>NC_086018.1:20404758-20716349 GCF_029281585.2 Gorilla gorilla gorilla | reverse complement strand
CAGGCGTGCATCACATGCATACACAGAGCCAGGCATTTTACACATACACCACGGAAGGGAGCCTCATGTTTTAGGAAGTCGGTGTGGGGAAGCAGTGGTGTCTCTTCTGTTTCCAAACGAGAACAGCCTGTCACCACTGGGCAGAGAAGCAACGCAGGCTGCTTCCACCAGGAGAAAGGCCGGCAGGAGCGGCGTGGAGATGCTGCCAGAGCCTGGAGCCTGCACAGGCTGCTCAGGAAGCTCGCTCCAAGAACCGAGCATCCAGGCAGGAGATGGAACTACAGGCACTGGGGCCCACAGGGGACTCTGATGTGGATGCTCTGTATAGGCTCTGCCTGGAGATGCCAAGGGGTCCCAGGACACAACAGAAGGCATAGAAGAGCCTCAGAGGGCAGATTTTCTACAGGATCCCAATTGTCTGGAAAGATGCTTCTATCCAAAGCTCTGGACCCAAGTCCAGGCTGAAGCTATTAGAGCACCTTTTCTTCCCTCAATGTGATCCCCCACCTCGCAGAAAAGTGTCTCAGCCTATGTGTGTGCACACACAGATGTGGCATTTGCATTTACCCAACAAAGCCTAACCCAGCTTCTCTCTCATCTTTGCCAAATGGATCCAGAACAGGGGCTCCATGGTCTGGCCTGACCACATCAGGCCTTCTGACTGCTACAGATGGTTTGTAAATAAGGCCTTCCTACATGAATGCGACACTGATCCTGCCATCTCACCTGAAGGAGGAGGCAGATGGGGCCGCCCATGCTCATGGGTGCAGCAGGTAGGCTCGCTGATAAGCCACAGAAGCCAGCGAGCATCCCAGCTGGGCCAGAACCTGGATCTGCAATAGGCTCTGTTGGACCCCAGGGTCCTGCCTTTCCAGGTGGGGAACCCCACCAAGATGCTGGTCAGGTAAAGGGTGGTGCTCTGGGTCCTGTCTCCAACCCACTCTGGTGCACCCCCCACTCCCAAAGAGCCAGGCACCCTCTCTGACAGGCCCGAGGTCCCCCTACCCTTGTGCCAGCAGTGCTGCTGGCTCCCAAGCAGCAGAATTCATGAGCTGGGCAGTGCAGACCTTGGTTCAAACCCAGCCCTACCACTGCCCAGGTGGGTGACCTTAGCACGTTACTTAATGTCTCTGGGACCCAGGCTTCTCGTCAATAAAAAGTGGATTCGGCTGGTCAGCCATGACACCCCGAGTCCCTGTGAGGTGCTAGGCACCATGCTTTACAGCACCCAGAGCAGTGCCTGCCTAGAGCACTTGGGGTCCTGGGTCCTATCATCCCTACTGGGCCAGGAGCTCTAAAACCAGCAGGCCCTGTCCTTGGCCAAACACTGGGTCTCCAGGCTTCCAACAACCATGGAAGCAAGAAAGCAACAGAAAATTAGAGGATCACACTAAGGTATTAGTTACTACATGGAGAGCAAGCCCCTGGGCTGGGAGGCTAGAGAGACAAGACAGGGCAGGGCCTGAGGGATGAGCTGCCTTGGGACAGGCTGAGGGTACCCAAAGTAACAGGCAGGCAAGACAGGGCCAGGGGAACCAAGGAGTGGAGCAGGGCCAAGAAAGAGAACAGGAAGACCCCAAAGCCTGAGACGTGCCACCCCCCAACACCTGCAGCTCCAAACAAAATTCTCCCACTAAAAACGGGGCATAAAGGTTGGGCGTAGGCACGGGTGGGGACATAACTCACAGGCCCATATGCTCCATGAGCCTGGCCAGATGGTGCCCAAGTATCCAGGGAAGGATGAACTTCACATTCCTGCAGGATTCCATGCCTGCTCCACACAAGCTGGGTCAGGGAGGGGCAGCCTAAGTGGCAGGCAGAGCACTGACAGCTCAGGCATGGCCCAAGTCCATGGGCCTTTTAACACCACGGCTCCAGCCAGCACAGGCTGTTGGTATTTTATGTTATTTTATTATTTTATTTTATTTTATTTTATTTTATGAGACGGGGTCTTGCTCTGTTGGCTAGGCTGGAGTGCAGTGACATGAACATGGCTCACCATTGCCTCAAACTCCTGGGGCTCGAGCAATCTTCCTGACTCAGCCTCCTGAATAGCTGGGACTACAGGCGTGCACTACCACGTCCAGCTAATTTTATTTTTTTATAGAGACGGAGTCTCACTAGGTTGCCCAGGCTGGTCTCAAACTCCTGGCCTCAAGTGATCTTCCCGCCTTGGCCTCTCAAAACACTGGGATTACGAGCAAGCCACCATGCCCTGGTCTAATTTTAGAAAGGCACCCAGGTGTCCCTATGCAGCAGCAGAGGAAGGGAATTGTCTCAAAAACAAAATCCCTTCTTTCCCATTAGGAAAAAAGGGCAGCTTCCATTTCCCGAGCATCTACCACATGCCAAACTGTTTACTGCTAATCCCAACACAGCACTATAAGGTTTCTACAATAACTCTCATTTGATGGAGGGGGAAATAAGACACAGAAAGAAACCATAACTGGCCTGGTGCATGGTGAGGGTGATTTGGGCCCCGTTAGATGGTTCGGGATACTGTGCCCTCTACTCCACCTGTGGCCCCGGGGCCACATTCCCTGAAGGAACGCTATGTGTCCAAAACAACTGCATGGGATGGGTTCTCTAGGAAATGACAGCTGGATGTGCAGCTGGGGAGCAGGCTGGTGGAAAGCAAGGCCTGGCATGCAGGACAGGCAATGTTTGGGATCTTCTGGACATTTCCAAAGATCTTTATGCACCAGTGGCCTGAAGCCTTTCTCTCCCTGGAAATGCAGGCAGGCCCTTCAGTGAACATGCAGATGGCCATGCCTACCCTGCAAAGACCATTAAGACAGAGACAATGGAATTTGATAGAAGGGTCTGAAGCAAAGCAGACAAGCAAAGCAGACAATGAGCAAACCCTGGGACACTGCTGAATAAACCAGCAGGAGGCAGAGAGAGGTGCTTTGCCTGGAAAAAACAAACACCAGGAAGGCCCAGCAGGCAGGCCTGCATCCGCAGTGTGTGTATCAGCTTAGCCCTGTTGGGGCGGGGGTCTTGGGAGGGGCCGCAGGAAAGTTACTGGGATGGGCTGAGGTGATCAGTGTGGGCCACCACCCTCAGAATGCTAAGGGCAGTAGTGGTCTATCCCAGGGAACATCACCACACACAGAGAGAAGGACGTCTAAATGTAGAAGTTGGAACTTCCAATTCCAGGCAAGATGGAAAAAGCACACTACAGCCTTTCCCACTATCCACAGGTACAAATTCTGCATGAAACCTCTATCATGGGACTCAAAAAGGTAGATAAGGGCAGGAGGACTGAGCAGAGATTGCAGGACTTTAAGGACACCTTGGCAGTGATTTTTCTGGTTTTTCAGTTTTTGGAATTTTGCCTCCCAGCATGGGCACTAGAGTAGCTTGAAACTATCAATAGGCACAGACAAGAGGAAAAAAAAAAAGAACCAAACAGAAAAGCTTGCTCTCTCTAACCAAAGGCCCAGGAAGGAGAAATCCTGTAGATTGAACTCTTTTGGCTTTATCCACCTTTCCCCAGCACAAACAACATGTCCATTCCTCTCCCCACAGATGCAAGCAGCGGCCTCCCTGGGGTGGAGACCCGTGGACTCTTTCCTCTCTACACTAACCAAGCGCCACCAAACAGGTGAAGCCCCTGCCCCCTTCACCAGCACAGCAACAGTGGACCCTCAGGGTGGGAAATGCCTTCTAATCAGAACACCTGAAAGGGGGGACATGGGGAAGTAGAGAGTATAGGGAAGATCATGGAGAAGAGGGAGCTGGAGAAGGGATCCTTTAAATCTTCATAAGAAGCCCTGGGCTCACCCCTAAACTGCACATGTGTGAAAACACTTAGAATCAGCACAGAACAGATCACTGCCCAGTTTCAAACTGATCCCTGAGTGGTCAACAGCAGGGTGGATACTGGAACCACAGAGCTGAGAAAGTGAGCCAGGATATGCCATCTGAATCTAACTGGGTTGACTGCCTGTTTAAAAAAAAAAAAAATCAGTCAACATTTTCAGAACATTTAAACAGGGTCCGGAGTCTCATAACATGATATTCAAGATGTCCAGGATATAACCCAAAATTACTTGACAGAGAACTAAGCAACATAAACTGTGAAAGGAAAAGGCAATCAAATAACATCAACCCCAAGATGACCCAAATGTTTGAATTATCAGACTAAGACTTTAAAGCAGCTATTATAACCATGCTCTAAGAAGAAAGGACAAAGACTCTTGAAACAAATAAAAAGACAGGCGTTCTCAGCCAAAAAAAATAGAAGCTATAAAAAAGAACCAAATAGGAATTTTAGAACCAAAAAATAAACAATTACCTGGAGGGGTTCAACAGCAGAATGGAGATGACAATGGAGTCAGTGAACTTAAAGATAGATCAATAGAAATTATCCAATCTAAATAAGAGAGAGAAAACAAGAATGGAGAAAAATGGAATAAAACCTCAAGCATCTATGGAACAACATCAAAAGATGTTGATGTCTAATTTCATGTCCCAGGTGTCCCAGAAAGAGAGGAGAGATGGAAGCAGAAAACAGTATCGGAAAATATAATAGCTGAACGCTTCCCAAATTAGGGGAAGAACATAAATTTACAGACCCGAGAAATGCAGTGAACCCCAAAGAGGATAAATAAAGAAAACTACAGCCAGACATATCATAATAAAAGTACGGAAAACCAAAGTTAAAGAAAAAAGTCTTGAAAGCAGTCAGAGAAAAACATATTACATACAGGAGAATAAGGATTCACGTAACTGTAGATTTCCCATCAGAAACTATAGAGGCCAGAAGAGGATGAAACATCTTAAAGTCCTAAAAGAAAGGAACTGTCAACCCAGAATGTTATATCCAATGAAAATATCCTTCAGGAATGAAGGCAAAATAAAGACCTTCTCAGATGAAGGAAAACTAAGACTTAGCCCTATAAGGCCTCTTTTAAGCTTCTGGCCAGAACTGTAAGGTAGTATGTTTTGTTGTTTGAAGTCACTAAGTTTGTGGCAATTTATTGCAGCTGCAACAGGAAACTAATACATTTATTTTTGACTAAAAATCAGTAACAGAATGACACCTGGAAAAACCTCCAAATACTTAGAAATGAAACATTACTATTAAACACTACTAAATGATCCATAGATGAAAAAGGAAGTCTCGAGGAAAATTAGAAACTGGTTTGGAATGACTGAAAATAAAAATGCAATATATAAAAATTTGTAGGATGCAGCTAAAGCAGTGCTTGGAGGCAAATTTACAGCATCAAATGCTTATATCAGAAAAGAGGAAAGGTCTCTAAAATTTTTTTAAAAAGATGAACAAAGTAAACCCAACAAAAAGAAATAACAGACTTCTAGCAGACTAACAAACAAAAAAAGAAAGGCACAAATGACCAAAATCAGAAATGAAAGAGGGGACATCACTACTGATCCCACACACATTAAGAAGATGCTAGGGAAATACTGTGAACGACTCTGTGCACGTAAGTTTGGCAACTTAGATGAAATAGGCCAATCCCTTGAAACCCACTGGTGACCACTCACCCTGACCCCCATACCCCTAACCATTCATGGTGCTAACTAAGGCCTGCGGGAAAAAGAGCCCTGGGGCCAACAGTAACCTGAGGCAGACAGAACCACGACTCAACAGGCACAAGGACCTCACAACGTGACCCAGGCTTCTAGAAGATTTCTTAGGTTCAAGAACCACCCTGGAAACTGAATCTCCAATAACTCATGGCCTTAGAAGTTCTGAAAGGGTGCAGCACTGACAGTACTATTGTGATCTAAACCAGCAAAGGGTCTGATGTGACAGGAGAGAGAATGCTGAAATCAGAAAGGTCACAAGATCTCCTACAGGCCATCAAGGCCAATGCCCTGTGTCACCATGCAGCTGAAAGCCGAAAATAGACTTACAAATGTTTCTCCTTTCCAAAGCTCCTCCCAGATGGGGATCTCTCACACTTCCCTGACAGCTCATCCCAGTGTTTAACCATGCTTACAGTCAAGATGTTCTTCCTTATGTCCTATAGGATGGCTGCAATTCCAGCTAATTCCCCCATTCCCTGTGCAGAGGGCTGGACCACAGGGGATGGCTTCCTCCCTGATCGTGGGCTGTGCAATTCACACAAAAGATATATCTTTGGAGCCTCCACTGGTAACTGGGGAATACTGGGAGCTACTTAGCAGGGTTGTTTCTAGACTGAACACTATGACAAAGTGTCTATTGCTATGCCTGGCACACAGTAGGTACGGAAAGTGGTAGTCACCATTAACAAGTGGCACTTGTCAGCCTGCTTCTCCCTGCTGTAAAAATCCACCTCCTCAAATACTTTATGACAGACCCTATTTTCTACCCTATCAATCATTCGGCTTGTCAGGCAGCTCCATATTTGCATGGTTTTTGGCTTTGAAGGAATTTTTTTTAAAGCTTAAGGTGAACTGTGTTCCCAGCAAGCAGCTTGCCTATTTAAAAGGATCCTGCTCCAGACACCTCCACGTCACCAATGGCAAATGCTCGATCCTGGCCTGGTCTCTGAACCAAGCAAGTCTAACTTCAATCTCCCCCAAACCCAAACCTATAGGACTTCTGGCCCCTTTCAGGTGCAATTGCGGGGAGCTGTTCATTCATATTGAACCTAGTTGAAAAGATACTCTGCTATTCCATGTCTCTCCATTTCTCTGTTTTATCCTAAAGCAGGGGTCAAACTTTTCCTGGAAAGAGCCAGCTAATGAATATCTTCAGCTTTGCAAGCCACATGGCATCTTTCTCAACTACTCAACCTTGCCATCATAGCATGAAAGCAGCCAAATGCTATACATAAGCCAATGAGCAAGCTGTGTTCCAATAAAATTTTATTTACAAAAACAGGCAGCAGACAGGACTAAGCTGCAATTTGCCAACCCCTGGCCTAAATGTGAGGGAGAGGCCTCAACCACCATCCTTTCCTCATATGTTTCCCGCAGTCAACACAGACTTAGAAATTCACCATGAAGCTTAGGAACCTCTCTCTTCCTCTCTGCCTAGGCATTTAAAGGCTGCCAAGAACCAATCAGCACAGGTAAAACACCATAAGACAAAAGAATATCCTTTGCTGTCTTACTATGTGGCAGCTGATACACCACTTCCAACACACACACACACACACACACACACACACACACACTCTCTCTCTCTCTCTCTCTCTCATACACTTAACGCCAATAAATATAAAATAATTACTTCAGGCCCCATGGGAAGGATATTTCTGACGGAAAAGCTCACAACAGCCGAGGCAGAAAATGTCAGCCAGGATCTTGATTCATACATAATGGAGATTCTGCTGGAAAACAGCATAGGACATTTGAAGGAAATGAATCATTTACGGAGCGCAAGAAGGTTTGCACCGTTTCTCAGGCAACACCCCACCCTACCCTGCCCCACCCTGCCAGGGGACCCAGGCTCCGGCAGGTCCCAAAGAAAGGGCGCCGGATGTGGGCACAGGAGGGTGCCAAGCCCAGGAGTTTGTTTGTGTAGCTTTTCACTCGCCTACTTTTAAAAGGATCCAAAGCAGCCTTAAGAAATCAAACAGTGTAAAAATAAGGCCACTGGGAAGAAAACAAAAATGAAGGCTCAAAGCGTGTTTCATGCCC
The DNA here is from genome assembly GCF_029281585.2 of Gorilla gorilla gorilla. NCBI lineage: Eukaryota > Metazoa > Chordata > Mammalia > Primates > Hominidae > Gorilla > Gorilla gorilla. Next base: position 20,708,747 of record NC_086018.1, on the reverse strand, counting down.
TGGGATGCACTGACTGTGCAAAATGAATAGTGAACTGGCCCCCAGGCTCCCTGACAGCAAAGGCCAGAAAAGGGAGGAGTCTTGGATGACTGCCTTCCAATGACAGAAGAGCTGGGATGCAGGAGAAGCACAGGGACCTGGAATTCTTTACCGTGGACTCCTCAGCTCTGTGATTCTACCCCATCACCCTATCTGCTGAAGTGCATTGCGAATAAACCTCGGTGTCAGTGGGATATAAACTAGAGGTAAAGGGTGAGAAACAAGCCCTGGGCCATCCCAGCCACCTCCAGACCTACAGGGATTTCCCCCATACCCATGTCCTGATTAACCACCAATGCAGACTGAAGGAGACTGAGCTTGGGCCACATCCTCCAGGTCCCCAGGCAAGAGCCTGGAGGATGGCCCCGCAGTCCAGTCTCCAGCCAGCGGTCTCGCCTTTGGCAAAGCGCATGCCCTCCACCTGGGCTGGCCAGCCTGCCACAGGCAGGGTCTAAGAGGCATGGTGGGGTCCATCCAGTGAAAATGAGCCCAGATGGGGACAGAGAGGAAATCTCAAACTAATCACCATGCACGCTACTCTGGGTTCATTCAGATGATGTCTCTGGTCCATGCGCCTTAGGGTCAGGTGTCCTCTGTATTTAAATGGAAGAATCAAGGCACAGGAAAAAAAAAAAAAAAAAAGCACCACAGACCAGTCAAGTCAATTCGGGTTCTCCTGTCTCAAATACTGGACTGTTCCTTTCATCGAACAGAAAATACCAAGTCTCAGAGGGGAGCTCATCTTATCTTGCTCCAGGCACGCTTGGCTGCCTCCTGCTTGGACACCCCTCCCTGCAGCATCCCAGCCAGCTGCTCCAAATGCCGGGTCTCGGTGGCTGTCTCCGAGCCAGTGGCCAAGACGACCAGAGACATCTATAAGAACACTTGCTCCAGCCCCAAGAAGCTGGGGGCCTGCAGGGGGCCACTCTGTCCAGGTTTTGTTTTTCTGGGGGGGGATGGAGTCTTGCTCTGTCGCCCAGGATGGAGTGCAGTGGCGTGATCTCGGCTTACTGCAACCTCTATCTTCTGGGTTCAAGCGATTATCCTGACTCAGCCTCCCAAGTAGCTGGGATCACAGGCGTGTGCCACCATGCCCGGCTGATTTTTGTATTCTTAGTAGAGACAGGGTTTCACTGTGTGGGCCAGGCTGGTCTGGAACTCCTGACCTCAAGTGATCCGCCCACCTTGGCCTCCCAAAGTGTTGGGATTACAGGCGTGAGCTACAGCGCCCGGCCTCTGAGCAGGTTTTGGAGGGCGTCTTTCCTCCTTTGAGGAGGCCAGTGTCTCTGGGCAGACTTGGCTTATTAAAACGAGAGTGGGTAAGCAGGGAGTGGGCTCTTCCTTCAAGTCATCAGCCAACCCACCACCCTGCTGAGAGAATGTGGCTCACCTCACTTTGAGATGGCTCAGAGCAAGGCGGCAGTTTGACTCTCCTGGAGGCACAAGTGAGAGCTGAGCTTTAGAAGAAATGACATCCTCCCCAAGGCACTGCCCAGGACTGCCAGTTAGAAAGCAGCCATCACCACCACCTGGACCTCGGTCCTCCCCCTACAGTCCATAAAGAACTCTAAGAATCACTAACCAAGTAAAGGTATAAATGCCGGTGCAAAAAACCAATTCAGGCAGCCACTTGGGACAGGAGAGCCCTGGGGATCAGAGAGGTGGCCCAGGACAACAGCAGTGACCACTGTGTGGCGGCCACAGTCGAGAGATCTGCGCCCGAGCCTGTCTTCCTGTTGTGGAGTCAGTCCCTGTCTCTGCCATTTCAGCACCAGCTTCCTTTAGACCATGTGGAAAAGAGAGATAAACTGTCCCTCCAAACCAGCGGGTGAGATAAGGGCACTCCTGTCTGTCCCTGTGTGTCCTACATGGGGTCCTGGGCATCAGGGCCTGTGCCTTTGGGAAAGGCAGGAAGAGGCGGCTCCCCATGGGGAGGCAGGGCCTTGGCCAGGAATCATTTAGTGGGGAAAGGAAGGAAAAGGTCAGCAAAGTGTTCCCATTACAGGGAGGACAGCAATCAAAGCCCCCCACTGTCAATGTCAGGAGGAGAGGCGGGGTGAAAACCACATGACAATCAGGGTCTAGAAACAAAACCTGAAATCTCGCTGTGCACTGGGAGGGTGGGAGACTCACCTGGACCCTTGCCAACTGGAGTGGAGAAGGTCACAGATCCCACAGAGCCAGGCTCTCCAGGCCTCTGCTGCCTGCCTGAGCACTCCTCCCTCAGTACCCCCTGCACTGGCAGCCTAGGGCCCGGCCAGCCAGAATAGGTGGGCTGATACCAGGAGAAGAGGGGAGAAGGGAGCGACTGTGCACACAGGGCTTTGGATATGCTCTCATTTCATCTTGAGAGGCACCGTAGGAGGGAGTCAGCATCCGCATCTACAAGATGCTAAGAAATGTATACAAAGCCCAAAGCCCAGCCTCAAGGCCCCTGCTCCTGTCTCCCAATGGGCCACACACAGGCACATGTACTCACACAGCCATACATGGACACTTGGAGATATGCATGTACACACACAAGTGTGCACATACAAATACTCACACATGCTCACACTCACACCCCAATTCCCTTAGTGGAGTTCTTGTCACACTGCTAGGTGGTCACCCTCCACCCACTCCAAGGTGTCACCCCTTGTGCTATGGACTTAATACTGTATCCCCCACCAAACCTCTTATGTTGAAGTCTAACCCCCAATGTGATAATACTAAGAGGTGGGGCTGCTGGGAGGTGATGAGGTCGTAAGGGTGGAACCCTCATGAATGAAATTAATGCCTTTACAATAAGAAGCCCAAGAGAGCTTCTTTGGCCCTTCTGCCACATGAAAAACAGCAGGAAGATGCCATCTATGGAGCAGGGAGCCCTTATCTAACATGTAATCTGTAGGTGCCTTGATCTCAAACTTCCCCAAATCCAGAACTGTGTGCACTAAATCTCTCTTGTTTATAAACAGCCCAGCCTGGCATTTTGTTATGGCAGCCTGAACAGACTAAGACACCTTGTTAGTCTTTATCAGAAGCAGGAGAGATGCTGCCCAGAGACCAGGACAGGAATTCCGCCCAGGTAACCACCTCAAGGTTCCAATGGCATGGGCATGAGGGAGGAAGGCTCGGGCTCTTGAACTCAGCTTCACAGGCCCAGACAACATAGCCCACGTCTGGTCTGTTCACCAGCATGCTGTTGGTCACAGCCCTGAAGCCCATGGGCCCCTGCCACGCTCCCCTCTCCCAGGTCATGTCTCCTTCTACCCTTCGCCCTTTGCCAAATCCCACCCTCTCTTAGCCTTCTCTACAAAATCTACACTCCTCTGCCTCCTTCCTCGGGAACCACTTCCCCTGCTCTGAACTTTCTCAGCACTTAGCACTTGTGCAATTTATCTGACAATCATATCAACCTTTTCCCACCAACATACTGTGAACTATCACTTTACTTCTCATTTTAATCTTCATATGCTGTGTTCCACCTTCCCACTTAGCCTGGAAACTCGGCCGGAATCAGACAGTTTTCTATGCCTCACTGTGCCTAATAAGGGGCCCAAGACGCGCCAGGCAGGTGTGTCACCTGTTAACTCTGCAAGCATTAACTGAGCACCTACTACGTGCTGGCATTGTTTTAGGCACTGTGGATGTAGAAGTGAACAAAGCACATAGTGACTGCAGGAAACTTGCTCCACAGGGAGACCAAGAGGAGTGACAGGTGAGAAGACGGGGAGGGCTATCACTTCTCTCTCTCTCTCTCTCTTTTTTTTTTTTTGAGACAGAGTCTCACTCTGTTGCCCAAGCTGGAGTGCAGTGGCGTGATCTCAGCTCACTGCAACCTCCGCCTCCTGGGTTCAAGTGATTCTCCTGCCTCAGCCTCCCAAGTAGCTGGAATTACAGGCGCCTGCCACCACGCCCGGCTAATTTTTTGTATTTTCAGTAAAAACAGGGTTTCAACATGTTAGCCAGGCTGGTCTCGAACTCCTGACCTCAGATTCTGCCTGCCTCGGCCCCGCAAAGTGCTGGGATTACAGGTGTGAGCCACTGAGTCCATCTGGCTGTCACTTCTCATAACAAAGACAACCCCACCCTCCCGAAAGCTGTCCCACAAAGAAAAGTGGGAAGAGACAGAAACTCTAGTGAGCCTGGCGGGAAAACAAAAATGACTCTTGCCATTGATTGAGCATCTGTCTTGAGTCCTGAGAAATAAGGACCCTGCCCCCTACCAGACCTAATCAGAGCCAGCAGCTTTCTCTAAGAAGCACTGAGCAGTGTGAGCATCCTCGTGTGGCCTCTTCATTCAGCATGGAGGCGCAGGAATGGGGCTCCCCAGAAGCCCCCAGCCCTTTGCTCCAAACCTATCATCCTGGACCCCTCCTGTGAAGCCATCTCCCACCTGCTCTGGTCCTAAGGGAGGTGCATGGGGAGACAGGAAGACCATCATTTACACCCCTGATGAAGGGGAACAGGGTGAAGGAGGGAGGGGAGAGAAGCAGCAGACTGGATGGGGCAGAAAACCTTTCAGAGGTGCTGAGACATGGTCCCCCATGGCTCCTCTGCAAAGCAAAGGTGACTCCACTCTCCCTAGGGAGGCTCAACCTCAAACATGTGCCTCGGAAGCCTGAAGTCTTGGCCTGATGCATGAGCAGGTCATCTTCCATCTGCATCGCCATCCTCCAATTTGTAAAAGAGGGAGCAAATAGTGGATATGAATTACTCATGCACTAGGAAGAATTGCATCTGAAGCAATTCTAGTTTGTTGTCAAGGAAGCTGAACCAGGAGGTAATCAGAAGGTACTGTGAGCCCATTAGAGTGAGAAATTCAACCCAAAGAGGCCATCACCTCTGCAAATCCTGCCCTACCATCAAAGAGGTGGGTTCTAACAGACAGGCTTCAAAGATACCAAGAGGCAACGACGTGAGAGCAACTCCTGTGTGTGTCCCCGGGGACAATCCGATGAAGAAAGCAAATCTAGCCCCTTATCCATAAGGGGAACCATGGCATGAAATAAATCTCCCTGGAAGCCCACAGTGCAAACTGGCTGCTCTCTCTGATGCACCAACAATTCCAGGAAGCAGTGAGGGTGGAGGTTACTACCCCCATCTTACAGATGGGAACGCGGGTCCAGAGAGGATCGTTGCCCAGCTCCGAAATCAACACCCACAGCTGATTTTCATCATATCCCAGAAGCATGCTGCAAGGAGTGTGAATGAAACACCAAGTATACAGTAAGAGGAAGTGAGCTGAGCTTGCAAGTGGGTGGAGAAGAAACGCACTCCCCAGGCAGCCTCAGGGCCTCAGAAGCCCTGCTTCCAGCTCCCCTAGCAGACCAAGCCTGGGTGGGGCTGGGCTCAGGGATTCCCATGTTTTCAGCACTTCATACCTGAACCCAACCTGGAAGCAAATGCTGCTCCAAGACAGTTATAGCCACTGAACCAAATGACCCAGGCAGAGAGGCAGCAGGAGGTGGCAGACACAGAGGCCATTCCCTGACACCTGGCTCTGGCTTCTCCAAGGTAAGTCATTCACCCCTCCTCCCCTAGAACCAAACATGCAGCTGTCACTACAGCAGGGTCAAAATCCCATGGACGGCAGGTGAAACTTCAATGTAACCTTCCTCCTTTCAGAAGTACATTCGACAGAGGGAGGTAGATCCTGTTGGTCCCCATGCAAGGGGTGAAGTGGTTCAAGCACCATGGGAGTGGGGGCACAGCAGGACCCCTGCATGCTCTGCTAGACATGGAGCTCTAGAGGGAACCGTGCCCAGACAGCCTCAAAGGGCAGGTGGCAGAACAGCCCCTCCCCTCTGTGCAGCCACACATGACACCAGCTAGCCCCAAGGGGCCGTGTCCTCCGAGTCAGAAGCAATGGTAACAGGATGACTCAATGCTCCAGGAACTGCAGACTTGGAGGCAAGAAGGCGGTGCACACACAAGTACCAAAGGGAGCCCAGATGGTGCAGGAAGGAGGCATGAAGGAGGGGCTGAGAGCGGCCGGAGGAGGGAAACAGGTTACATGCAGGTCGGGGACAGAGAACGACATGGGGTGGGACAACAGTGGTGACTGCAGAAAGTAGCCTCAAAGCCGGACACAGAGGACAGAGCTGGGCAAGTGAAGACATTGTCGGGGACATTCTAGGCAAGGAGAGGGGGTGCAGGAAGCACACAGAGGGGTGGCGGGGGACTCTCAGAGCTAGCAGAGAGGAGGGAGCTGTGCTCCCGCACCGCCAGTGCCCACGAGCGTGGAGGGTCCTGCACACCTGCCTGCCTGAGATGCGTGACCTTGACCTTCAGCCCATGGGCAACTCAGAGGTTTGTGAGAAGGGAACAGCGGTCAGGTCCCTGTGAGGATGAATCTGGCCATGCAATAGTGGACCTGGGCAGGAACCAGGGACAGAGGCCAAGGGTGGGACACGGTCACAGCCAAAGGGACAAGGTCAGACTGCCCCGCTGGGTTCCACATAGGGATGACTCTGGAGCCATGGTGGGGAGAGGCTTGGGATCCGGGAGGAGGCTTTGTGCTAAAACAACATCGTCTAACATAAGGAACAGACCTTGAAAATGCCAGCCGCCCATTCAAGTGTCTTTGGTGGGCACGCTCAGCTTTCGCCGACTCACTGGAATTTTCAGCCTTGAGAAGCACCTACCCAGTTGGAAGACACACCCCACTAGGGCCATCTGTTGGCTTAAGGGCTTTGCTGCTTCACTTTCTCCCCTCCCCCTGGATTATTTTTAAAAGATTAGGTTTCCTGTTTTCACTGCCTGGTTGGCCTGGCCCTCCGTCCATCCATCCATCCGTTGTCACAGCCATTAGGGCAGCGGCATGGCAGGAATGGGCTGGAAGCCGCAGGCCCTCTCAGCTCCATAACGAGGGATCAGCCACCTCCTCACCCGGCACCAGCTGGCCGCTCTGTAAACACCGCTTCCTCCCTGAGCAGGGCCGGGCTGCGACCTCACCCTCGGCAAGGGGCCTCTTAATGAAACAAGTCAACAGGCAATTTTTCCTAACTGCTGACAGCCACTCACCCTCAGAACGTGCTCATTCCAGGACAGAAAAAAAAACAGCCCTTTACAGGAGTCCCCTCTGCCTTGCCTCCCCTCCACCAGCATTGGAGGGCAGGCGAACCAGGCTGTCCTGGGTGAAGCCCCATGGGTCCTCACTATGAGGACACAGGTCCATGCCTGTCCAGTCACTTGTGGCTTGAGTGGTTATCAGAGATCAGCACACTGTTCAGCTTGTCCCCACATGAGTCCCACAGCTGAAGAACAGCCACCAACCTCACCTCCGCACCCTGCCACTGAGCAGGCCAGACCCCTCCTCACCATCAGACCAGAGACTGGCAGGGACTGAGGTGGTGGCTTCCCAGCTCTCCGGTCCCACAGTGGCCCCGTGCCAAGGCTGAGCAGGGACAACTAGTGGGTGGGAGAGCTTCCACCAGCTTTACCAGCCTTATATAATGGGGGTTCCCCTGGATGTTGTCTGATTAAGAGGTCTATGGCTAGCAAGTAAAAAGTTGAAACCCGGTGGGTTAGGGAAGGGAACACAGTTGCTGGTCACCCTGGGCGTCAGGCACTGTCCCGGGTCACCTCCTGCAATCCTCACATGCCCCAGATGCTCACCCAGCTCCGGGGGCTCAGACCTGCCTGCCCAGATCTTCCTGGAGCCAGGGCACTGGCAGGGCCTGAGGGTCAGGTCAGAGCACAAACCCCACACCAAAGAGACAGCACCGGCGTCGTGATGACAAGGGGGTCCAGAATGAAGAGAACGGTGAGGGGAGGGACGCCAATGTGACAGGGGAAGGATTCCTCTGGTCAGAGGAGGGTTACTGTAGGCCCGAAGTTTCCCAGGAGCCAGGCCCATTTGCCTAGAGCAGGTTCACAACCCTTCCCTGCAGGGCCTGACTCTCCTCCCCAAGGCAATGTAGGAGCCTGGGCCACGGCTCTCCCACCAGCAGGATCTGGACGTCAAGGCCTTTCCTGTCCGAGCAGGCGGCCACAGCTGCAGATCACCGCCTACCCGGGATCCCTGCCTTCATGGCAGTGCCCTCCCTCCAGGTCTCACGAGCATCCCACACGCAGGCAAAGTGCGGTTTCCCATGTATTTATTTATTTATTCCACTTTTTATTTTCAAACATTTACAAACTTACAGAGAACTTGTAAGAGTCCAAATAACCATCTGTTTAGGAAAACAATGACCTTCAAAAGGAGCCTGAAGGATTGACAATTCTATGTTCCCCATCCACTTCCCTAACTCCAGTCAACCAGACAATACTGTCTTTGGACACCAGGGTTCCCACCGATGCCCCCTAATCCTACATAAGTATGGTCAGCTCTTGCAGGCTGAGCCCCACGCCTACCTTACAGAGGAAGCCAACCAATGCCCCCATGGCCTGGGTCAATTCATGTTGAACCCAAGGCCTATCCACTCCATCGAGGTCAGCAAGGTGAAGAGAGAGCACCAGAGCTTGAAGGTACCCCATGGTGTGGTCACTATCTCTGGACGTCTTCTTCCCGAAGGCCAGGCTGCAGAGGTTCTGCACTGGCCGAGCCTGCAAGTTTATGGGACCTAACAGTGGATCTGACACCCCAGCAATCTTGAACTAGGAGTCCAGTGGATAACATGCTAAGGATTTTTTACTTTAAGCCTACTATAACATGGCAACAGCAAAAATCTAAAAAAGTCATCCACAACCTCACCTCCTCTACCAATGGCCTAGGATCATTTTCCCACAATCACTTCCAGTCCTTGTCATGTGACTGTGTAACTAAAATCCTGTGGTGGGAGCAATCACCAGAGCCCCTGAGAATCATGCCTTGTGTCCATGCCGTGTGTCCACATGACACTGCTGCTCCTCCCATCAAGAGGTAGAGTCCAGCTTTCTACCCCCACTTAGATCTGGGCAAGACTTGCGACACACTGTACCAACAGAATCCGGTGGAAGTTCAGCTGAGAAGTTCCATAGCCCAGGCCTCAGGAAGCCCTGCAGCATCCACCTTTGCTCTTGGAACCTAGCCTCCATGAGAAGCAACTCAGGCTTCACTGCAGAACAATGACGGACCACAAGGAGAGAGAGGTCTCAGCCTTCCGGTGTCCCTACCAAGTCCTTAGCTACAATGGTTAGGCCACCTCGGATGCCAGCGGCAGTCAAACCACAAACTGAATACAGTCACGTGACCAAGCCTGTGTGACAGCAGAAGAACCTCATACCAAGCTAGATCGCACTGCGATTAAATCGCATTGTTTTAAGCCTCTAAACTTTGGGATGGTTTGTTACCGAGCAAGAGATGACTGATACAAATCATCACACTTTGAGCATCTCACTTTTTCCACTTATGACAATGTTCCACGTTGCTAATTCATTTTCATCCTTACCATCGGATGATGACAGAATAGTCTACCAAGCTAATGGAACCCCTTTTGTATTACAGGATGCTCAGTTTGTTTCCAGCTTTCCACTGTTATGAATACAATGAATAATTTCACATAATACTACCAAAAAGGAAAAGGGGGAAGCAATTTTCCTTAGGAAAATGCCCTAGGGTGGAATTACTGCGTCTGAGGTTATAAACATGGTGATGCCTCTTGAACAATGCAAGCGCAGAATTCAAAGTGAAAGACATCCTTGTAGCATGATTTTAAAAGGAGGCAGTGAGTACACTTGGTTTTGCAGAAACACAGACATTCATGTTCTGAAGCCAGGCCCCACAAAAATCGGTGGTGTTGCCAATGCTTATCAGAGCCACTCAGGCTGGACCAAAGCGGAAAGAACTCGGAGCACCTATCCATAAAACGTGCCCACAGCTTCCTCCGAAACACTCAAGGGAAACAGAAGGTTACATATAAGACATTTCTCAGTTAGACTTGGTAATTACCAGCTCAGCCAGATTTCCTAAACATGGCAAAATTAAAGGGAACGTGGTAATTCTAGAAAATGACCCATGTTTACAGGAAAGGGGAAATTCCTGGAGTCTCAGTCACCATCTAACTCCTGGATTAACTGGTCCCCTATCCCTTGTACACATGCCCATCCCCTGAAGGCAGGCTCTAACTTCAGTTCCTGAGCTGCTGAGTGGGGGTGCAGAACCACTGTCCCAACCCACGAAGAAGGCCCTACTAGACCTTCCACTTAGTTCCACTTAGGAGGCAGTGTCATAACTAAGCGGGGTCCCTGTCCTACCGCCACTCTGCTTTCATCACTGACTGGCCCAAGGACAACAAGCCACCAGGTTTGTGCCTGTCCCCATCAGCAGATGGAATTACACTGTAACACTTCCCATCTTCCCTGAACCAAATCTGAGGCTCACCACTTCCCAGAAATGGCTGGCTCAAGCTCCCTTGGCAGAGAAGGTGGCAGAAAACAGGTATGGGGCTTGCAGCCAGAAACCGTCCTTTCTAAGAATTCCCGCCCTCTTTATCAAGTAACCTGCTACATTCCAGAAAGCTGTGATCACGGTAGTTACTCAAGAGAACCGGGAAGGTTCTCCCCTCTCCCATTAATGAGCAGATGGCTGAGTGGTACCTGGAGCACATGTGCAAGACAGACCTGTTTGCAAGGGGTCAAGAGTAAAAGCATGTATACCCGTGTTCACAGCAGCATGCTTTACAAAAGGCAGAAACAAGCCAGGTGTCCATCCACCAATGGATGCATAAGCAAAATGTGGTGCAGACATATAATGGAATATTATTCAGCCTTAAAAAGGAAGAAAATTCTAATACATGCCACGGCAAGGATGAAACTTGAGGACATTATGTTAAGTGAAATAAACCAGATGCAAATGGACAAACGCTGTAGGACTCCACTCATATGAGGTCTTTAGAGTAGTCAAATTCATAGAGACATAGAGTAGGATGGTGGTGGCCAGGGGCTGAGGGAGGAGGGAGTAGAGAGTTGTTTACTGGCTATCAATGGGTACAGACTTTCAATCTGGGGAAGATGAAAAAGTTCTGGAGATAGATAGTGGTGATGGTTGCCCAACACCATCAATGTAGTTAATGTCATGGATCGATCGTATGCTTAAAAATGGCTGAAGTGGTAAATTTTACATTATGTATAGTTCATCATAATTTAAGAAGAAAAAGTAAAAACAAAGCCCAGCCTACTTTGACCCCTTCCAAATGCAGGTTTGGACAATGCACGCTCACAAACGCCGACTCTGTTTCTCTGCTCTGAGAAGGAAATCATGCCAGGTTCCCTGCCTAGCCAACTCCACCTAAAAGAAGACACGGACAACATAGGGAGCCGATCCCCACAGAGCATCCTCACAGCTTCCCCGTCCCTACCCTGGGAGGGCACACGAAGCACGAAATAATCCGCCTGAGCAGAGAGACAGTCCGAAGGAAATGCAGGTCCTCCCGGCCATGGCACAGGCCACAGAGGTGGAAGGCTGGGGCTGCCAAGAGCAGCACCTCCCAAGCCAGGTCCTCAGAGCCCAGGTTGGGTGGGGAGGCTGAGCTGGGCAGGCTTCAGGACCTGTGGCTCCTCTTTCATCTTTTTCATGTACTGGGGGGTCATCTGAAATACCATTGGCAAAGAAGGGATCTATCCCTAAAATAAAACCATTTGAAAACAACTATTGCTGAGAAATGAACACTCCGGGCCTTTCCAACTCTGATGGAAAAAGACAGCTTCCCATCTCCCACTTTAACCCTCACACACACACAAAAAAACAAACACCAAACATCCAGCCAGCTGATAAAGCAGCCAACATCCTCTCCCGCTATCTGTCATAACAGCAACTACGATAACAACAATAAAATGAGAATAACAAATGTTATTAAGCACTCAGGGCATGCCAGCAGCCACGCTAGGTGCTTTTTTTTGCACACATCATCTCATTTAATCTTCACGGCAAGTTCCTGAGTCAACGACTAGTGGGATTTCTATTTCACAGATGAGGAAACTTACTGTATTTTATCCATTATCAGGCACGCATTTTCCCCAAATTTCAACATAATTCAAAGTGGAATCTCGCGTCTCTGCCTCTCGCAATGATAACTGGGAGTACTGTCTTCCTCCTCCTTCTTTTTTTTTTTTTAAGAGACAGGGGTCTTGCTCTGTTGCCCAGGCTGAAGTACAGTGGTGCAATCATAGCTCACTATAGCCTTGAACTCCTGGGTCATTCAGACGATTCTCCTGCCTCAGCCTCCTGAGTAGCTGGGACTACAGGCATGCACCACCACGCCCCAGCAATTAATATTTTCACGTTTTTTTGGAGAGATGAGCTCTCACTTTCTTGCCCAGGCTGGTCTCAAACTTCTGGCTTCAAGCAATCTTCCCACCTTGGCCTCCCAAAGAGCTGGGATTACAGGCGTGAGCCACCACGCTCAGCCTGCTGCCTCCTTCTTAGTGGCACATCCACTAACGGTGTGCCTTACCCTAGAGGGGATCTCAAAGTGAATGACATGCTCAGTGCACAGGCTGGGACCTGGCTCAGCGTCCCTCCGGAATTTGAGCCCATAGCTGCTGTGCCTGACCATCCATTAAGGGAACGACTCTCCACACCTCTCAGCCCAGCCCCTGACTCCTGCATGGAGCCCCACTCAGGGCCCCCAGGACTCAGGAGCACAAGTCAGCAACGCTGCCATCCCACAGCCTGGCCAGCGCCTACCCTGGCAGGCAGAGCCTTGGATGTACCCAACCAAGGACAGCCAAGCTCAGGGCCATGATTGTCTATGGAGAGATGGCTGCAGGGGTCAGCCACATCCTCTCCGGGAAGGCTTTCCTGAGAGCCAGACAAGCAAGGAGACAGTCAGGTGAATGAGCCCAAGAGTCAGAACAAAACTAGACAAGGGAGGTTCTTGTGGTACATCCCCAGGAGCAGCACTCCGTGAGGAAGCCCGAAAGCCTCCCAAATTAGAGAGAATGCCCATCTGACTGCCAGTCCTTGTCCTTTTTGAGGCCGGCAGCCTCCCAGGAATCAAGTTAAAGCTGCCGTCCCTCACATTGCCAAGTCTTCTGCAGACAAGACACTGATTTATGACCAAGTAATTCATATTCTGGTCTGGGCAATATTCAGAACAGGGTGTGCAGCCTGCAGCTGCCACATCTCTTGCCCAGAGAGCAGGTGCATCTATGTTCCTCTTCAGTGAGAAAACAAACCAACGGACAGAGTCATAAATGCCCTCTCCATCAGAATTGGAGTGAGCAGCCCATGGAAGCTGTGTGTGTTGAGAGACACAGCAACGCTCTGGGGTAGGCACAATCCATAAGCCAAGTCCACATGCTCATTCCAAAAGGCCCCTGTGTCCCCAGAGCAAGCACTGCACTTCTGCTGGAGATGCTGGCAGCCCTGCAACAGAGGAGGCTGCCCCAGGCCCCACAGAGCCCAGTGGGGGCTTACTCCAGGCCTTACTCCACTGCTGGGATTTTCTACACCTATGCAGCAACAACTCCATCAAGCTTCCCAGAAGCCAGTGTACTCCCTGTTAAGGCCCTGGGGTCCTGATCAATGGGTGTCTCTATAGACTCCAAATACCACAGCAGTTCCCAGGGGCACCTGTCAGCAGTTTCAGATCCAAGGACTATGGACAGTGAAGGGATCCCACTTTGACCACAGCCCATCCTTCGGGGTCCCCTCCTGTACAAACCCAGTGTGTCTGCCAATCCCAATCGCAGCCAATCCTACCACAGCTCAGATTCCGGGCTGTAGGGGTCCATGTGGCTCGATGGCTTCTCTCCTCTCTCCAGCCCGCTTCCCAGGGTCTGACCACTCCAGCAGCAAAGATAACAAAGAAGAAACCAGCAACGGGAAGAGGAGAAGCTCATGGGAAAGCAGCAGTCCCCTTGGCAGAGGTCAGAGAGTGCAGTTTCCCATCCACCTGCCACTTCAGACCCTTATGGGAGGCTGAGGGTAGGGCTGGCAGGACCCTGGTTATGGGGCAGGGGAGTCCTGCAGACAGCGGGAAGTGGGAACAGAGAGGGGGTTTTGTTCTGGGGCACTCTGAGAGGAGCAGCCCCAAATCTAGAGGGAAGGGTCCAGGCTCAAGGAGGAACTGAGGACAAACTGAGTGAGAACAGCTCCACCAGCCCCTACCCCTGGAGGGCGAGATGTGGCCTGGAAGATAGGACTTCTATTAAGAAGCTCTAAGATAATCCCAGCACTCTGGGAGGCCAAGGCGGGTGGATCACCTGAGGTTAGGAGTTTGCAACCAGCCTGGACAACATGATGAAACCCTGTCTCTATTAAAAATACAAAAAAAAAAAAAAAAAAACTAGCCAGGCGTGGTGGTGGGCACCTGTAATCCCAGCTGCTCAGGAGGCTGAGGCAGGAGAATCCTTGAACCCGGCAGGCGGAGGCTGCAATGAGCCAAGACTGTACCACTGCACTCCAGCCTGGGCAACAGAGTGAGACTGTCTCAAAAAAAAGGGCCGGGCGCAGTGGTCATGCCTGTAATCCCAGCACTTTGGGAGGCCAAGACAGGTGGATCACGAGGTCAGGAAATTGAGACCATCCTGGCTAACACAGTGAAACCCTGTCTTTACTAAAAATACAAAAAAATTAGCTGGGTGTAGTGGCGGGCGCCTGTAGTCCCAGCTACTTGGGAGGCTGAGGCAGGAGAATGGTGTGAACCCGGGAGGCGGAGCTTGCAGTGAGCCGAGATCACGCCACTGCACTCCAGCCTGGGCGACAGAGCAAGACTCCGTCTCAACAAAAAACAAACAAAAAGAGAAGCTCTAAGAACTCTGTCACCAAAAGCTATGTACCATGTGATCCCATTTATGAAAAGCCCAGAAAAGACAAATCCATAGAGGCAGAAAGCAGACTGGTGGTTGCCAGGACTAACAGAAGAAGGGGATGGGGAGAGAGTGCTAATAGGTATAGGGTTTCTTTTGGGGGTGATGAAAATGATCTGCAATCAGACAGTGATGATGACTGCACAACTCTGAGATAATACTAACCACCACTGAATGGTCCACTTTAAACGGGTGAACTCTATGGTATGTATGTTACATCTGAATAAAGATGTTAGTGGGATAGAAAGGGGAAGAACAGTACTGACCCACCTGTGGGATGAAATAATCCTCGGTAATAAAAAGGAATGCCCCATTGGTACACACAACTTGCATGAATTTCAAATGCATTATCAAAGTGAAAGAAGCCAGAGCCAAAAGGTTACACACTGTAGGATTCTATTTATACGACATTCGGAAAAGGGCTAAACTGTAAGGGGAGAAAGCACATCAGTGGTGTCGTGGGCTGCAAGTAGGAGAAATGCCTACAAGGAACAAGGGGTAATGCAAGTTTCTGGGGCGATAGGCCTGCTGTGTATCTGGACGAAGGTAATGGCTACAGAACGCTGTCATACCTCACAGAACAGTATACCAAGAGTGACTTTCATTGTCTGTAAATTACACCTGAATGCACATACGTGCACATATACAACCATCAAATGACATCATGACATCTTTCAAGCCTTTAATTTTTTTTTTTTTTTTTCTTTTTGAGACAGGGTCTTACTCTGTCACCCAGGCTGGAGTACAGTGGCACAATTGTGGCTCACCGCAACCTCGACCTCCCGGGCTCAAGCTATCTTCCCACCTCAGTTTCTCAAGCGGCCAGGACTACAGGTCCATGCCACCATGCCCAGCTAATTTTTAAATTTTTTTGTAGAGATGGGGTCTCACTTTGTTGCCCAGGCTGCTCTCAAATTCCTGGGCTCAAGCAATCCTCCTGCCTCAGCCTCCCGGTAATACAGGTGTGAGCTGCTGTGCCCAGCCTAAGTCTTTAAGATTTTTGAAAAAGAAAAGATAATTCACAAGATATGTATTTTTGTTTTACCTTCAACCCATAATTTCTTTTTTCTAGGGTAAAAATTACTATAATTGGAAATTTGTTGAAACACGAAAGGAAGTTGGTTGAAAAACAAATAGCTGTTAAGTGGGTGAGGAGCAAATAATGTAAAAATCTGATATGAGAAAAATACCACTGAGTAGGGGCGCAGTGGTGCATGTCTGTAATCACAGTTACTCAGGAGGCTAAGGCAGGAGGATGGCCTGAGGCCAGGAGGTTGAGACCAGCCTGGGCAACACAGCAAGACCCCATCTCTAAAAAAATTAAAAAATAGGCTGGGCGCGGATCACAAGGTCAGGAGATCAAGACCATCCTGGCTAACATGGTGAAACCCCGTCTCTACTAAAAATACAAAAAATTAGCCAGGCGTGGTGGCGGGTGCCTGTAGTCCCAGCTACTTGGGAGGCTGAGGCAGAATGGTGTGAACCCGGGAGGCAGGGGAGGTTGCAGTGAGCCGAGATCGTGCCACTGCACTCCAGCCTGGGCAACAGAGCGAGACTCCATCTCAAAAAAATAAAATAAAATAAAATAAAAATAAATAAATAAATTAGCAAACAAGCCTTGAAATTTGTGCACCCATGTTCCTGCCAACATTATTCACAATAGCCAAAAGGTGGAGGCAACTCAAGTGTCTATTGGCAGATAGACGGATAAACAAAATGTGTATCTACCAATGGAATATTATTCAGCTTTAAAAAGAAAAGAGATTCTTTTTTTTTGAGACAGAGTCTCACTCTGTAGCCCAAGCTGGAGTGCAGTGGCGTGATCTCGGCTCACCACAACCTTCACCTCTGGGGCTCAATCAATTCTCCTGCTTCAGCCTCCCAAGTAGCTGAGACTAGAGGCGTGTGCCACCACACCCGGTTAATTTTTTTGTATTTTTAGTAGAGATGGGGTCTCATGATGTTGTCCTGGGTGGTCTCGAACTCCTGAGCTCAGGTGATCCACACTTCGGCCTACCAAAGTGCTGGGATTACAGGCGTGAGCCACCGCGCCCGGCCAAAAGAAAGGAGATTCTAATGCATGCTACAACACCGATGAACCTTGAGGACATGACGTTACGTGAAATAAGCCAGGAACAAAAGACGAAGGCTGTATGAATCCACTCATATGAGGTACCTCGAGTAGCCAAATCCATACAGAAAGTAGAACAGTGGTTGCCGCGGGGAGGGGAAATGGAAAGCTTATATTTAATGAGTCCAGAAGCTTTTTTTGGTTTGTTTTTAGACGGAGTCTCGCTCTGTTGCCCAGGCTGCAGTGCAGTGGACTGATCTCAGTTCGCTGCAACCTCCGCCTCCCGGGTTCAAGTGATTCTCCTGCCTCAGCCTCCTGAGGAGCTGGGATTACAGGCGCCCGCTACCATGCCTGGCTAATTATTTTGTATTTTTAGTAGAGATGGGGTTTCACCACGTTGGCCAGACTGGTCTTGAACTTCTGACTTCAGGTGGTCTGCCCGCCTCGGACTCCCAAAGTGCTGGGATTATAGGCATGAGACACCATGCCTGGCTGAGTCCAGAGTTTTTGTTGTACAAGACAAAAACATTCAGTGATAGATGGTGATGGCTGAACAACATGAACATACTCAACACCACTGAACTGTGTTATTTTTAAATGGTTAAGATGGTAAATGTTACATGTATTTTACCTTGATTAAAAACAAAACATAAAATCAAATGAAAAATCCCAATGACTATCTCCCACAGTCCACCATGCATGCTCTGGGCCTGGTAAGCGGGGGTCACAAACTTCAACCCGCACCAGACAGAGCTTCAGTGTCACACAGACACGGCACAGGTGAAAGGGACAAGGCCCTCGAGGGGCAAGGGCTGCTCTCCTGCACTGCCAGCCGGGTGGGTTCCAGCCCAAGGTTCTCATGAATGCCAGAGGGCCCAACTGAGGTTTCTGAACAGCTGCCCACACAAGCCTCACAAGGTACCAACTGAAGCATGAAGCTCTGCAAACACGAAGCTCCAGCGTGTCTATTTTGCACAGACACAAAACATCATTCTGCCTAGACAGGTGCTCGGCAACAGGAGACCAGGAGCCAATGAGCCAAAGCAAAGGTGGGTACAGATGGGCACACCTGCCTCAGCCAGAGCAGCTGGGGTCTGCTGTCCAGCTGTGTGTATGGGGTGCATAGGCCATAAGGTGTCACAGGCACACACGGGGTGTAGGGCACTGAGCAGGGCCTATGGCAGTCGCACACTCCATGCTCACTCCATCCTCCATGCAGAAGTCTTCTCTGGCCTCTGGGGGTCAACACCAGACCACCCCACATCATCACCAGCTGGTCTCTCACCCCAACACCATGTGCCAGCTATCCCAAGTGTCTGAGAAACTTGTGGCAGGCCAGGCTGTTAGGCTCTTTCATTCCTTTGTGACAGTCCCTGCTTAGAAGGCCTCTCCTCCTCCCCCACAATGGCCTAACATACTCCTTTTGTTTTGTTTTTTAGAGACAGGGTCTGTCTCTGTCACCCAGGCTAGAGTGCAGTGGTGCAATCATGGCTCAATGCAGCCTCAAACTCCTGGGCTCAAGCGATCCTCCCAACTCAGCCTCCAGAGTAGCTGGAACTACAGGTGTGCACCAAAACACCTGGCTAATTTTTAATTTTTTGTAAAGACAGGGTCTTGCTATGTTGCTTAGGCTGGTTTTGAACTCCTGGGCTCAAGCGACCCTCCCAACTCAGCCTCCCAAAGTACTGGGATTACAATATACTCCTTTTGAGTCCACTCAAGATCCAACTAATGGGCCATCCTCTCCTTAATGTCTTCCTTCTGCTAACCCAGCAGAGTCAGTCACTTCTCAGTGCCTGGTTGGTACTCACTTCCATCCCAGCACCCCTTTATCAGCTGTTTTTAATATATGTCTATGGGTTCCTTGAGGTCAAGGACAAAGTCAAGGCCTAAGCATTGTGCTTGGACCCCAGTAGGTGTCACATCAACTTCAAATGAACAGATGAATGGTTGGAGGATGAATGGATGGATGAATAGGTGATGACTGAATGGATGCATGTTTGGATGGATGAGTGAATAATGGATAGTTGAATGTTGAATGGATGGATGGTTGGCTGGATGTTAGATGATGGATGGATGGATGGAGGGAGGGAGGGAGGGAGGAATGGATGACAGAGGGATGAATAGATTTAGTTGGATGGATGAATAAAGAATAGTTAAATGGATGGTTGTATGACTGGTTGGATGGATGGGTGGATAGATAAATAGATAAATGTTTGGATCTTGGATTGATGATGAATAGATGGATAGATGGATGGCTTGGATGAATGATGGAATGGCTCAAGCATAGCTACCCCTTTCTCAGGAACATCTGCTGCTAGGAAATAAGAGGAGCAAGTTTGCTCATCTTGGGGCTTGAAAAGGTTTCTGGGTTTTAACACCCTGTTCTCTCAATGTGGAAGGGTTTTTTGGTAACTTTAATCAATGAATGACTATTTTCTTAACTTTTTTTTTTTTTTTTTTTGAGACGGAGTCTTGCTCTGTTGCCCAGGCTGGAGTGCAGTGGCACAATCTTGGCTCACTGCAAGCTCCGCCTCCTGGGTTCATGCCATTCTCCTGCCTCAGCCTCCCGAGTAGCTGGGATTACAGGTGCCCGCCACCACGCCCGGCTAAATTTTTTTTGTATTTTTAGTAGAGACATGGTTTCACCGTGTAAGCCAGGATGGTCCCGATCTCCTGACCTCATGATCCGCCCACCTTGGCCTCCCAAAGTGCTGGGATTACAGGCATGAGCCACCGCCCCCAGCCTATTTTCTTAACTTTTTATCCTGGAAAATTTCAAACAAATACAAAAGTAAGAGCACAGCATCATGAATGCCCATTACCCCATCATTTGGCTTCAATGATTATTAGCTCATGGCCAGCCTTGTTTCAGGGAATATTCATTCAGCCCTGGGAGGCAGCAGGAAACAGGGAAGAGAAAGGGAAGTTAGAAACCAAGTGACCATCTCTCATCCAGCTTTTTCACCTCCGGCAACTTCTCTGAGGAAAGAATCCTCATGGGGTTTGGAAGACTAGCCTACCTGCCTCACAGGTTCCATAGGAGAGAAGCTCCTGTGAGCTCCTGAGCACAGATGTGAGACGCCCACACCTGGCTCTGTCATCGATTGCATGATCACCAGGCATTTGGAGGCAGCTCGCTGTGAAACACAGGTTGGCAAACTGCAGCCCACAGGCCAAATCCAGCCCACTGCCACCTGTTTTCATGTGACCTAGGCCTTAAGAATGCTGTTTATAGTTTCACATGCTCACATTCCAAATGGTTATGTAAGTATCCACAAAGTAGCGTCGATTTTGCCTCTCAGCCACAAAGATAAAATTAGTTACTATCCGGTCATTTAAGGAAAGTTCAGCCAATCCCAACACTGTAGAGTAAAGTAAAAAAAAAAAAAAAAATTCTTGGTTCAAATCCTGGCTCTGCTGCCTGAGCTTCTGATCCTGCCTAGGCTTTGGCTGTCTGAGTATCCCCTTGGCGAGCAGCAACCACCAGCTCCTTGCAGAAATAGAGCAAGGCTTGGATCCTGGACGCTGAATGGGATCCCCTTACAAAGCACAAAGCCAAACCCAAGTGCAAAGTTCCAGGAAAGGGAGGGATCCTGTCTCTCCTGCAAGCCTTCCAGAGAGGGAACACTGGCAGATCCGTGAGAGGAGGAGAAGGAGGGTCTTCAGGAGTCAAAGCGCACCTTGAGACAGGCCCACCAAATGCAATATTCTGAAGGAAAGCGTGGCTTCCACTGAGGCATTTGTACCCCCACAGGAGTGACAATGTTCAGTGCCGGTATCCTTCCTGTCCTTATGCCCTCCAGACTGACCAGCCCATCTCCAGCACCGGCCAGCTCAGTACCAAGACAGCCCCTACTCCAACTGGCACTAAGAATGCTCGGGAAAGACTAACAGGCTTTCCCTGCAGGAAGGATACCTTGCCTTCTGATCCCAGGTGGGGCCTGCAAAAGGCTGGGAGGCTGTTGGGGAATTGGTCATCTGTAACAAAGGTAAATTATGGCCTCAAAGTACCTAATGTGCTCCTCCCACTATAGCACAGAAATAGGGGTGGCCACACACGCATGCCTGCTCATCTCAGTGCTGGCCTCAGCACATGCATTCCTGACCAAGCGGGGCTGTGCTCTGGCTGGCAAGACACCAGCTAGCACTACCAGGCCTCCTGCTGCCAACCACCTGCTTGCACATCATCACCTCCGCCCTGGCAGACACCCCCATGCTGCCGTCTCCCCCATCCATGCGGACGGCAGGGCCTCCCGCTGCCCACGCTCTGCACTTTGGCACGTTGCCCCAGATGAAACCTGCACGGCCTCTGAAATCTGTTCCAGTCCTGGTGGTGACCTGTAGACTGGCCAGTGGGCAGTAAAGGAGGACAACAAATCAGCCAGCAAAGCAGTGTCCTGGTTCCCGTTAAGGGTGCACACAGAGGCCAATCCACCCCAATCCACATCACTGCAGGAAGCCAGACACAACCAGTATCCTACAGGAAGGCTGCTTTGGGACATCCACCAAGAGGGATTTCCAAATAATTTGCTGGGAACTCAGAGCGACATGACTTAATTTTATTTAGAATCACAAAACTAACGGATCTTAAAAATGCTGCCATTCAGCTTCATCATTTACGGACAGGAATTCAGAGGCCCAAGGAGTCTATGTGATTCAGTGGAGTCAGAGTGGCGGCCAAGGGCACAGCTAAGATGGGCAACACAGAGCAAGAAGAGGAGCAAGCGTGGGTCCCAGCTCCATAATCCATGAGCTGGGATGGCTAAAACTGAACTGCTGGCTCCTAGTTGTGAGCGCTGGAAAATAAGACGGAACACCCTCCACGGTGCAGGATGACTAGTCAGTGCTGAAGAAGGGGCCATTCCTCTCCTTTCCTCCCCAAGCCCGTGACACCATGCTGCCCTCCCTCCAAATGTGGTCTCACCATTATCTGCCCTCCTTCCAGCCAAGACCATCTGAACCCACTGCCTGCACAGGGAGGTGTTTGTCCTCCCGTCCCAGCCCAGCTTCTGCCAGCCAAGTGCAGCCATGCAAGTCCCCTTCCCTTTGTAGAAACCCTTTTCTGCCATGGCCTTCTGCTTCCTTGGAGCTTCAATGAAAGCCAAGCAGGAACTCCATGAGCCAGAATTAACTGGACAATGCTATCTGGCAGACCTAACTCATGATGCACAGAAGAGAAGCCAAAATGCTTTTCAGATTCAGTTACAAGCAGCCCACAACAGCAATAAACTAGCAAACTTCACAACAGACAAGGGGACAGTAAGTTCTTTCCCTACCAAGAACCACAGCGCTGACAAAGAACTGAGTGTCACACAGCCAGTGGCCTCAGGAAACTTCCTGAATGAGAGAGTGGACCAGTGTGACCCCAGCTCAGGGCTCCTCCCTATCAAGGCTGGGCTGTTTCGAGGGTCATCAAGGAATCGGGAATTACCGTGGAGCCCAGTCTAGCAGAGACTCCTCTGACCCAAAGCAAACCTTAATCTCAGATTCTGCTTCTCTGGAATGAAAATCCCACATCACAATTTTGGATTTTTGGAGGGTAAGGCCCCACACAGCTCAGACTTTTTAGCACCTGATGGAACTGCTTCAGTACAATCCTGTGAACAGAAGGAGGGCAAGAAAAAAGTCAAAAAAGAGCAGGCGGTTAACCATAAAGCCAAGGGCAAACTGGGGCAGGATTTCTGGAAGGTGACCTGGCAGCAGCCATCAAGGGTCTTAAGAGACCATCCACCTCTCTGACCTGGTAAATCCAGTGACAGAGGCCCACCCCATCATGGGCAGAAACTCACATAAAAAGGTATTCACTTGGCCAAGTATGGTGGCTCACACCTGTAATCCCAGCACTTTAGGAGAAGCCAAGGCGGGCAGATCATTTGAGCCCAGGAGTTTAAGACCAGCCTGGGCAACACAGCAAGACCCTGTCTCTACAAAAAGAAAAAAACGACAGATGAGTGTAGTGATGTGCATCTGTAGTCCCAGCTACTCAGGAGGCTGAGGCGGGAGGATCACAGGAGGTCAAGGCTGCAGTGAGCTCTTATTGCACCAGTGCAGATGCAGAGTGAGATGGCAGAGCGAGATCCTGTTTCAAAAACAAACAAAAAAAAACCCCACAAAAAAATTCACTGAATGTAATTAATGCCACTGAACTGTACATTTAAAAATGGTTAAAATGACCCAAGTGCCCATCAATGAATGATAGATTAAATATATATAAATATATATACACAAACAATTGAATTATTACTCAAGCTTAAAAAGGAAGGGATTCTGAAACACAGTAAAACACAGATGAACTTTGAGGACATTATGTGAAATAAGTCACAGAAAGACAAATACTGCATGATTCCACTTAAAGTTTCTAGAGTCGTCAGATTCATAGAGATAGAAAGGAGAATGCTGGTTACAGGGACTGGGGGTGGGGGAAGAAGCACTGTTGTTTAATGGGTGGAAATGAGTACAGATTTTGGTTCTGGAGATGGATGGTAGTGATGGGTGCATGACAGGAATATACTTAACACCATTTAGCTGTGTGGCTAAAAATGGTACATTTTATGTTATTTTACCATAATTTTAATTTTTAGTGGTTAAAATGTCAAATTTGTATATATATTTTACCACAATTTTTAAAAATTAATAATGTAATATACCAAAAACCATTAAATTGGCTGCTTTAAAGGGTTGAATTGTATGGTACATGAATCACCTCAGTGAAGCTATTTAAAAAAAGAGAGAGAAGTTCACTGAAACATTATACTAACCAGCTGCATAAAGAACCACTCGAAATGTCCAACAAAAATTCATTAGAATTAGATAAATTAAACCATAACTCCACTACAAAGTAATAATAAGGCCCTTAAAAATAATATTTACACAAGATTTACTAATACATGGAAACGTTCACATTAACTAACAAAGGCCGGACACCCAACTACACAGCAACATCTTAACTATATAAAAAAGATTTACACATAATTATCTCAAAAGTTGGCAAGAAAATTAAACCTTCCTCATACTGCACAGAAACCTTCCCCATGAAGAGATCTGCTCCCCTCTTGAGATGCCAGCCTTTCAAAACCTGCAGCCAATGTCCACAGACTCCCAGAAACCAAAGGGTCTGAACCCTGAGGGCTAGAGTCAAGTCACCCAGGGAGCTTTTCAAAAAACCCAGACTTGGCCGGGCGCGGTGGCTCACACCTGTAATCCCAGCACTTTGTGAGGCCGAGGAGGGCGGATCACGAGGTCAGGAGATCGAGACCATCCTGGCTAACATGGTGAAACCATCTCTACAAAAATACAAAAAATTAGCCGAGCATGGTGGTGGGTGCCTGCAGTCCCAGCTACTCGGGAGGCGGAGGCAGGAGAATGGTGTGAAACCAGGAGGCGGAGCTTGCAGTAAGCCAAGATCGCCCCACTGCACTCCAGCCTGGGCAACAGAGCAAGACTCTGTCTCAAAAACAAAAAACAAAAAACAAAAAAAACCAGATTCACTGAGAAGAGAAAAGCAAACAGCTGTGTGTGAACTGCCTATGAACAGGGTGGGCTCTAGAAGGGGCCTCCAGCCAATGCCAGCAAGGAAATGGGGACTCAGTCCTACAACTGCCAGGAGGTAAGCACTGCCAACAACCCAGGTGAGCTCAGAAGAGGACCCCAAGCCCCAGCAGGGAATGCAGCCCTAGCCAACACCTCAACTGCAGCCTGAGGAGACCCCAAGCAGAGGAGCCAGCTCTGCTGTGCCCAGAAACTGTGACATCAAAAAACAAACTCATTAATCAGACCAGCTGTGCACGTGTGTGACTTTTTAACTACATGGGCAGCCAGAGTAGGGACCTGCTGCCCTTGGCCTCTGCCAGACTAAATGTTCCATTTCCTGTAACCACTCTGTTCCTTGGGCTTAGCAGCACCAAGCACTAGGAGACTACGGCTTCTCAGGCATGGACACGTCCACCAGCACCAGGCAAAACTTGGGCTCCTAATGTACCAGCCTGCTGACTGGCAGAACTCCTGGTGAAGTGAAAACATCCCCAACCTTTTTTCCAAATGAACAGCCCAGCCCAGCCTTTGAAAAGCCCCCTTGGCCAGGCATGGTGGCTCATGCCTGGAGTCCCAGCACTTTGGGAGGCCAAGGTGGGTGGATCGCTTGAGCCCAGGAGTTTGAGACTGGCACGGGCAACATGAAGACACCTCATCTCTACAAAAAAATACAAAAATTAGCTGGGCATGGTGGCATGTGCCTGTCGTCCCAGCTACTCAGAAGGCTGAGGTGGGAGAATCGCCTGAGCCTGGAGAGGCCAAGGCTGCGGTGAGCCATGATCGCACCACTGCACTCCAGCCTGGGCGACAGAGCGAGACCTTGTTTCAAAAAAAATTTTTTTTTAATTAAAAAAAATTTAAAGTCCTCTTGTAGCCTGGGCAACATAGTGAAACCCTGTCTCTACAAAAAATTTAAAAATTAGCTGGGCATGGTGGTGCATGCCTGTAGTCCCAGCTACTTGAGATGCTGAGATGAGGGGACTGTTTGAGCCCAGGAGGTTGAGGCTGCAGTGAGTTGTGAGTGTGCCACTGCACCAGCCTGGGCAGCAGAGCAAGACTCTGTCTCTAAATAAATAAATAAAAAGCCCCCTTTGAGCTTCAAACCAAAACAGCTCTGAAAAAAGTGCAGTCAGGGACAGACCACCAGACCTAAGCCACCGGCTCTGGTCCACCCTGGATGTCTGAGCCCACACGGTGACATCTACATATCTGAGGATGTTCCCTAGGAGGAAGTCCTGCTCCAGCCTTTGATGTCCAAGGTCTCGTCAGTGTCATGCCGTCATGCCTTGTCTTTTTTTTTTTTTTTTTTTTTGAGACGCAGTCTCGCTCTGTCACTCAGGCTGGAGTGCAGTGGTGGATCTCGGCTCACTGCAAGCTCTGCCTCCCGAGTTCACGCCATTCTCATGCCTCAGCCTCCTGAGTGGCTGGGACTACAGGCACCCACCACCACGCCCGGCTAATTTTTTTTGTATTTTTAGTAGAGACGGGGTTTCACCGTGTTAGCCAGGATGGTCTCTTGACCTCATGATCTGCCCGCCTTGGCCTCCCAAAGTGCTGGGATTACAGGTGTGAGCCATCGCGCCTGGCCCCGCCTTGTCTTAAAATTCAATAAAGTGACCCTCTTCCCTTGGGAATGACTCCAATTAATTCACAGACTTGAGAGCAGGGAGAAAGGAGAGACAAAGAAGAAAACATCCATTTTCCCTTCTCCTTTCAGATCTATCCCCTGCACTCATGGGGACAAAGGAGACAGGGCACCCCAGTCCTACCAATACCTTCCCCTGCATCCCAACAGCTGACTGCAATAGTTTCCACCCATGGTATTAGGCGGCAGACCCCTAGCTGGCTTTCTGAGGGGCGTAGCTGCCCAGCCCAAAGCAGCAGATGCTTCCACAAGAAGCCCCAAGCTTCCTGAGGAGTGAACAAAGCACCTCTCCCAGCCCGCCAGCCCATCCCCATCAACCTTCCCAGACTTCCTTGCCTGAGTTTCTGGAACCTGAGACTGTGGCCTTAGCAGGATAAATAAGCAACCGCGGGGCTCACAAGGGCCGGGGAAGCCAGGAGATGACACAGGCATGGCGGGACCCAGTCTCCGATGCTTCCTCAGACATTCCTTTCTAGAGCCTTCCTGGCTCTTGCACAGAGAAGAGTCTGCTGGAGCCACTCACACCATCTGGCCACTAAAGAAATGCCATGAGAGAGGAAACCAGACTTATGTTAATAATCACAACCTGCATTTGTTAGGGCCAAATTCTTTTTTTTTTTCTGAGACGGAGTTTCGTTCTTGTCGCCTTGGCTGGCGTGCAATGGTGTGATCTTGGCTTACTGCAACCTCTGCCTCCCAGGTTCAAGTGATTCTTTAGCCTCAGCCTCCTGAGTAGCTGGGATTACAGGTGTGCACCCCCACGTCCAGCTAATTTTTGTGTATTTGTAATAGAGATTGGGTTTCGCCATGTTGGCCAGCCTGGTCTTGAACTCCTGACCTCAGGAGATCCACCAGCCTCGGCCTCCCAAAGTGCTGGGATTACAGGTGTGACCTACTGTGCCCAGTCCTGTTAGGGCCAAATTCTAACAGTACCTCACCAGCTGCTCCAGGGAACAAGGGCGGGCCCATGCAACTGCTCCAGGACAAGATGCCTCCCTTGGGTATCATGATTCGGCCCGGTGCATAGCAGTCCTAGATCCCAGATCCTCACCCTGCTCCACAGCCCCACAAGGCCAGGCTCTGCCCCAGGCACCACCAGCATGGTGCCCAGCACCACGTTCCTCTTCACTTATCCATGGCCACCAGCCACAGGGAACAGCAGCCATAGCCACCCTTTCACTCCCCTTACCTGCGGTGGCCTCCCACCAGGAAAATGCCTTCAAAGCATAGCTACAACACGTCAGGCCCATGGACTGGACCCCTGCAAAGCCATATCACCCCGATAGCTGTTCAGTAGTAACCCAGCCACCTCTCTGTGGGGGCCACCAACCTTCCCATAGACCCAAACACATCACTCATCTTTCTGGAGCCCCTACTTGGAATAATCTCCCCCTGGGACTCCAGCCCACCAGTCCCCTCCTCGGCACACAGACAAAGATGTGGCCCTGCCCCTGGAACAGAGCAGGCCGACGGTGGACACTCGGGGAGCACTCGGACCCTAATCCTGAATCCCCACCCCCCTCCTCCCTGCTGCCAGAATGCTGCACACTGCGGTCCAATTTAGTGCTCTGGTCTCTCCTACACTCACTTGGAGCCTGGCTTCTACCCTTTATCCCATAACCTCCTAACAGTCACTTCCTTTTAGCCTTTCTGCAACATAAACTCCTCCACTTCTTTCTCTCACGTGACCTCCCCCAGGACGCAAGGCCCGAGGGCCTGCTCCGGCCCCCCACTCCACACACCCTCCGCAACCCACGCTTCTGTCCTTCCTCCCCATTCCTGGCCTGGTCCTCTCTCCGAAAGGCCCTGAAACCTGCCAGCACAGCGCTCACCATCCCCAGGCTCATACAGCCTCCCTTTCTGTCACCCCCTCCCCAGAATCAGCTCATATTCCTTGTCCTCTCCATCCCTCCCCATTCCTCCCCACCACCCCTCAAGACAAAAGCTCCAGGTACCTGACTCCCACTGGACCATCACACACACTTCTGCCAAACTCACCTTCCCAAGGCAAAGCTCCAAAGGCATCCCCTCTCCAGCTTAACAACCTTCAGTGGCTCCCTATCATCCTCAAAGAAAGCACAACACCCTCAGCCTGGCTTTGGAGACCCACATAGGATGACCCCAACTCTCCTATCCCTCACCTTCCCTGTTGCCCATATTTTATTTTATACCAACTCTCCAACCAGAGCCTGCTACTTTCTGAGCATACAGTTGGCCCTCCACAGCCTCAAGTTCCACATCTGCAGATTCAAGCAACCTCAGAATGAAACTATTTGGAAAGAAATAACCAACAATAAGAATAATGCAAATGTAATAACAATACACTGTAACAACTATTTACAAAGCATTTATATTGTATTAGATAAAGCCATACCTTGCTTAAAAGGGGATATGTTGAGAAATGCATCATTAGGCAATGTCATCTTCATGCAAACATCATAGAGTGTACCTACACAAACCTACACGACAGAGCCTACTACACACCTAGGCTATGTGGTACAGCCTAATGCTCCTAGGCTACAAACCTGTGCAGCATGTTACTGTACTGAATACCATAAGCAATTGTGACACAGTGGCATTTGTTTCTAAACACACCAAATGTAGAAAAGGTACAGTAAAAACACAGTATTATAATCTTATGGGATCACCATCAATAACCAAAATGTCGTTATGTGGTGCATGACTATATTATAAGTAATCTCAAGATGATTTAAAGTGTACAGGAAGATGTGTATAGGTTATATGCAAAAGCTAGCTATGCCATTTTACATAAGGACTTGAGCATCCAAGGATTCTGGGATCCCCAAGGGCAGGGGTCCCCAACCCCCGGGCCATGAACTGGTATCAGTCCGTGGCCTGTTAGGAACTGGGCTGCAGAGTGGGAGGTGAGCGGTAGGCGGAGAGTGACGCTTCATCTGTATTTACAGCTGCTCCTCATTGCTCCATTACTGCCTAAGCTCTACCTCCTGTCAGGCCGGCAGCAGTATTAGATTCTCACAGGAGCAGAAGCCCTATTGTGGCTTATGTATGCGAGGGATCTAGGCTGTGCGGGCTCCTTATGAGAACCTAATACCTGATGATCTGAGCTGTTAACAGTCCCATCCTGAAACCATCCCCTAACCCCCAGTCTGTGGAAAAATTTCTTCCATGAAACTGGTCGCTGGTGTCAAAAAGGAGGCTGGGGACTGCTGCCCAAGGGAGTCCTGGAACCAATTTCCTGCGGATATCAAGCGACGACTGTACTGAATGCTTCAAGCCTCCGAGCTCTTGCCCACATTCCCTGCCTGGAACACCCTCCCCTCCACAACCTCTTCCCCTAAGAAACAGGACAGATGTTAAGGTTTCCCTTCCCGCACAGCCCCTGGCACTGATCCATCCACAGAGTCTCGCCACCTGCCTTATGTTACCGTTATTTTAGGTGCCTGCTTGTCCCAGCTCCCACCCTGGCCTGCTGGCTCCTGGCACCTATTTAAGGACTGTGTCTGAGCCACCTTCTTATCTGCCTGCACATCCAGAGGGACGCTGGCACTGAAAAAAACCCCTCCTGAAGATCAGTGTTTTCCCATCAACTCTGCCACTTATGAAACACTGGAGGCTTAACACTACTGAACTGCACACTGAGAAGTGGTTGAGATGGTACATTTTAGAGTATGTGTATTTTACTACAATTTAAAAAAACACGCATTAAAAATGAGGGAGAGAGAAGGGATCACGGCGACTGCAGAAAGTGGCTGACTGGCACTTTGGAATGGAAAGACAGGAGTCTTTCCATTTTTGTGGAGATTTGAAGATGGCAATGTTTTTTTATTTCTCTTTAAAATTTGTACCTGTTATGAAAAAAGCAGTGGTATTTATTTATTTATTTATTTTATTTGTTTTTAATTTTGAGAGTTTCACTCGTTGACCAGGCCAGAGTGCAATGGCACGATCTCGGTTCACTGCAACCTCCGCCTCCCGGGTTCAAGCCATTCTCCTACCTCAGCCTCCCGAGTAGCTAGGATTACAGGCGCCTGCCACAATGCCCAACTAATTTTTTGTATTTTTAGTAGAGATGGAGTGTCACCATGTTGGCCAGGCTGGTCTTGAACTCCTGACCTTAGGTGATCCACCCACCTCGGCCTCCCAAAGTGCTGGGATTACAGGTGCGAGCCACCGCGCCTGGCCGGTTTTTATTTTTTGAGACAGTCTCACTCTGTCACCCAGGCTGGAGTGCAGTGGCAAGATCTTGGCTCACTGCAACCTCTGCCTCTCGGGTTCAAACAATTCTCCTGCCACAGCCTCCTTGAGTAGCTGGGATTACAGGCATGCACCAACATGCCCAGCTGATATATATATATATATATATATATATTTTTTTTTTTTTTGAGACGGAGTTTCGCTCTTGTAGCCCAGGCTCAAGTGCAATGGCGCGATCTTGGATGACTGCAACCTCTGCCTCCTGAGTTCAAGCGATTTTCCCGCCTCAGCCTCCCAGGTAGCTGGGATTACAGGCATGTGCCACCACGCCCAGCTAATTTTGTATTTTTAGTAGAGACAGGGTTTCTCCATGTTGGTCAGGCTGGTCTCAAACTCCCGACCTCAGGTGATCCGCCTGCCTCGGCCTCCCAAAGTGCTAGGATTACAGGCGTGAGCCACTGCTCTCAGCCTGCTCAGCTGATTTTTGTATTTTTGGTAGAGACGACATTTCACCATGTTGGCCAAGCTGGTCTTGAACTCCTGACCTCAGATGATCTGCCTGCCTCGGCCTCCCAAAGTGTTGGGATTACAGGCATGAGCCACCACTCCCGGCCAAAAAAAAGCAATGGTTTTTATGTGTATTTATTTATTTGCTTTTTAGAGATAGGGTCTTGCTTGCTCTGTCGCCCAGGCTGGATGGAGTGCAGTGGTGCAATCATAGTTTGCTCCAGCCCTGAATTCCTGGGCTCAAGCCATCCTATCGCCTCAGCCCCTAGAATAGCTGAGATTACAGGCACATGCCACCATGCCCAGCTCACTTTTAAATTTTTTGTAGAGATGGGGTCTTGCTATGTTGCCCAGGCTGATCTCAAATTCCTGGGAATAAGAGATCCACCTGGCCGGGCACAGTGGCTCACGCCTGTAATCCCAGCACTTTGGGAGGCCGAGGCGGGTGGATCACGAGGTCAGGAGATCGAGACCATCCTGGCTAACACGGTGAAACCCCGTCTCTACTAAAAATACAAAAAAAAAATTAGCTGGGCGTTGTGGCAGGCGCCTGCAGTTCCAGCTACTCGGGAGGCTGAGGCAGGAGAATGGCGTGAACCTGGGAGGCGGAGTTTGCAGTGAGCCGAGATTGCTCCACTGCACTCCAGCCTGAGCAACAGAGCGAGACCCCATCTCAAAGGAGATCCACCCACCTCAGCCTCCCAAGATGCTAGAATTACAAGCAGGAGCCACCACGCCCAGCCTGGCAATAGTTTTCACATCAAGAACATCTGAAAAGTAGGTTTCAGGTAACAATCCATGTCTCCAAAAACAAATGTGGACAATTTTTATCCATGTTCCTAAGGGAGAAAGTGGAAAGCTTTTGGAAGTCAAAATTCATAAATGAGTTCCATTTATCACTCTAAGATGTGGGCAAAAATAAACAGTGCTTCTGCACACCCCCACAGAGGGAACAGGCTACGCTGAGCTTCCACTTAACTAGGGTGATTCACAAAATCAGAGCAGGGCTTCCAACCAGTCAGACGGCGGCTCTGAGTCCAACACAACCACCTCCATGCCTCAGGGACAGAGAACTGGATGTGGGCATTGCCAGCCCACCCTTGGCACCCCTGGGCTCACGCCAATGCATCACTTCACAATACTGGGAAGGACTGTGGGACAAAGATGATCCTATCTACCCAGATAAGGTAGGAGTCAAATGAGCCCTGGGGGTGACCTGAGCCCTCCACCTAAAACCTCCCAACACTCAGCTAAGAGGGTTCCTGTCACTCCTCCACAGGGACCCCTGTGAGAGAAGACATTCTGCAAAATGCAGCAGGCTACACAAAGTACCATCTGCCCAGCTCCCTCAAGCACAGGGCAACTCAGCCTCTCCCCAAAAGGGGAATTTGCAGAAGGATACAAACATGCAGTCCATTGCATAACCTTCAAAATGTAAGAACTCCACTCAGCCCAGGAGGATTATAGGAGGAGAATGAGGGCCCTGGCACACCCCTGGGTCCCCCCGGAGCTCATACTGGTTATACAATGGCTGAGCCAAGTGAGTGAAATGTCCATACTAAATTATGCATTTCTTCTTAAGATTTTTTGCTAAGTGATGTTCAATCAACTGACATTAGATACATGAACAGGAGACTCTATGAGACCAGACAGGAGGCCAGATGGTCTGCACCCGCTACTCCCACGAAGCCCCCAAGGGGAAGGGTCACCCTCTCCAGCTGACAGAAGTCAAGGGAGAATTAAGTCCCTGTGCGAGGCCACACAGTGGCAAGTGCCAGGTCTCTGTGCAAATCCAGATCTTTTCCCTTCAAAGTCTGCACTGTCAACATATGTTGCCTGTAGGTTGCTTCGAATGCTCATCAATACCTCGTCATGTGCAGAAAATCTCTCCCTACTCTACGGGCATACAAACTGACCCCAACAGCACTTTAAACACGGAAGCATGTCAGGCCTTTAAAGTGAAGTGAGCTCTCCCTCTCCCTCTCCCCCTCCCCTTTCCACGGTCTCCCTCTCATGCCGAACCCTCTCCCTCTCTTTCCATGGTCTCCCTCTGATGCCGAGCCGAAGCTGGACTGTGCTGCTGCCATCTCGGCTCACTGCAACCTCCCTGCCTGATTCTCCTGACTCAGCCTGCCGAGTGCCTGCGATTGCAGGCGCGCGCCGCCACGCCTGACTGGTTTTCGTATTTTGTTGGTGGAGACAGGGTTTCGCTGTGTTGGCCGGGCTGGTCTCCAGCTCCTAACCGCGAGTGATCCCCGCCAGCCTCGGCCTCCCGAGGTGCCGGGATTGCAGACGGAGTCTCGCTCACTCAGTGCTCAGTGGCGCCCAGGCTGGAGTGCAGTGGCGTGATTTCGGCTCGCTACAACCTCCACCTCCCAGCCGCCTGCCTTGGCCCCCCAAAGTGCCGAGATTGCAGCCTCTGCCCGGCCGCCACCCCGTCTGGGAAGTGAGGAGCGTCTCTGCCTGGCCGCCCATCGTCTAGGGCGTGAGGAGCCCCTCTGCCTGGCTGCCCAGTCTGGAAAGTGAGGAGCATCTCTGCCCCGCCGCCATCCCACCTAGGAAGTGAGGAGCGCCTCTTCCCGGCTGCCATCCCATCCAGGAAGTGAGGAGCGTCTCTGTCCGGCTGCCCCTCGTCTGAGATGTGGGGAGCGCCTCTGCCCCGCCGCCCCGTCTGGGATGTGAGGAGCGCCTCTGCCCCGCCGCCCCGTCTGGGATGTGAGGAGCGCCTCGGCCCGGCCGCGACCCCGTCTGGGATGTGAAGAGCCCCTCTGCCCGGCCAGCCGCCCCGTCCAGGAGGGAGGTGGGGGAGTCAGCCCCGCGCCCCGCCAGCCACCCTGTCCGGGAGGGAGGTGGGGGGGGGTCAGCCCCCCGCCCAGCCAGCCGCCCCGTCCAGGAGGTGAGGGGCGCCTCTGCCCGGCCCCCCCTACTGGGAAGTGAGGAGCCCCTCTGCCTGGCCAGCTGCCCCGTCCGGGAGGGAGGTGGGGGGGTCGGCCAGCTGCCCCGTCCGGGAGGGAGGTCGGGGGGTCAGCCCCCCACCCGGCCAGCCGCCCCGTCTGGGAGGTGAGGGGCGCCTCTGCCCGGCTGCCCCTGCTGGGAAGTGAGGAGCTCCTCTGCCCGGCCACCACCCCGTCTGGGAGGTATACCCAACAGCTCATTGAGAACGGGCCATGATGACAATGGCAGTTTTGTGGAATAGAAAGGGGGGAAAGGTGGGGAAAAGATTGAGAAATCGGATGGTTGCTGTGTCTGTGTAGAGGGAGGCAGACATGGGAGACTTTTCATTTTGTTCTGTACTAAGAAAAATTCTTCTGCCTTGGGATCCTGTTAATCTGTGACCTTACCCCCAACCCTGTGCTCTCTGAAACATGTGCTGTGTCCACTCAGGGTTAAATGGATTAAGGGCGGTGCAAGATGTGCTTTGTTAAACAGATGCTTGAAGGCAGCATGCTCGTTAAGAGTCATCACCACTCCCTAATCTCAAGTACCCAGGGACACAAACACTCTGCCTAGGAAAACCAGAGACCTTTGTTCACTTATCTGCTGACCTTCCTTCCACTATTGTCCTATGACCCTGCCAAATCCCCCTCTGCGAGAAACACCCGAGAATGATCAATAAAAAATAAAAGAAAAAAAAAGAAAAGAAAAGAAAGAAAAATAAATAAAAGTATAAATTTACTTCTAAAAAAAATAAAATAAAATAAAGTGAAGTGAATCTTCAAAAGCTCTTCTTGAGCCAACAGTGGCACTTGAGTCAAGGATCTCCCCGGGCTGCTCAATTCCTTGCTCTGCCTGGCTCTCTCTCTCTGTGACTGCTGCACAAGGCTCCCCTCTCTTCTTCTGGGGTCCCCTTGGCTGTGTCCTGGCCTTGCCTGGAGATGGTTCCTTCCCAGTGCTCCTTGGTCACTCACCTGGCTCTCTGGGCCCTGCACCTGGCCTTGTGCACACACAGCCGGCTACCTCTGTGTATCTCCGCTACATCTTCCCAGCCAGACCTCGTCCCTCTGCCCCTCCCAGAACCTGCACAACAGACCACTGTCAGCAGCTGGTCAGCATTCACAGCCCTTGACTGTTGGTGGGAAAAGCAGATGGATGGGCAGCGCCCCTCCAACAGTTCTGTCTTCTTGGGCCCCTTGCCACACAACTTGTTGGAGAAGCCTTACCAAAGTGTCCCAGAAGGAGCTATCAAGAGTCAGGAAATCCCTATCTTGGAGATTTGCAAAATAAGAGAGGGGAAACATGTTCCTAGACAGCTGACACCTTCAAGACCCAGACTAAAGGCTGGGGCCAGTTGATTTCTATCATGGCACTTAGGTTAATGAGGCTGTCTTCCCACCAGACCAAAGCCGACCTGCTGGAAGGCCTGCCTGACTGTACTGAGCACCATCTGTGCCCAACACAGCAGGTGCCCCAAACTGGTTTGCTGAGCAAATGATCCAGGTCTCCTCCACCTCCGCAAAGTCATTCTGTGTCTGCTCTCATGTGATTAACACAACCACTCAGTCTGAGGAGAGAGGCAGCGCCAGCCCCTCCACCAACCACTTGACCTTGGGCAGGTTACTCCAGGCCAGAGTGTCTCATACCCCCTCAGACTCAATCAGTGCAGGGAGTATAATTATAATCCTGCTCCAGCCACTTTACAAGAAACTTTCGAGGGCCCATGAAGCAGCCTCCATGAAAGTCATATTTACTACTTCAGTGGGGTGTCTGGTCTTCCCACCCCAGCCCCAGGAAGGTGGGTCTATGAATGTGCTGATTACTCTGCCCATGGGCACCAGCCACCATCCACATCTACAGTCATTTTGCAAAGTTGTGGCAGTGAGAGCTAGAACCCAACACAGCTAATTAGCAGGCCCCAGTCTGAGGATTCGGGAAGTTCTCTAAGGGTGAGCCAGGGAGTACCAATCATCAGCAAAGAAGGAAACAGAACCAGCGGGATAATCTCCAAAGCCAACGTTTCATCGCCGGGCCACCTGTATCACTAGGCCCCCAAAAACCCACCACCACTTATTAGACGTGATTAAGCGGGGTTGGGCCAGAACTGGGGAAGGTCTGAGCAAATAAAAATCTCAGAGATGGTGTGTATCATTCCATCTTCAATCTGCAAACACCCACGGAGCCCGAGACACAGACCTCCATGGGCTCAGGTGCATCGTCACATCAAACACTGTTAAAGGGCCAGAGTGTGGCCCATCCTGCAGGACACTACAGCAGGGCATACTCTGTGCTTAAGGATCCCATCACCCTAAAAAGGAAGCCAGATAGACAAAGGATTAACAGGAAACAGCTGCAAATATACCGTTAAAGAAAGATACGCAGGGGAAAATGCTTTGACATTAGAAAGGTTTTGTTTGTTTGTTGTTGTTGTTGTTTTAAAGACAAGGCCCTTGGAGATCAGCCTTTCCATAAATCAACGAATAAGGAAGAAAGGATTTCCACAAAGATAGTGTCAGGCAAAAAGTAGATGCTCAATAAATACCTTTGAGCAATTGGATAGGGAGAGGTGGTTGCCTTCGTTTTTAATAAGGGAGACATAAACCAAGATAAACAGAAAAGAGATGGAAAAAGTTGTGTTAATAATAAATTCAGGCTGTGTGCAGTAACTCACATCTGTAATTATTCCCAGCACTTCGGGAGGCCGAGGCAGGAAGGATCGTTTGAGGCCAGGAGTTTGAGACCAGCCTGGGCAACAAAGCAAGACCCTGTCTCAACAAAAATTAAAAATTAGCCAGGCATGGTGGCACGCGCCTGTAGTACCAGGTATTCAGGAGGCTGAGGAGAGAGGATCGCTTGAGCCCGAGACTTTGTGGCTACAGTGAGCTATGATCATGCCACTATACTCCAGCCTGGGCAACAGAGCGAGACCCTTTATCTATTAAAAAAAAAGTAATAAATTTTAAATTTAAAGAAAAAAATTAAAGAAGCTAAGGAAAGAACCTTAGCAATGACCTGTTCCCACCCCTACTTTCTGGATGTGGAGAGAGATGGCAGCACATGAAGCTTTAGCACGCAGCCCTCCTGATGCCTGGCTCAGTGTCCTCTAGGCCCCTCTAGGCTGCCTAAAACCACAGGACGCTTGGCTCACACTCCTCCTAACACATCTGAGGGAGCCGGCACAAGCACCATCTCCCTCTGCCTGGCAGCCCTTTCCTCTGCTGCCCAGTAACGGACTCACCAAGTGTTACGAAGTAAACCATGCCTCACTCCCCATATGTTGACATTCTAACTCCCAGTACCTCAGAATGTGACTGTATTTGGAAATAAGCCCGTTCAAGAACTGATTAAGTTAAAGCAGGGGTCTTTACTGCCCACCTTAATCCAGTCTTACTGGTGTCCTTTTAAGACGGGAAATTTGTGCCGGGTGCAGTGGCTCATGCCTATAATCCCAGCACTTTTGGAGGCCGAGGAGGGCAGATCACCTAAGGTCAGAAGTTCGAGACCAGGCTGGCTAACATGGTGAAACCCCGTCTCTACTAAAAATACAAAAATTACCCAGGTGTGTTGGCAGGCACCTGTAATCCCAGCTACTCGGGAGGCTGAGGTGGGAGAATTGCCTGAACCTGGGAGGTGGAGGTTGCAGTGAGCTGAGACTGTGCCATTGCACTCCAGTCTGGGTGACAAGAGTGAAACTCCGTCTCAAAAAAAAAAAAAAGAAGGGAAATTTGGACACAGAGAGATGCCAGGGGAGTTCATGCACAGAGAAAAGACCATGTGCAGAGGCAGCAAGACCATGGCACCTGCAAGCCAAAGAGAGCCCTCCAAGGAACCAACCCTGCTGGCACCTTGATCTTGGACTTTTGGCATCCAGAAGTGTGAGAAAATATATTTCTGTTATTTAAGGCACCCAGTCTTGGTATCTTGTTATGGGACAGCCTTGGCAAACTAATACTCTGGGCCACTTCAAAGCTAAGGGCGTGAAGGCCCAGGGAAGATCGCCATTGCTAACGGGTGTTTTCCGGAAGAGAACACCCTTGTGATGGATCAGAGCTGGGAGTTAACTCAGTCTTAAGACTGAGAGGGCTAGGCTAGGAGCGGTGGCTCATGCCTATAATGCCAGCACTTTGGGAGGCCGAGGCGGGTGGATCACGGGGTCAAACGATCGAGACCAGCCTGGCCAACATGGTGAAACCCCGTCTCTACTAAAAATAAAAAAAAATTAGCCGGGTGTGATGGCAGGCGCCTGTAATCCCAGCTACTTGGGTGGCTGAGGCAGGAGAATTACTTGAACCTGGGAGGGAGAGGTTGCAGTGAGCCGAGATCGTGCCATTGCACTCCAGCCTGGGCAAAATAAGAGCGAAACTCCGTCTCAAGAAAAGAAAAACAGAAAAGACTGAGAGTGTCGCCCTGGGGAACTTCAAAGCCCTGCTTGAGTGAAATCAGCCAGACACAGGACAAATATTATAAGACTCCACTTACATGAGGCATCTAGGAGAGGCAAAATCATGGAGACAGAGTAGAACGGTGGCTTCCGGGAGCTGGGGATGAGGGGGAATGGGGAGTTAAAGTCTGATGGATATGAAGTTTCAGTTTGGGAAGATGAAAAAGTTCTAGAAATTGACAAGTGGTGATGGTTGCAAAACAAGGTGATGTACTTAACGCCACTGAACTGTACACTTAAAAATGGAGAAAATGGTGCATCTTATAAATTTCAGCCGGGCGCAGTGGCTCAGGCCTGTAATCCCAACATTTTGGGAGGCTGAGGGGGGCAGATCACCTGAGGTTAGGAGTTCAAGACCAGCCTGGCCAACATGGTGAAACCCTGTCTCTACTAAAAATACAAAAATTAGCTGGGCTAATTAGCTGTAATCCCAGCTACTCGGGAGGTTGTGGCAGAAGAATCGCTTGAACCTGGGAGGCGGGGGTTGTAGTGAGCCTAGATCGTGCCACTGCACTCCAGCCTAGGTGACAGAGTGAGACCCCGTCTTGAAAAAATAAAAAATATAATATAAATTTTACAATAATAAAAATAACAAACTTCTAACATGTTACATGGATATTGTATTTTAATTAAAATAACTACACTTTTCAAAAGGGGAAAAAAAAAAAACCTACTTGAGCCACAACAGTTGTATTCCAGCCAGGGTCAAGATATTCCCTGGGGTTCACAGTTAATTTAATCCACTCCCCCCCCTCCCCGAGTCTTGACAGCCTCAGCAGCAGCCTCAGCCAAAACTCAGACCTACTCTTTGGTAACCTGAGAAAGCTTCCAAGATGCCCATTCATTCACTCTAAACAGGGGACCCTCTCAAACCACAGGGGTGAGCTGCAGCCTGGGCCTCATGCACTGCTGTGTCCTCTCCCAAGTGTGCTCAAGCACATAGCTCACCTGGGCTCTTTGTCCTGGTGAGGTCAGCAGTCACAAACACAAGCCCTCCCAGCCACAGGACTTCCAACCAAGGAAGGAAGGAGGCTATAAAGCTAGAAGCAACAAACTAAGCAAAAGGGAGTCATGGATAAGGCATGCTCCCCTGAACCCAGTCAAATCAACAGCACTCCCAGCTCCTTCTTCAGCGAAATGTTTCAGAATGCTCCATTCTGTTCCCAAAACAAGTCAGCCTTCCTGAACCAGAGAACGCTTGTAAAATTTGATCTAGACTCTGCTTCTGTGCTGTTGATGCCTTTAGCGGCCTCAGACTCCACCCAGATCTGCCCACTCTGTCTCCATCCATGGAAAGGAGCCTGTACTCAACTGAGAGGTGGCCACGAGGCTCTGGCCTTAAGAGATGACGATGGAGCCAACTCCAGGCCCAGGTGACCTTTCTCTGCCCCACAGTTACTCACTCAAACTGGTTGCCAGTCCAGCCCATCACCCAAGGGAAAAACAATGCAGTGGTCACTCTGGCGCCAACACATCACCGGAATCCAAAGGGCAAATTAAGCTGCTTAATAAAAATGTGAAAACACAGGGCAGCCACTCACAGGAAGTCCATGAAGAAATACAAGATCTGTCCTGTCTCACAACTGACACCTGGAAGAAAGTTGACAGGCACATTGGGCTGGGTGTTTGAATCAAGAATTCCTCAGACCTCCCAGCATAAACAAATAATAAATGTGTTTGAGGTGATGAATATGCTAATCACTTCGATCTGATCATTATGCATTGCAGATATGTATCAAAATATCACACCCTCTAAATAGGTACAATTACTATGTCTCAATGGGGGAAAAAAAGAAAAAGGAGGAGGCTGGGTGTGGTGGCTCACGCCTGTAATTCCAGCACTTTGGGAGGCTGAGGTGGGTAGATTGCTTAAGCCCAGGAGTTCGAGGCCAGCCTGGGCAACATAGGGAGCTCCAATCCCTATAAAAAAAAAAAAAAAAAAGAGAGAGAGAAAGAGAAGGAGAAACGTCTGCTGTCCCAACTGATATCGAGCCAGCTGCAACACAAATAAGACAGCCCCTCCTCCCCAATGTCAATCAGCCTGCAATCACAGAATGTGTGGGTGAGGCTAACTAGACCATCCTATTTCAGCCCAGTCGGCCCACATCAGGAAAACTGCCTAGCCAACCAGAGAACCATGGGGAAAAAAAAAAAAAAGGTATTTTAAGCCACTTAAAAAAAAAAAAAAAGATCCTCAGAAAGTAAACTACAGGGATGAAATGAGAAAAAGACCGAGTAATTGATAAGTCACTTCCCAATGATCAGTAAAAGTCCCCAGTCCTGACCCCATGGGCTATGAAAAGGAGGAAGGGCTCTTCCAGTATGTGCTATGTGTAAAGCTCAGAACCAGGCTCCCGGGACACCCAGAAATGAACCAGTTATTCCTGCCTTCAAAAAGCACAGAGCTGGCCCAGAGCAGTGGCTCATGCCTATAATCCCAGCACTCTGGGAGGCCAAGACGGGTGGATCACTTGAGGTCAGGAGTTCCAGACCAGCCTGGCCAACATGGCGAAACCCCATCTCTACTGAAAATACAAAAATTAGCTCGGCGTGGTGGTGCACACCTGTAATCCCAGCTACTCGGGAGGCTGAAGCAGGAGAATCCTGAACTCCTGAAGCAGGAGAATCTTGAAGCTTGAAGCTTGAACTGGGGAGGCAGAGGCTGCAGTGAGCAGAGATCATGCCACTGCACTCCAGCCTAGCGTGAAACTCCAGCGACAGAGTGAAACTCCATTAAAAAAAAAATCCACACAATTTCTGCCATCACATGGA
Source organism: Gorilla gorilla gorilla (assembly GCF_029281585.2). NCBI lineage: Eukaryota > Metazoa > Chordata > Mammalia > Primates > Hominidae > Gorilla > Gorilla gorilla. The sequence goes on along the minus strand of NC_086018.1, from coordinate 20,667,914 downwards.
TGAACACTGGTAACATTACACTCAGTGAAATAAGCCAATCACAAAAAGACGAATGTCGCAGGACTGGACTTACATGAGGTATCTATAATAGCTGAATTCAGAGACACAGATGGAGAATGGCAGTGCCAGGGGCTGGGGGCAGAGAATGGGGAGTTATTATTTATTGGGTACAGAGCTTCAGTTGGGAAGATGAAAAAGTTCAAGATGGATAGTAGTGATGGTCGTACAACAATGTGAATGTAGTCAACACCACAGAACTGTATGGATAAAAATGGTTAAAATGTTCCACTGCTTCACTTGACTGGCCTTACCCAAAGAAACAATTTAAAAGGGTTAAGACAGTAACTTTTGTTATGTGCATTTTACCAAACTTTTTAAAAGTTACAAAAATGGTAAATTTTAAGTTAAGCATATTTTACCATTTAAAGAAAAGCACACAGTCTAGAATCACAGGGCAGACGTGGGTGGCCCCAGGCCTTTGCTGCCATTTTTCCTTAGGGCAAACGGCTACTCTCTGCCCTCCAACTTCTGCTGACTGATCAAGTCCTCTTCAGTCCTGCCATTTCCGGAAGCTTCTCTGATCTCACTTCCCTTGAGCACATACATGTGTGCCTCTCCCTCTCCTCCGGTAACTTGTAAGTTCCCAGATCGCAAGAACCACACTATCCGCCTTGCGCGGTGGCTCACGCCTGTAATCCCAGCACTTTCGGAGGCTGAGGCGGGCGGATCACGAGGTCAGAAGATCGAGGCCATACTGGCTAACACAGTGAAACCCCGTCTCTACTAAAAATACAAAAAAATTAGCTGGGTGTGGTGGTGGGCGCCTGTGGTCCCAGCTACCCAGGAGGCTGAGGCAGGAAAATGGTGTGAAGCCGAGGCGGAGCTTGCAGTGAGCCGAGATCGCTCGGCTGCACTCCAGCCTGGGCGACAGAGCGAGGCTCCGCCTCAAAAAAAAACAACAACAAAACAAAACAAAGAGAACCACACTCTCCTTCTGTGAGTTCCGCATAGTTTTTTGTTTGTTTTTTGTTTTTCTGAGACTGTGTCTCGCTCTGTCGCCCAGGCTGGAGTGCAGTGGCGCGATCTCGGCTCACTGCAAGCTCCGCCTCCCCTAGTTCACGCCATTCTCCTGCCTCAGCCTCCCGAATAGCTGGGACTACAGGCGCCGGCCACCACACCCGGCTAATTTTTTGTATTTTTAGTAGAGACGGGATTTCACCGTGTTAGCCAGGATGGTCTCGATCTCCTGACCTTGTGATCCACCCGCCTTGGCCTCCCAAAGTGCTGGGATTACAGGCTTGAGCCACCGCGCCCAGCCGGGTTCTGCATAGTTTTACAGCAGGGCTCACAGCCGTCTATCATTACCCCCACAGGCGGGCCCAGGGTGCAAAGACTGGAAGGACCCCCTGAACCTCCCCAGTTGTGCTTTGCAGGTAGCAGTGTGGGGTAGTGGGAAGAACACCGCAGGGCCACCACATTCCAAACCGAACAGCTCTGCATTCACACAGCGACCCAGAATCCCAGCCTTGCCACTTCCCAGTTGTGTCTTTACCTGTAAATGGGCAGCCCCACCCCAGGGCGACAGATGAGCCCATGAGGGGCTCTACGGGAAGCACTTTGTCACCGTGCCCAGGGATGGCTTCGGCCCCCTCCCTTGAGGGGCCCTCAACTTGGAAATGGGACGGTCCATTCATCCAAACAGACTGATTCTGAGGTTATTAGATCTGGGCCACCACATCTGCCACTGCAGAGCATTAGGGCGACTTCCTCCCCCCCTCCCACCCCCATGAGTGATTTTCCTCATTGTTCCTTTTCAGACCAGCAGGCTCCACAGCCCTCTAAAGAACATCAGTAAACAGGCAGAGACAGATGGCTGAGCCAGTGAGGATTCCTCTTTCCATGCCTGCCATACATGGACCCACGTCAGGGGAAACTGCTAGGCAGAGTGTCAAGGTGCCCAGGGCTAAAAGAAGCAGGAGTTTTAAAACATAACAGGATCCAAACTCATAGACTGTACAACACCAAGAGTGAACCCAAATGTAAACTCTGGGCTTTGGGTAATAATGAGGCACCAATGCAGGTAGGTTCATGGACTGTAACAAACATGCCCCTCTGGTGGGACATGTTAACTGGGGAGGCTGTGGGGGTGTAGGGGTAGGGAGTATGTGGGAAATTGCTATATTTCCCGATCAATTTTGCTGTGAACTTAATAGTGCTCTAAAAAAAGTAAGTCTTAAAAAAGAAAAACTGTCTGAGGGAAAATAATCCCTTTTAAAAATGTTTAAGTGACCTTAGTTACTAAAAACGTCTAAGAAGCCTGGTGAGGTGTCTCATCCCTGTAACCCCAGCTACTCAGGAGACTGAAGCTGAAGGAATGCTTGAGTCCAGGAGTTTGATACCAGCCTGGGCAACACAGCAAGACCCTGTATTTACAAAAAAAAAAAAATTAAAAATTAGCCCAGTATAGTGGTTTGAGCCTGCAGTCCCAGCTACTGAAAAGGCTGTGGTGGAAGGATCACCTGAGCCCAAGAGTTTTGAGGTTGCAGTGAGCTATGATCATACTACTGCATTCCAACCTGGATGGCAGAGCCAGACCCTGTCTCTTAAAAACAAAAAACAAACAAAACATTTAAGGGGAAAAAATAAAACCTAAAGGGAAAGAGACTGTGGGACCTTGAGGACATTCGGAGAAGAATCTAGAAAGTCCTAAAAGTGGGTCCAAGTGGTAAAATTACCTCCTCAGCCATTTCCTGAGGACCTGCCCTGTGTGACTCAAGGCACTGGGCTTTCCATCCCTCTATAATAATTCCTATTTTCATTTACTGACTTGCATTCGGCGTCTAGTGATGTGGCCAACATGGCCAAGTCTATAGGAGCTGTAGGAAAGGCTAGGCCCAAGGTTCTGGAAACCCAGAATTCTCCACCAGCAAAGACTATCAATTTCAATTTGCACATCTCCCTAAAAACCTCTCATTTTCTTCTTTATTAATAACTCGCCTGCACCATGGCACTGAGGGCCAGTTCAAGCTGGCTCACCTGACCAACAGCTGGCCAGACAAGGCTGGTGCCCAGTAACCACAAGGCAATCCTCCAGACCCCGAACGAGCTGATGTGCCTGCAAAGCAGGCTTCTGAATAGTACAGCCTTCCACCCCGCCCCCACATAGGGACTTGGGGAATGCAGCCGGGCCAGACGGCAGGTCGGAGCCGTGCACCACAGGAAACTCCAGCTGCAAATGGAAGATCAGCAACTGGAAGTACCTAAAACAAACAGGACAGAGTGCCCACCACAAAAAGGCAGCAGCTCTAAGAGCCAAAAATAGCCTCACTCGTTTCAAGAGGATTCTGACAAACCAAGCACATTCAACTCCTCCCTCAGCAGAAAAAGAAAAATCAATGAAGCAGAAAACCAGATGAGCTTAACAGGGACCAGGACTCCAAAAGATTCCCGACAGCCTCACACACACACCCTTTCCTTACCCCAATGGCAAACTGTGTCTGGATCTCAAAACATAGTCCCATGACCCAAAATGCCTGATGGTATTTGCATCTAGCACAGAAGTTAGGCGTACAATCCCACAGTTTTAATCTTAGTGCTAGAATCTGACCACAGATTGGGGGCCCCAAATAAGCACCTGTGGGTGCTTATCCTTGGCAAGATGAGCCAGCAGGAGCACACTGGAGGGTCAGCAAATGGGGCTGGGTTACCACCATGGAGGAGCCTGGTGGTGAATAATCATGGGTGAAGCCTCCCATCAAAGCCAGGCAGATCAGAACGGGTGTGGCTCTGCTTCACCCCCAGATAAAATCTCCATGCAGTTGATTTTCGGTGGCCCACTGAGTCACAACTGCCTGTCGCCTCACTTCCTTCTAATTCCTATTCTCACCTGCTGTGACTTGTGTTCAGGACTGCTGGTTAGCAAGCAAACCTGACACTTCTATGGCCTAGGAGCAGCTAGCATATCTCAGGTTTCACAAACGTGTCATATAATCCCTCCAGAACAGGATCAGTGGGGTGGCGGGGAATGCCCAAGACATAAATCAGTCCCTGCTAACAGCATCCGATGTGGGCGCTAGAGATGACTCCGGCTTTTATGCCATCCTCACTGCCCGGCATGGAGAGAGCACATAGCAAGGAGGTTACTGCCTGAAGCATCTTCCTCCAACTCACAAGCTGTACTTCACAAACACATTGCTCTAGAACCAAAGGAACAAACCACCTCCCATCCCTCACAAGACCATCCTCAACCCAATTCCATTCCAAACACTAACAATATGCATTCAGGAAGGAGGAGGGGATGGAGTTTGTTCGGGTGCAGGATCCGCGTGAACCACAAGTGCACCTGATAATCACTCAAAACTATCCACTCCTCCCTCCCAACTTCTGTTTTGTATCCCCTACTTGTCTATGGTTTTCCTCCCCCGTACAGGTGTGCCCACGCACGTGGCGTGAGGAACTCACCTGCGTCTCCATGGAAGGCGCCCTCGCCATCGTTGGGCCAGATCTGCCCGGTCTTGCGGACGCCCACGATGGTGGCCTCGGACACGACAACCGGGCAGTGCCGGTGCCGCTTATGGCACTGCGGCGTGGGGGGACTGCTGCTGTCGAAGGACTGTTGCGAGTTCTGCGAGGGAGAGCGGCTCTTGTCCCGGAACATGCGGTAGGTGGTGGGGCTTGGGGACACGCGGCTGGACTGGCCAGAGGAGAAGTCCTCCTCGCTGGAGGTGAGGTTCTCATTGGAGCTGCAGTCCGGGGTATAGCCGCCTCCGCAATCCTCAAAACTCCGGGGGGAGTAGGACCTGCGGGGCCAGGTAAGGCGCTTCTCCTGCTCAGAGGTGCTCTGGCTGCGCATGAGCGGGCCCTTGCCCTCCCCTTCCATCATGCTCCCGACGTAGATGCTCTGGTAGGGATGGTACTCCAGGTGCGGCCAAGGGGGCCTGCTACCGCCATTGGCGTCGATCAGGTTGTCCTTCAGGAAGCGGGGGTTCAACTCGGCGTCCTCGTAGTCGCCGTCGACGCCGCAGCTGCTCTCCGAGGAGCGTCCCCGGTAAGGGGGCCTGGATGCATCCCCCACGCTCGAGCACGCGCCGTGCTGGGACTTTTTGCGCTCCATCTGCATGGCCTGGCTGCCCAGGGAGCTGATGCGGTCCGACACCTCTTTGTCGTTGACCTTCACCAGGCCGCGCTCGTGGTGAAACTCGACGTTTACGTAGAAGGGCTTCTCGGCGTCCGCCCCGGGCTGGCCATGGCCCTTGCGGATACGCTCGAAGTTGGACCTGAGCGCCGCCACGCTGGCGGGGGGTCCCCGGTCGTCCCGTTCCCCCGACGCGGCTGCCCCGGGCCTGCGGGCGGTCCCGGGCCTGGCCTTACCCGGAGAACCCTCGCCGTCGGGCCGGGCCTCGGGCTCCTCGGCGGGCGGCGGGTCGGCTCCGTCGGCGGGCGCTGGCTGCGGGCGCGACGCGGACGCTCGGGGCTCGGAGGCGCCGTCGGGGGCCTGCGCCGCGCGCCGGAAGCCCCATCGCTGCCGGTCATAGCTCTTCTTTTCCTTGGCCAGCAACGTCTGCAGGTAGATCATGCGGAAGCGCTCCTGGTTCACCTCCTGCTCCAGGCGCCGAATGGAGGCCTTGCAGCGCTCCAGCTCCTGCTCGATGTCGCCCACTGAGCGCAGCTCCATGCGCGGCGGCTCTGAGTCCGGGAACTGCGCCTTCCACGCCTCCGCGAAGCCCACCGGGTCCACCATGGCGCGGCCGGCCTCACCTGCGCCGCCGGGCTGCGCGCGGGGCCGGTCTCAGCGGCGGCGCGGCGGCCTCGCCAGGCCCGGCCCCGGGCGCCGGGCGGCCCCCATGGCCCCGCGCGGCGGCAGCGGCGAACAATGCCCGCCCACTCCCTGGTGGCAGGTGAGGCGGAGCGGGGCGCTCGGCGCGTGGGGCGGGGCGCGCGGGGGGGAAGGGCGCGGGCTGCGCGCGCCGCTATTGTGTGCGGGGCTCCTCCGCACGGCGAGGCGCGGGCGCTGCTCTCCGCTCCGCCAGGCCGCCGCCAGACTCTGGCCACGGCCCGCGCGCTCCTCGCCTCTCGCTCCCGCACCGCCCCACAGCCCCGCCGCCGCCGCCGCCGTCTCCTCGGACGGTAAGCTCAGCCAGCCGGCTCTCGCCGCACTCCCGCCCGGCCCGCACTCTGCGCCGCAGGAAGGGGAGGGCCGGGGGGCGGTGGCCGCGGCGCGGATGACGGAGCCAGGCGGGCCTCTTAAAGGGGCCGCGCCGTGGGCACAGGGCGGGGGGGCCCCCCGGAGGCGGCTCCCCCATCGAGCCGCCACCCTCCCCCCGTCCCTGTGCCTTTTGGGAAACTGAGGCCCTAACAACAGCGAATTGGACTGTGCAACTCGCAGCCCAGGGGTCCCCCATAAAAAGGACACCGGACTCCCTGGTCCATAAAGACCTTTCCAATACAGAGGTCTGGGCCAGTTCTGCAGTCCTGGAACAGGAACACTTGGCTCCCCTCCGGCCAGGAGGACTTCTCCGGCCAGTCCAGCCGCGTGTCCCCAAGCCCCACCACCTACCTCATATTCCGGGACAAGAGCTGCTCTCTCTGGCAGAACTCGCAGCAGTCCTCGGACAGAAGCAACCTCCCCCCTCTGCCCCTACCACGCCGCAGTGCCATAAGCGTCACCGGCACTGCCCAGTCGTCGTGTCAGAGGCCACCATCGTGGGCGTCTGCAAGACCAGGCAGATCTGGCCCAACGATGGGGAGGGCACCTTCCATGGAGACGAAGGTAAGTTCCTCACACCTCACAGCCCGGCTTCTCACCAGCCTCAGGGCTGGGCACACTAGGGACCACCCAGCAGGGCCCAACTCACAGAGAGGCCAGGACCAGGCAGGTCAGCCAGCGAGGCAGGGAGGGCCAGGCTGAGTAACCAATGCCAGCACCCTTGTTTCAGCGGGCCTCTCACGTTGTGGATCTGCTGTGGGTGGCTGCCACACGGGTCTGTCACAGCAGGACCACATGATGGATGATAAGTAGGGGTTTCTCCCTCAGGTCACTCAATACCCACACCTGCCTTCCTGTGTGCAGAGCCATGTGTTTGTCCCCTGGCCTCTCTTGAGCTCCAGAGGTCAATGTAGTTTTTTTCCCGGACGACCTGACTCAGAACTTCCCTGATTAGCCTCCCTCTAAGGGGGCCGCCAGCCTGCACTGAGGTCCACAGGGCTGGGTGGAAGACAGAACAGCCCAGAGCAGGGAGTGAAACAAAATCTTTGGTGGTTCTGTAGGGACACAGAGATCTGAGACACAGTGGAGAGCACTCTGCAGGGAATCTGATGGGCACAAAATGAAAATACCCAAACCAGCCCACTGGGTTAGGGGAAAAGGAAACAGGATTTGGCAAATGAATTACTGGGCTTGAGTCCTGACCACCTCTCCCTCTCTGCCTCAGTTTCCTTGAAGTGAGAAGAACATCCACCTCCAAGTGCTGTTGTCCCTGTGTGGATGTTAGGGATTATCATGCCCTCCTCCCAATGCCAGCGTCATCTGGAGCAGATGCTTTGAAGTCCAATCTAAAGGACTGAGCCCAGGCTAGTAGCCAGGCCAGCCCTGCTTGGGTTCAGGTCTTCCTGCCGACTCCTGGCTGTGTGACCTCAGCAGTGTCTCCTCAGCCTCTCTGAGCCTCAGTTTTGTCATCTGTTCTTCATGTGCCCAATCCTGCTTCCTTTTCCCCTAACCCGGCAGGCTGGTTTGGGTATTTTAAGTTTGTGCTCATCAGACTCCCTGCTCTTTGCCCTGTCTCAGATCTCCAGGCTTCCCTAGAGAACCATCAAAGATTTTGTTTCACTCCCTGCTCTGAGCTGTCCTGTCCTGTCTTCCACCCAGTCCTGTGGGCCACGGTACAAAATGTTGAGAGCGTCCTGTGTAAAATGCCCAGATGGGGCAAACATAAAACACACCCTGATAAATGGTGTGTAGGGGTCGATTTCGTGACTGCCTGTTAATATTGGTGCCCCTGAAGAACATTCCTGCCCTGGAAAACCCATGGGCCCCAGTTTCTAGGCTGGGTGGGCGGTGCGCAGCTCACTGCTGCCCTCTGCAGGCCTTGCTAACTTCCTGCCATCCTGGTCCCTTGGACCCAGCGGACCTTCTCATCCCCTTCCCATCAGGCTGCAAATAGCCCATTTTGCATGTGAGGAAACTGAGATGCAAATGATGCCCTGGCCACTAAAGGGGCTGGAATCCCAGTAGTTCCATACTGAGCAGTGCTTTCATGCTCAGTGGCCTCTTTTTTTTTTTTTTTGAGACGGAGTCTCACACTGTTGCCCAGGCTGGAGTGCAGTGGCGCAATCTCTGCTCACCGCAACCTCCGCCTCCTGGGTTCAAGTGATTCTGCTGCCTCAGCCTCCCAAGTAGCTGGAATTACAGGCGCCTGCCATCACGCCCAGCTAGTTTTTTGTATTTTTAGTAGAGACGGGGTTTCACTGTGGTGGCCAGGCTGGTCTTGAACTCCTGACCTCGTGATCTGCCCGCTTTGGCCTCCTGTAGTGCTGGAATTACAGGTGTGAGCCACTGCACCCAGCCCTCAATGGCCTCTTCTTTAAAATGGGTATGATAAAGGCAGGCACAGTGGCCCATGCCTGTAATCCTGGTGTTTTGGGAGGCCGAGGCAGGAGGATCGCTTGAGCCCAGGAGTTCAAGACCAGCCTGGGCAACATAGTGAGACTCCATCTCTACAAAAAAAAATTAAAAATTAGCCTGGCATGGTGGCTTGTGCCTGTAGTCCTACCTGCTCAGGAGGCTGGGGTGGGAAGATTGCACTGAGCCTGGGAATTTGAGGCTTCAGTGAGCTAGGATCACGCCACTGCACTCCAGCCTGGGTAACAGAGCAAGACCCTGTCTCTAAGTAAACTCTGAAGCTGTTTAGTTTGAGTTTGCATGCTCTGTTCTCTTGGCATAGCAAATGGCTTTTTGTTAGACACAAGGACACGTCCAGATAGTGGCTTTCTCCCTTGTGGGACAGCCTCTTCTGGCCCCAAGGACACTGTTCTCTCCTCAGGACTTCCCTGAAAGCACCCCTATCCTGGGCCTCTGGGCCTTTCCTGCAGTTTTCTTATCATCCTTCCCTCCATAGGGAGGAATGCAGCAGGGCATGGGCATGGGCATGGGGTTTAGACACACATAACACTCTGTAATCCCCCACTCAGTGTCTGTTCCAACTAGATCTAAACTCTGCAAGGTCACAGACCTGTTTGTCTTGTTCCCCTATGTCTCTCATATAGTGAGCTCAGAGTAAGTGCTCAACCAGGTCTGGTGGAATGAGGAACCAGATGTGTGCATGCCCTGGAGGGCAGATAGGTCACCGAGAGCGATGCCTGTGTATGGGGGAGGAAGTGATAAGGCATTCACAGCCCGGCTATAGCAAAGGTGTGTGTGTCCTGTGGGAGAAGGCACAGTTCGGGCAAAGGCTTGCCAGGGGAGGTGATGCCTGAGCTGGTCCTAAGGACAAGGACCAGGTAGGCAAAGGACAAGGAGGCTTCAAAGTTCTGTTTGAGGAGCAGCCAGGTTGGGAGATGAGGCTGGTGTGGGCAGTAGGAAGTGGGATCAGAGGTGAGGCAGGGCCTTGTAGGCCTGTACAAAGTTTGGGTTTTATTCTAAATGCAAGGAAAAGCTGCTCAAAGGTTCTAGACCTGCACTGTCCGATAGAACTTTCCAGTACCATGGGCATGTTCTGTAATCTGTGCTGCACAATGTGGCAGCCACGAGCTGCCCCGTATGATTACTGAGCATCTGAAACGTGGCTGGGGCAGCTGAAGAACTGAATGTTTGGTTTCGTGTTAGTGAGTTTCAATGGCCACCGTGGCTGCTGTATTCAACCGCACAGGAAGCGGGGTGACTTGCTGGGGTCTGTTGCATGGAAGGTTGGGCGTGGGAAGTGGGAGCAGGGGGAGTGGTTGGGGATTGTGGCAATTGTTCATGAGGAAGGCATTGGTGACCCAGAATAGGGCAGAAGCAAGGTACCCCAGAGAAGGGGTTAGATTTCAGGAGCATTCTGGAAGTAAAACTCATGGGACTTGTAGATGGAGTGGGTGTGGGGAATGAGGGATGTTGGGGTGATCAGACCCAACACCAGGCCGTGGGGGCGACAAAGTCTGGCGGAGTCAAAGGAGTGAGAAAAGGCAAGAGAGAAAGTGGGACCAGGGGGCCAACGCTAGTATAGAGGCTGCAAAGGCCTCCAGCCCTAGGAGCCTATGCTATTTATTGGTGATCAAACAAAGAAACAGGTGGTGAGGATGTGGGGGTTGAAAGGAAGCGGTGTATCAAGCAAATGAGCTACAGCTGTGACAGTTTAGCATTTTCTTTGAAACATATGGCTACTTGAGATAATGAGAGTGCCAGAAGGAAGGAGCCAGCAAGTCTAGCAGACATGCAAGCCCGGCCTCAGCTTCTCTCCCAACACCCAGCTTTTCCCCAACAGAGGGAGGCCAGCTCATGGGGATGACTTTGGGATGGTGACTGCAACAGGCAAGCAGAGGGGCCTGCACAGGGCTTCAGGTCCGCATAGCCCATCCATGAGCAGGCATCAGGCAGAGGGTGACCCTGTTGCACCAAGGAGCAATGAAGACCTCAGAGAGAAAGTGGAGTGTTGCCAGTGAATCGCTGTTGTTTGTTGCCACGGGGCTGGAGACTCTCCCCCTGCCTGCGTGAGGCTGGGTGGAGAAGGGACAGTTACTGGACTAGGAGGGAAGTAGAGGCAGAGGGACTGAGAAGGGACTGGCCAGGGAGATGATGGGGACCCTGGAGTCTGAGCGGAGAAGACTCAGTGAAGAAGGCAGAGCCCCATGCTGATAGCTGCTGTTCCCTCAGTGGGAAGGATGCTAGCTGAGTCTGGCATCATGAGGCCGGCAGGGCAGAGGTGGGCCCTGGAGCTTGGCTGCAGAAGCTGGAGGCTGGATGGGCCCTGAGCACTACCCCAGGAGCCTTCTGAGGGGTTCAGCAGGAGGAGGGGGCTTCACCAAGGGCTCCACAGCTGTCTATGAGCAGTGGGTGACATTTATTTTCTTCATCATCATGCTTTTCTAAATTCTTCATAATAAAACGCCTATCTATGGCTCACGCCTGTAATCCCAGCACTTTGGGAGGCTAGGCGGGCAGATCACTTGAGGTCAGGAGTTTAAGATCAGACTGGCCAATATGGTGAAACCCTGTCTCTACCAAAAATATAAAAATTAGCTGGGCATGGTGACTCCAGAGGCTGAGGCTGGCGAATTGCTTGGATCCAGTAGGCGCAGGTTGCAGTGAGGGGAGATTACGCCACTGCACTCCAGCCTGGGTGATGGAGTGAGACTCTGTCTCAAGAAAAAACAAACAAACAAGCCAACCCACCTATCTTTTGTAATTTAAAAAAAAATAGATTTTTTGCCAAGTGCCGTGGCTGACGCCTGTAATCCCAGCACTTTGGGAGGCCGAGGCGGGCAGATCATGAGGTCAGGAGATCGAGACCATTCTGGCTAACACGGTGAAACCCCGACTCTACTAAAAATACAAAAAAAAAATTAGCCGGGTGTGGTAGTGGGCGTCTGTAGTCCCAGCTACTCGGAGGCTGAGGCAGGAGAATGGCCTGAACCCAGGAGGCGGAGCTTGTAGTGAGCCAAGATTGCGCCACTGCACTCCATCCTGGATGACAGAGCGAGACTCTGTCTGAAAAGAAAAAAAAAAAATTTTTTTTACAATCTTTTTTTTTTTTTTTTTGAGACGGAGTTTCGCTCTTGTTGCCCAGGCTGGAGTGCAATGGCGTGATCTCAGCTCACCACAACCTCCGCTTCCCGGTTCAAGCAATTCTCCTGCCTCAGCCTCCCGAGTAGCTGGGATTACAGGCATGCACCACCATTCCTGGCTAATTTTGTATTTTTAGTAGAAACAGGGTTTCTCCATGTTGGTCAGGCTGGTTGCGAACTCCCAACCTCAGGGGATCCACCTGCCTCGGCCTCCCAAAGTACTGGGATTACAGGCGTGAGCCACCACACTCAGCTTTTTTTTTTTTACAACTTTATTGAAGTATAATTGAAGTGTCATAAACTGCGCATAAGGAGTGCGATTTGATGAGTTTTGACATCTGTGTATACTTTGAAGCCATCGCCACAATTAGATAACAAGTATTTCCATCATCCCCAATCCATATTATGTTTTTAAATCTCAAAACTAAAATATAACAGAGAAGTGGGGTTTTTGGTGATGTTCCCCCTCAATTTCCTTTGTTCTCTGAGTGTGGTTACATGATTCTATTATTTATTTATTTACTTATATATTTTTTGAGATGGGGGTCTCGCTCTGTGACCCATGCTGGAGTGCATTATTGCAATCCTAGCTCACTGCAGCCTCAGACGCCTGGGCTCAAGTGATCCTCCTAACTCAGCTTCCCGAAGTGCTGGGATTACAGGCGTGAGCCACAGCGCCCAGCCTAGAAGTAATTTTAAAATCAAAACACACACACACACCGTCACACACCCTCAGCAGCAGCCCAAGTGGTTGCTAGGCCCGAAGCAAAAGTTCCAGCAAACCCCTCCCGGAGGCCACCCTTTCCCTTTACTGGAAGAACAGGCTGGGACCCAACCGCCCCCTCTGCTGGAGACAATGCAGAACTTCTCATGCCTCAAAGCCCTGGGGATGGAAAGCATGCAGGTGTCAGTCAACAGATGAAAGAATAGAGGCCGGGCACAGTGGCTCACACCTGTAATCCCAGCACTTTGGGAGGCCGAGGAGGGTGGATCATTTGAGGTCAGGAGTTCAAGACCAGCCTGACCAACATGGCGAAACCCTGTCTCTACTAAAAATATGAAAAAATTAGCCTGGTGTGGTGGCGCATGCCTGTAGTCCCAGCTACTCAGGAGGCTGAGGCAAGAGAATCGCTGGAACCCAGGAGATGGAGGTTTGCAGTGAGCCAAGATCGCGCCGCTGCACTCCAGCCTAGGTGACAGAGCAAGACTCCGTCTCAAAATAAATAAATAATAAATAATAAAGGAGAAGAAATTTGAGACCAGCCTGGGCACCATAGTGAGACCCCATCTCTAAAAAAAAAAAAAAACCAAAAATAAAAAAATTACCTGAGCATTGTCACATGTGTCTGTAGTCCCAGCTACTCTGGAGGCTGAGGTGGAAGGATTGCTTGAGCCAGGGAGGTTGAAGTTTTAGTGAGCTATGATCATACCCCTGCACTCCAGCCTGGGCGACAGAGTGAGACCCTGTCTCAAATTAAATAAATAAATGAAAAGAAGGCCAGGCACAGTGGCTGATGCCTGTAATCTCAGAACTTTGGGAGGCCAAGGCGGGCGGATCACGAGGTCAGGAGATCGAGATCATCCTGGCTAACATGGTGAAACCCCATCTCTGCTAAAAATACAAAAAATTAGCTGGGCATGGTGGCAGGCAGGCACCTGTAGTCCCAGCTATTTGGGAGGCTGAGGCAGGAGAATGGCGTGAACCTGGAAGGCGGAGCTTGCAGTGAGTGGAGATCGCGCCACTGCACTCCAGCCTGGGTGACAGAGCGAGACTCTGTCTCAAAAAAAAAAAAGAAAAAAGAAAGAAAGAAACTGTGGTACATCCAGACAATGGAATATTAATCAGCACTAAAAAGAAAGGAGCTGACAAGCCATGGAAAAACATGGAGGAAACTTAAATGCCTATTACCATATGAAAGACACTATTCTGAAAAGGCTACATACTGTATGATTCCAAATATATGACATTCTTTTTTTTTTATTAGATGCAGTCTCATTCTGTACCCCAGGCTGGAGTGCAGTGGCGCGATCTCAGCTCACTGCAAGCTCCGCCTCCTGGGTTCATGCCATTCTCCTGCCTCAGCCTCCCGAGTAGCTGGGACTACAGGCACCTGCCACCACACCCGGCTAATTTTTTGTATTTTTAGTAGAGATGGGGTTTCACCGTGTTAGCCAGGATGGTCTCGATCTCCTGACCTCACAATCCACCCTGCCTCGGCCTCCCAAAGTGCTGGGATTAAAGGTGTGAGCCACCGTGCCCAGTCCTTTTTTTTTTTGAGACGGATTCTCGCTCTGTCGCCCAGGCTGGAGTGCAGTGGCGCAATCTCGGCTCACTGCAAGCTCCGCCTCCTGGGTCCACACCATTTCCTGCCTCAGCCTCCCAAATAGCTGGGACTACAGGCACCCACTACCGTGCCTGGCTAATTTTTTGTATTTTTTTAGTAGAGATGGGGTTTCACTGTGGTCTTGATCTCCTGACCTCGTGATCTGCCTGCCTCGGCCTCCCAAAGTGCTGGGATTACAGGCTGAGCCACTGCACCTGGCCTTTTTTTTTTTTTTTTTTTGAGGCAGAATCTCGCTCTGTCACCCAGGCTGGAGTACAATGGTGCGATCTTGGCTCACAGCAACCTCCACCTCCCGGATTCAAGCAGTTCTCCCACCTCAGCCTCCCAAGTAGCTGGGACTATATGCGCATCATCACTATAGGCAGAGATTGCAGTGAGCCGTGATAGTGCCACTGCACTCCAGAGGGGCAACAGAACCAGACCCTGTCTGAAAAAGAAAAAAATGAAATGAAATATTGTACTGATAAATGCTACAACATGGATGAGCCTTGAAAACATTATGCTAAGTGAAAGAAGCAGTCACAAAAGGCCACATATTGTATGATTCCATTTGTATGTCTTATTCTTACAGAATCAGTTTATGATGGCAGTTGTTTTAACAGATGGATATAAAATGCATTGAGGAAGGGTGCTTTTAACAATTTTTGTTTCTTCTTCCTGGTAACCAGGTGCTTGAGGACTGGCCTGGTAGATAGGAAGCTGACTACAGATATGTGCCACCGATCCTGGCTTCCACTTTTTCACTGTTGTCAATAACATTGCTTGTTTTTTTTTTTTTTTTTTTTGAGACAGAGTTTTGCTCTTGTTGCCCAGGCTGGTGTGCAATGGCAAGATCTCAGCTCACCGCAATCTCTACCTCCCAGTTCCAAGCGATTCTCTTGCCTCAGCCTCCCTAGAGTAGCTGAGATTACAGGCACACGCCACCACGCCTGGCTAATTTTGTATTTTTAGTAGAGACGGGGTTTCACCATGTTGATCAGGCTGGTCTCAAACTCCTGACCTCAGGTGATCCACCCCCACTGCCTCTCAAGGTGCTGGGATTACAGGCGTGAGCCACCACACTCAGCATGAATAATATTACTTGAATGTGTATGTACATGTATACAATGGACTGAATGTTTGTGTCCCCCAAAATTTGTATGTTGAAATTCTAGCTGGGCATTGTGGTACACACTTGTAGTTCCAGCTACTCCAGAGGCTGAGGTGGGAGGGTTGCTTGAATCTAGGAGTTCTGGGCTTTAGTGCACTATGCCTGTCAGGTGTCTGCACGAAGTTCAGCATCAGTATGATGACCTCCTGGGTCATCAATATGATGACCATCAGGTTTCCTAAGGAGGAGTGAACCTGCCCAGGTAGAAAGTGTAGGCCAGGTGCAGTGGCTCACGCCTGTAATCCCAGCACTTTGGGAGGCCACAGTGGGTGGATCATGAGGTCAGGAGATTGAGACCATCCTGGCCAACATGGTGAAACCTTGTCTCTACTAAAAATACAAAAATTGGCTGGGCGTGGTGGTGCACGCCTGTAGTCCCAGCTACTCAGGAGGCTGAGGCAGGAGGATCGCTTGAACCTGGGAGGCAGAGGCCGCAGTAAGCCAAGATTGCACTACTGCACTCCAGCCTGGGGACAGAGTGAGACTCCACCTTGAAAAAAAAAGAAGAAAAAAGAAAGTGCAACAGGCTAAAACTTCCGTGCCAATCAGTAGTGGGATTGTGCCTGTGAATAGCCACAGCACGCCAGCCTGGGGAACATAGTCAGACCCCATCTCTAAGTGGGAAATATGTAGGTATATATATATATGAAATTCTAACCCTCAATGTGCCTGGGAGGTAGTTAAGTCCTGGGTGGAGTCCTCGTGAATGGGATTAGTGGCCTTATTTATTTATTTATTTTGAGGTGGAGTCTCGCTCTGTCACCAGGCTGGAGTGCAGTGGCATGATCTCAGCTCACTGCAACCTCCGCCTCCTGGGTTCAAGCAATTCTTCTGCCTCAGCTTCCCGAGTAGCTGGGACTACAGGTGCTCACCACCACGCCCGGCTAATTTTTTTTTTTTTCACCATGTTGCCCAAGCTTCTCTCAAACTCCTGAGCTCAGGCAGTCTGTCTGCCTCGGCCTGCCAAACTGCTAGGATTACAGGTGTGAGCCACTGTGCCTGGCTGGGATTAGTGGCCTTTTAAAGGAACCCTGAAGAGCGCTCTCAAATTCTTTTTGCTATGTGAGGATACAGTGAGAATTCTACAGTTTGTGACCTAGAAAAGGGCCCTTGCCAGAATCCAACCGTGTTGGCACCCTGATCTGGAACTTCCAGCCTCCGGGACGGTAAGAAATAAATTTCTGTTGTTTTAAAAACCACCTAGACTATGGCAGGCTCCCACTAAGGCAATGTACTTGTTTGAGTCTGCTTTCAGTTCTTTGGAGAATATACCTAGGGACGGTATATTTCTGGGCCATGTCATGTGACAATTCTATGTTTTACTTTTTGGGGAACTGCACAGGTGGCTTTTTCTTTTTTTGCTTTTTTTTTTTTTTTTTTAAAGGGTCTTGTTCAGTTGCTTAGGAGGGAGTGCAGTGGCACAATCTCAGCTCACTGCAGTCTCAAGCTTCTGGGCCCAAGCGATCCTTCCACCTCAGCCCCACAAGTAGCTGGGACTACAGGCACACACCACCATGCCCAGCTAATTTTTATAGTTTTTGTAGAGACAGTTTTGCCATGTTGCCCTGTTCTCGAATTCCTGAGCTCAAGTGATCCGCCCACCTCCACCTCCCAAAGTGCCAGAATTACAGGTGTGCACCACCGCACCCAGCCAAGGTACCTTTTTCTAATTCACCCAAAGGCCCCTTGTGGGTGGGTGCAATGGCTCTGCTCATGAGGGTCACACAGTCTTCAGGGGTCCTATCCAACCAGCCCTCACCAGGGCGCCAGCCTGGAACTGAGGTCCTTCAGCGTGATTTCTTTCCACCTCCCCAGCCATTACCCCAACAAGAGGCAGGGAAAGGGGCTCAGAGAGTGACCCCGCCAAGTCACATAGCAATAACTGGGGGCCCAGACTTGAGCCCAACCTCCTGAGTCACAATCAGTACCATCAGACAAGACATTGTAGATGGCTGGGCTTTCTGCCCTCAGATCTGCCTGAGCCCGAATTAAAAGCCTGCGTGAGCTTTTATTCTTTCTTGCTCCTTTTCCGCGCTGTCTCCACCCCTGTCCCCACCCACTTGGGAGGCTGGAGGCCAGAGGAGGGCTCCCTTCAAGTGGGATGTGGCCATGTGACCACCATCCATCATCTGTCATCCATCATCTGTCGTTTGTCAACCCTAGGGAGCTGGGGGCAAGATCAGAAAACTGGGCCATCAATACAGCTGTCCTTTATCCCTGCCCCCAGCCAGAGTGCGGAGCAAAGATCTGAGGGCCACCTTTGTCCAGTGAGAAACGAGCCCTTGTGGAGCTGCTGGTCACAGGTTCCGAGTGACTGGGGCTGTGAACCTTCCCTTCCAGACCTGGGCCCCTCCTCAGGAACTCCACTGCCTTCTGCAGAATCAATTATTGATGAGGTCCCTGCAGTCAGGAGAATCCCAGCGGAGTCTCCTGGCCACCATTGGCAGCCTTCACAGGAGGCGAAATTGCTGGGACAAGATGAGCTCGTTCCCGAAGACAGGGCCAGTGAGTTGTTCCAGGCTGTGGCTTCCAGTGAGCAGAGGCCTAGAGTACCCTCAGGCTAGGGGTGCCAACCACCTGTCAGGGAAGAGGGAGCCCACACCTGGTTTGCCTCCCAGACCACCCACCATGTATCCCAGAAGACAAGGGGTGAGCCTGCTGACAGTGCCCAGGGACAGGAGTCCCATGCCTGCTCCCTCACCTTCCTGGGGCCCAGGCTCAGACACTGGCTGGTGGCCCTGAATACTGAGGGGGTGCCTGGACAAAGGGGAGGAGGCCAGGAAGGGTCTGTGCTGTCTGGAAGGAGCATGTGACAGTCACACGTCCTGGCTGCTCATCAGTTTCCTTCAGGGGAAGGCTGACATATGGGAGATGACATTGGTAGGCCACAGCAGATGGCAGAGGAGCCTGGGAACTGCTGGGAGAGCATCGCATCTCACACAGTGCCTGAAGCGGCAGGTGTCTGTGTGTGTGTGTGGCGGGGGGCGGTGCCCAGGGTCCACCAAGTCTCCAGGAGCCGCTTCTCCCTCAGGAGAGGAGGGGTCCCTCTCTGTGCTGTGAGTTTCTTCCTCTGAAACCCCCCACGTCTTCTCTCATCCCTGTCCTGGGCTCCCTTGGTTGCTGTGTCCCTCTGCAGTCCCCTCCAAGCCTGGGATTCCTTGGCTACCTGTCAGCTCCCCAGGGGCCCAGGACTTCAAGAGCTGGAGGGAGCTGCCTCCCAGTCTAGCCCTGCCTGTGTGGACCCAGGGCTTAGGCCCCATGCCAAGCCTGGCTCACCTGTGAAAATGGGGTCGGGCTGGCATCTGCCGTGTGGGCTGCGGGAGGAGTGAATGGGAGAATGCAAAGGGCTGGGCCAGAAAGGGGGCTCCAGAAAAGCTGAATGCATGAACAAGTAAGAATTAGTGCAGCCTGGGCAACACAGTAAGACCCTATCTCTGTGAAATTAAAAAAAAAAATTAAAAATTAGCTGGGCATGCTGGCTTATTCCTGTAGTCCCAACAACTTGGGAGGCTGGGGTAGGGGGATTGCTTGATGATGGAAAGTTGCACTGAGCTATGATCACGCCATTGCACTCCAGCCTGGGTAACAATGCGAGACCCCATCTCAAAACAAAATGAGAATTAGTCAATGAAGCCAGGTGCAGTAGTGCACCTGTAGTCCCAGCTATTCAGAAGGCTGAGACAGGAGGATTGCTTGAGACTGGGAGTTTGAGGCCAGCCCAGGCAACACAGTGAGACCCTGGCTGTGTTGCCTTAAAAAAAAAAAAAAAAATTTAAATTAAAAAAAGTTAATGAATGAGTGAACGTGTCAATTTAACCGATCCTCTGTCCATTTCAGTATTCAGTTACCTAGATTGTAGGTGACCTGAGTTCTCCTGGGTTAAGATGCCCTGCATCCCTCCAGAGAGTGAGGTTTGTCTGACAGTGGTCCATCCCATCCCCCAGGCTGAAATGTGAGTCGAATGGATCCTGCTGGCCTCCTCTCCACTCCAGAGGCCTGCAGCAGGGCTGGGAGGAGGGGGAGGCAGGCAGGCACCCAGGGGACAGGGTTGAAAGACGCTGAGAGCAATTGCCTTGCTCCGGTCCCTGTGGAGCCTCTGTCAACCATGGCTGCTGGGCTGGGAAGGACAGAATCATAGACTCACATTGTGAGGGTGCAGGGAGCGGCAGTGAAGGGGAAGGCTCAGCTGGGGGACCCTGAGGAGGGCTGAGCTTGGTTGGGGCCATATGAATAAACTCCTTTTGGGGTTCGACCCTGGGTGGCAGTGTGCTGGGGCAACTGACTGAGAGACATTGAGCCCCAGGGGTGAGGGCACCTGGAGCAGATTCCCACTGGGATTAGATTCCAAGTGGGGTTGGCAGCAGAGGCAGGGGAGGGACCAGGAGTTCGGAGGAGGAGGAGGTGCTCAGGTGTGTCCCATCTTTTCAGCTGTCTGCACCTCAGTCTCCCCACCTGTCAGGCGGGGACAGGGCGGGGGTGGTAGTGAGCCCACAGCATTGCTGTGGTTAAACGAGCTTCCAGAGCACCTCACTGCATACGGGGCTGGCACAAAGAGCGTGCTCCATAAATGTGGCCTCTTGCTACTCCCCCAGGAGGCACCCCACTCCTGGATGACTTCTGCTTTGGGGAACAGTGGGTCAGAATTTCCACTGCAAGTGGGTTCCAGTGGGTGGTGGGTGGTGGTGCCTGCTGGGGTCAGGGGTGACCTGGGCTCTGGCCTCGCCCTCTTGGGATCCAAGGTGTAGAGCACCAGTTAACAACATCGTGTGAGGCTGCACTGTGAGACTAGCCGTGCACTCATTCCAAGGCTTACTTAGTAGGCTGGTGCTGAGGACGCAGCAGTGAACAAGGCAGACCACCAAGGCCACCAGGACGGTAAGGGAATTGTAAAGAGACCAGGATAGGGATCAAGGGCAACCTGACCCAGCTGGAGAGGCCAAAGCAGGCTTTCTTGAGGAAGCACCTCTATGCTGAGTTCATTGGCAAAGGTCAAGGTAAGGAGCTGTTGCTTAGGGAGAAAGCCCTTGCTTTGCCTCAGGACAAAAAAGGAGCAGACATTGGGACACAGCCCTTCATCTTCTCACTCTCTCCCTTAGTTCCCTATGTTGCACCCCACCCCCCCATATTGGCCCCCAATGCATCAGACCTCCAGTTCTTCACACCCTTATGAAATCCCCTCCCACCTGACTCTGGACTTTGGACATTTGGCCAAAATGCCCCATATTGGCCAAATATAGCAAGTGTGATGTAAACGGAGGCTTGATAAGCACTTATACAGTGGGGCTTGTCTCTGGAAACACTCCTTTTTTTTTTTTTAAGACAGAGTCTCACTCCGTCACCCAGGCTGGAATGCAATGGCAAGATCTCGGCTCACTGCAACTTCCGCCTCCCAGGTTCAAGTGATTGTCCTGCCTCAGCCTCCCAAGTAGCTGGGACTACAGGTGCGTGCCACCATGCCTGGCTAATTTTTTGTATTTTTAGTAGAGACAGGATTTCACCATGTTAGCCAGGATGGTCTCTATCTCCTGACCTCGTGATCTGCCCGCCTTGGCCTCCCAAAGTGCTGGGATTACAGGCGTGAGCCACTGTGCCCGGCCTGAAAACAGTCCTTTTTAGAAACCAGCCACCACACTGTGAGGAAGCCCAAGCTGCCATGTGACAAGGCCCTGCCAAGCATTCAGGTTGAGCCACACCACCTGCCACTCATATGAGGGAGGCCATTTTGGACTCTGGGAGAGTCATCCTAGTGGCCCAGCTACCAAGCAGGGAGCAGAAGAATAGCTGGTCAAATCATAGAATCATGAGAAATAATACATGCTTGTTGCTTTAAGCAATGAAGTTTTGGAGTGATTTGTTACATATTACTAAATAGCACAAACATTTTTCGGCCCGAAGTCCAATTCTTTCCTGTGCCCAGAGCCTCTCTAGCTGGCATGAAGTGTCCTTCCCGAGACCTGTTCAGTTCTGCCCTGAAACTTTCTGTGGCTGGCTCCTACCAAGCTCTTCCCAAGATCAGAACATATCCTCCAGCCCCAAACCGCCTTCGCTGGCTGATGCCCTGTGAGGGTCTCTGGGTCAGACAGGACTGGAGTTTGCAAGTGAGGGATGAGGCACAACTGTCCCTGGCCACCAAGGAGAGCCAAGCACAGGATTGTTCCCCAGGCAGGTCTAAGTTTCGTGTGGTGGCATCTGGGTCAGAGTGCAATCTGTCTGCTGGGAACATGGTCTTGTTTGAGCAACCTTCTTGCTTCCCTGCCTTCTTTACACATCTATTGAGCACCTACTGTGGGCCCTTCCTCCCAGAGGTGCTAGGGGAGACAGTAGAGGTGATAAGGTCACTGTCCTGGCTCTTGGGGTTCCACAGATGGGTAGGGGAGAAAGCCCAGATGTGACCAATCACACTCAAGGTATCAAGTGCTGCGAGAGCTGTGGGGGTGTCCACAAAGGCCTCTCTGGGAGTGAAGGTGTCCCAGCTGTTGGGCACAGAAGAGGGGTCTGGCATCTGCAAAGACTGCATTGTGACCAGGGATGAAACTGGAGCACAGGGGCCTGTGGGGGTGGGGTGGGCTGGGTGATGGGGAGCCTCGAAAGCCAGAGCGAGAGCACCCTGGGACCTAACCCTGGGGAGCCAGGAAGTGACAGGAGAGGACCTGCT
Source organism: Gorilla gorilla gorilla (assembly GCF_029281585.2). NCBI lineage: Eukaryota > Metazoa > Chordata > Mammalia > Primates > Hominidae > Gorilla > Gorilla gorilla. The sequence goes on along the minus strand of NC_086018.1, from coordinate 20,646,007 downwards.
TCAGGTACGTGTCTCCAGCAGAAGAGACAGGTGAACGGAAGGACACACAGATGGACAGAGAGCAGGAAAGGGTCCAGGGAAGCAGGGAAGAGGAAAAAGGCGTTTCGGCAGCACTTGGATGCGGTCACTGTGGTCATTGCCGCACCTTGGCTGCAGGGGGCTGCTTGCCTGGGCCCGCAGGACCAGACCAACAGAAAGTGCCTCCGCCCAGGAAACTTACTGCCCGATGCTGGGAATGAAGGAAATGTCTTCATTAAATCATCAAAGTGAGGGTGCGCAAACCACCCTGAAGCAATTCTGACTGAGAAGATGCTGCATCAACTTGGGGTGGGGAGACAACTGAGCCCCTTGCATTTCCGTGGTGACCTTACTCTTCTGTCCTCCCAGGCCAAATATCAAAGTTCGAGAGGCCACAACTGTGTCAGTCAGGGTGTGTGGGAATCAGCTGGCACATTGCAGGAGGTAATATGAGGACGATTTAATCAAGGACCATTTACAGAGGTGGGGGTGTACGTGAGGCAGTACAGCTCTAGCTCAGAAGCTGGTTAACAGCTGGACACCACACCCACCCCCGCAAACATATCCTGGAGGCCCGAAGGGGCAAGGGAAGGGAGCTGTGGAGAACGACAGTCCACCATGGGCAGGTTCTCCCGTCCTGTGAAGCTTATGCCCAGCAAACCTGGTCTTCCTAATGAACCCCAACGCTGTCTGCCCGACCACAGGCTGCACTTAGTGGACCAGGCTGGGGGCCGCAGTCGGGAGAAGGGCCTTCCTGAGTACGCAAAGCTATAACTACAAGAATGGCCACTGCAGCACCATTGGCAAGAGCTAAAAGCTGGACACAAGCCGGATGGCCCGCGGATGGGGAGGGTCAAATGAACTACAATCCATCCACATGAAGGAAAACTGGGCGCTGCTACAGGAAGGAGGCTCCTTGTGTGCCATCAGGGAGAGGGCTTGGCGCCAGCTCCCTAGGAAGGCAGGCTGCCAGGCAGTATGTCCAGAAGGAGCTCACTCTGGTGAAAACAACAAACAAGCCATCAACACTGGCTGTGCAGGCAAAGGCGCAGAGTCCAGAAGGAATAGTCCTGACTGTTAGCAGAGCTAACAGTCTTTCCTGCTCTCTGTCCGTCTGTGTGTCCTTCCATTCATCCGTCTCTTCTGCTGGAGACAGTTCAGAGGTGCAGCTAATGTGGGGGGGTGGGCTTTCACCTTGTATTTTATATGCTTTGTACTGTCTTTGTTCACACTAAACATACAACCCCTTTAAAAGTCATTTATGGAGGCCGGACGCGGTGGCTCAGGCCTGTAATCCCAGCACTTTGGGAGGCCGAGGAGGGCAGATCACGAGGTCAGATCATCGAGACCATCCTGGCTAACACAGTGAAACCTCTCTCTACTAAAAATATAAAAAATTAGCCCGGCATGGTCACACGTGCCTGTAGTCCCAGCTACTCGGGAGGCTGAGGCAGAATGGCATGAACCCGGAAGGGGAAGCTTGCAGTGAGCCAAGATCGTGCCATTGCACTCCAGCCTGGGTGACAGAGACTCCATCCTGCCGCCCAAAAGAAAACATAAGAATGAATAAAATCATTTACGGCTGGGCATGGTGGCTCACGCTTGTAATCCCAGCACTTTGGGAGGCCGAGGTGGGCAGGTTACCTGAGATCAGGAGTCCGAGAGCAGCCTGACCAACATGGAGAAACCCCATCTCTACTAAAAATACAAAATTAGCCAGGCATGGTGGTGCATGCCTGTAATCCCAGCTACTTGGGAGGCTGAGGCAGGAGAATCACTTCAACCTGGGAGGCAGAGGTTGCAGTGAGCCGAGATTACGCCATTGCACTCCAGCCTGGGCAACAAGGGTGAAACTCCATCTCAAAAAAAAAAAAAAAAAAAGGCATTTATATAAAAAAGTACAAAAAAATATGTTGAAGGGGGAATGAATAGAAAAAGATGCCAGTGTTCTTCCCTAACTGGTATTTGGCAATCGCTGAGCTGAACATTTACAGGGCAGCTGCAGTGTGCCAGGCCCTAGGAGAACAGTACTGATCAGAAGGCTGCCTGCAGGGTGCTCGCCATCTACGGGAAGCAACAGCACGAGATGGGTGGGATGAGTGGGCATAGCCAGGTGACAGGAGCCTGGGGCTGTGGGGCTGGTTCATAGCAGTGAGAAAACCCTGTGGATGAGCATACTGGGCAGAGAGGCTGGGGAATGTGTGGGGTATTTCTGTCTGCTCTGCATGTGCAGGAGGCGGTGTTGGAGACAGGAACATGCTAGACTTGGCAGGGCCTCTGAAGTCCTCCAAAGGTGCATGGACACCATTACAAAGGTCCTAAGAGATGTACAGGCCAATGAGAGAGGGATGGAGAGGCAGCAGTGGGCACAGGCCCAGCATGAGTGCCAGAGGAGGGCAGTGCCATGTTCAAGGGCTGCAGAGTGAGTTACCCTAGGACAGCTGTGCAGTCTGCCTCCCGCAGCACATAGGTAAATGCACTGTCCAGGTGGGCCAGAAAGGCCTGAGTGGTTGTTCTGCGCATCCTGGCCCATGGACCAGGAGGGCAGGACCTAGGGATCTCAGAGGTGCCAGAGATAACCCTTCAGCCAGAACAGGTCTAAGAGACATTTTGTCCATTGTCCTCCAGAGGTGCTGGTCTGCCCAGGAACCTTGAGCATCCGGGGCAGAAGGACAGTGAGGCCTGAAGCTCTGAGACCCAGAACCATAAGTCCTGCTGACAACAGAAAACTCCCAGGGGGAATGGCAGGTGGCCTCTCCTTCAGGTGCTGACTTTGACAAGTCCAGGTTGCCTGGAACACTGTGACGGATCCTGGGGACACATCCAAGATCGCTGGGAAAGAGTGCAGGGTTGACTGCTGATGTGGGCCATGGCCGAGTGGTATAGACCAACGCAGGAGTTTGCAGTTCTGAGGCCTCTTGAGGCCAAAGGTGACTGTCTGATGACCCTGCAAATAGACTGGCCTTTTATGGGATCACCACAGTGCCTGCACTGGCCCGGTGGTGTGGGGCTCCCAGGCAGCCAGTGGGGGCCTTTTCTAGCGCCCAACCTGCAACGGAGAAGTGACTGTGCCCTGGAGCTGAGCCCGGTGGGTGGGTGGAGGGACTGGAACATGGGCCTACAGCTTGAGGGCGACATGCTGCAGAGCTTGGGCTCCAGTCTCCGCACCACAGTCACGGAAATTCCTGTCCGTGTGTGTGCAGGGAGCGGAGGCCTTCCACGCAGGCCCCAGTTAGCAGCAGCCCAGGCTGGAGGGCCTCTTGCTCTCCTGGGTCTCAGGCGGACTCCCTTCCATTTCTGTAAGGAGGGGAAAAGTAATTTAGCATCAACCAAGAATCCTGTAGTTGACACTGGGCAGGGGATGCCAGCCCTGACAGTTAGAGCTGTGAGCTGAAGCTTCTGGGCCTGCTGTTCAAGGCCTGAATGGCCTGACACAAGCCAAGAGAGGGCATTCCAGGCACTGGAACAGAGAGGGCAAAGGTGCAGACTGGGAGAGCCGGGGCCAGGACACATCTGCAGAGCCTGGGACGCCCAGCCTGGGCTATGAGGACCTCATGGATGCCCATGAGGTCCATGTGTCAGGAGAACAGGGAGGGCTAGGGAGAGTGTCTGACCTGGCAGGTGGAATCAGGGGGGCTACAGGCCTGAGGCTGCAGTGACACCCCGAGAGGAGGGTCAAAGGACAGGAGAGGGCCACAAGTTCAGGAAATGGCAAGGTCTCAGGTGATGAGGATGGCGCATGTGGATTTTAGGCCTCCAGCCTGCTCCCCAGCCCAACCCAGTCACACCTATACTCACGGATTAGGTCTCCATCGCCGACCTGGAGCCGGGCACTGCTCTGCCTCTCCAGGTCCTGCAGCACCGACTGCTCGAATGCCAGGGCGGCTACGCGGCTGAAGAATGCCTTCACATTCTCGCCTGTGGGCCCACAAGACAGCCGGGACCTCATCAGTGTTTCTCCTTGCCCCTTAATGCATCTGGGTGTGAAAGCCAGGCCAGCCCACCCTCAGGTTGGCACGTAGCCCTTTCTAGAGCACCCTGACAGTAACAGTGACCCCAGGAGGGCATGGCCCCACCTACTTACACAGGCAGCACAGTGCCAGGGGCAGGGTCCACTGGCCTGGCCTCCCACCTGGCTCCAGCCTCCCCACTCCCACCCCACTGCCTGCTTGGGCCACTCCCTCAAACTTCTGAGCCTTTGCTTCCCAGCATCTACTCTTCCAATCAGATGCTACTATGGCCCAAGTGTTGGAAGATGTGGAACTCAGGACAGATGTGTGCCTGCCCTCCTGTCACTTTCCATACCTGTCCGGTGGGGCTGTGAGGATTGATTTGCTGTCAGCCCCCACATGGAGCCTTTATGCATCCTCCTCCAGGTACAGGTGGCTGCCCATCAGAGAGCGGGCCGGTTTCCAGCCCTTAACACGCACACTGCCCTTGTGCAGCCAGCAACCTGAACAACCGCATAGGGCAGTCCTGCTTGGTCCATAGTGAGCTGTCAGTGAACTCACTGTTACTCTGATAAAGGAGGAAGGGTTCTCACAGAGCAGTTCTCACTGTTGGGAAGGAGCAGTGGAAGGCACTGCCAGTTGTTTGCGCTGGGCTGAAAGTGGTGCTTCTACTTGTGATGCCAACCCTCAGTGCTCACCCAGTCTCCGACTAGATATCTGCTGTCCCCTCTTACACAGGGTAAAGACTACTGGGCCCAATTCCTGAGTCCCCAGAGCCTTGGGGGCCTATTATGTGCCAGGCCCTGTGTATGACTTCATTTCATCCCCCAACAACCTGTGTTTGCCATCTGCTCTTTGTGTCTTTGGATTTTCTGTTTTCCTCAGTAAATACACCTAGCTTTTGTCATTTAAAATGTTTTTTCACAAAAAAGGGAGATGGATGGCATCACCTGCTTCCCAGATGAGATGGAGGCTCAAAGATGCTGGGCATCTTGCCTTGGGCTGGGGGCCCAGTATGGCCAGGGGTAGACCCGGTGGGGAGTGAGTTCAGTGAGAGCTGGGGTCTGTGAGCCACAGTGATACTGGGAAGGGATGGGAGCCCCTGTCACTGGGCCCTTCTCTATGCCAGGTGATGTCACATGCCTGGCATTTCAGGGCCAGAGGCAGGACAGTGCAGTGGTTACAGGTGAGGGTGTGTTTGGATCCTGGCCCTGCCACCCTGTGGCCCTGGAAGTTACTTCACAGGACTAAAATGGAACCTGCCTCATGAGTAGTTATGGGGTTGCCTTGGAGAACAGGCCAGCACGGCATGACACAGGGTTGGGGTCACTATTCCCCCATCCGTGGGGCAGGCCTCCCAGCCTCCTTCTAGAGATGACGCAGCTCCTCTTAGGCAATGAAAGTGCTGCCAGGCACCAGCACAGCAGGGCTGTGATGCCAGTGTGCACCAGGGCCACAGAGGGAACAGACGGCTGGCTACAGAGGGAAACACCGCATGGCAGGCCCCACAGGACTGGCCCAAGAGCAGGGCTCTGCCCCACCATGGTGACAGCCCTGGCCCACTCACCAGTCTTGGCCGACACCGACCAGTACTCGGCTTGCATCTCCCTGGCCAGGTGCACAGCGTCTGCTTCGGCCTGCTCACACGCGGCCCCTGACTGGGAGAAATGGCCCTTGTTGACCCAGCATCCCGGCTCTCCTGCAGGGAGGCCCGGGGGATAGGCAGCTGCCTGCTTCCCACTGTGCTGCCTCCCTCCCTCCCCACGGCGCCTCCAATGAGGGCTGTAAGGGGAGGCATTTTCCCAAGGGCCACCCAGACCACCAGTGCCACTTTGCTTACCAAAAGGTCCTTCTTGGTTCCCACGAGGAAGATGAAGCAGGAGCCTGCCTCGTTCTCCCTCAGAGCATCCTCCAACCACTGCCTGGAGTGTAAGGAGAGAGGCTGAGAGATTCACCCATCCTCCCACCCCAAACAGGGGGCAGAGGGCACACTTGGGACCTCCCCAGGGCTGAAGTGCTGGGCTGGGAGGGACAAGGAGGGCTTCCTGGCCCACATTGGCTGAGCAGGATGCTGCACCTCCAGCCGGAAGGGCATTGGTTGGACCCAAAGGGGTGGGAATACCAGAGCACTGGCTGGAGGTGGTGAAGACCCCTCCTGGCCCCACCTCTGGCCTCTCCCGGTGAGACCTTGTGTGAGCCCTGCACGTTTATCAACTAGAACCATCACCCCCGCCTCCCTCACGGGGTGTGGAAGTTGCTGGGTGTGAATGCCCCAGACCAAGGTAAGGTGAGAGGGCTTTGCTCTAGTAGCTGGCCGATTCCCAGCAGAAGTAGGATAGCCTCTTGAATGGGTCACATTGCCAATTCTCTCTTCTCAAGACTGCAAGTGCCAAATTCATGTCACTTCAAAGACTGGCTATACAGTTTTCAGGGCCCACAGTGAACTGAACACGTGGGGCACCTCATTCAAAAAGTATCCGGACTTGCAACATGGCAAAGGCAGTGTATTAAAGCAGGTTGGGGCCCCTCTGAGCACGTGCCTGGGGGTGGCTGTGCTGGGCTCACACTCATGTGCTGGCTCCTCCAGAATAAATGGGGACAAATCTCGAGGGATAAAGGCAGTTGGACAGTAAGTAGTCCGTGGGCAGCTGGTTCTGACAAGGGGCCCTGGTCACTCACACCCACCATGGGGTCAGGGTCCACTGGCCAGGGTCTGGGAGCCCTTCCAGGCAGCTTCCTGAGCCCAGGGAGACTGCAGGGGCCAGAGAGCCCAGACTTACCTGGTATGCTCCAGGGTCTGCACGTCAGTGAGGTCAAAGGCCGTGATGATCACTAGACACCCGGAAAAAGCCAACAGCGAATCATTGCCAGGCGAGGCGAGCAAGGGGGCTCCCCAGGAGGTGCCCAGCTCCCAAGGAACTGCCAGGGCAGCCCCCCCACCAGGCACTCAGCACCGGAACCTCCTACAATGAAGGCTGAGGAGGAAACACCCCATGGCTGTCCCCCACCGGGACCCTCCAGCCTGCACCCGGCAGCCCAGCCTCAGTGTGGGATCCAGGGAGGCAGGACAAGGTAGGCGTGGAGCGAGCACATGGGCTTTAGCGTCAGACACCCTCTGCCACTTATGGCTAAGGGAGCTCAGGTGAGGGCCTTAACTGCTGAGAGCCTCAGTTTTCCCACCTGTAAAACGGTGAGGACGAGACCTGTAGCTCTCAGGGTTGCTGTGAGGATTAAACAAGAGCAGCTGTTTTAAAAAGCTGTTAGTCGGCCAGGCACTGTGGCTCATGCCTGTAATTCCAGCACTTTGGGAGGCTGAGGCGGGTGGATCACAAAGTCAGGAGATCAAGACCATCCTGGCTAACACAGTGAAACCCCATCTCTACTAAAAATACTCAAAAAATAAAAATTAGCCGGGCGTGGTAGGGGGCACCTGCAGTCCCACCTACTGGGAGGCTGAGGGAGGAGAATGGTGTGAATGCGGGAGGCGGAGCTTGCAGTGAGCCGAGACTGCGCCACTGCACTCCAGTTTGGGCTACAAAGCGAGACTCCGGCTCAAAAAAAAAAAAAAAAAACCTGTTAGTCCAGGGCCAACTTTCATTTCAACCAACAGCAGCTACAGCAGTGATGGTTAGCAACAACCTGCTTTAGCGAAACAACTTCCGGGGAGGCAGGTGGGCAGAAAACCGGGAGATGCAGCCTGGGCTCTCAGCTCCTCTCATCACTGGCCGCACCCCGGTCATGTTGGGGTCCTGAGGGGAGCCCTATGTGGAGAACATTCCAGGCAAATGCTCTCTACTGCCCCCAGGGGTGTGACCAGGGCCGGACAGGGGCTTCCTCTGCACCTTGGCTGAAGGCTACAGGGAGACCCACGCCCCTCCCAAGGCAGATGGGAAGAGAAAGGAAGGGGGAAACTGAGGAAAGGGATGACGGCAGCCAGGCTGCCATGTGGAGAGGTGGGCCAGGCGCTTCGCACCTCTTATTCCCAGGGGAGAAGCAGCCTTTCAAGGAGAGGCCCGAAGAGGCGAAGGGTGCAGGAGGCCATGCGACCAGGGCAGAGCTGCAGCTCCAACCCACAGCTGAGGGCTGCCTGGTTTGTTTCCTATTTTTGCTTCTTTTAAGTCTAAAAGAAAATGTTGTAACTTTTTCACCACTACCAAGTAGACATAAGGGTGCCTTATAATTTGAGTCTGGTTTTGGATACTTTTGAGGTTCTCTCACATCTCCCACTGAAATCCATTTCTGTCTTCTTCCTGGGAAGGTGGGGTAGGCATCCGGAGCTTATGCTGCCGCCCCCTGCTGATGGTGAGCCCTGCCCAGCACCACCTGGCTGCCCTTGGCCATGGAAGTGGTGAGCACCCGGCCCTGCTGGCCCCCACCTGGGACCTCCCAGTCCTCCCGTGGTCCCCCTTTCACTCCTACTCCCTGGCCCAGCCCCCTCTGCTAAGACAGGACAAGCCTCCTCCGACCTCCCCCTGGAGTCCAGTGCTGCCCTTCTCTGAGCCTCTGGAAAAGCACTTTCATCTCTGAGCATCTTTATGAGCTGAAACTGGGGCTGAGACTTAAAGCCAGCACCCACTACCACAGGGTCCTTAAAGGATGTGATCGCCAAAGTCAGCCAGTGCCTGGGGATGAAGGCAGCTTCCCTGTTCCCAAGCAGTGGCCTGGTGTTTTCTCAGTGGGTCTTGGAGGACAAAAAACTGGTGCCTGCGCAGAGAACTCAGGATTCCCACTGTGGAGCCCGGCAGGGACCCCGCTGCTGCATGCGGTTGAGCCCCGACGTGGCATGTTGCTCACCCTGGGCGCCCCGGTAGTAGGCAGATGCAATGCACTTGAACTTCTCCTGCCCAGCTGTGTCCCAGCTGTGAGGTGGGTGAGAAAGAAAGGGAAATGGTGTCAGGCTACACAATCACAGTGTCTTGAGCCAACAGGCTACGGGACCATGGGTGGGAGACCCTAAGGGCCTGTGCCAGCTACATGGGCTTCAGGAAGTGCCTGTTGTGAGCCAGCTGTCCCTACCCCCAGCTCTTTATGATCTCTTCCTAGGGTGCCCCCAGTGGACTTCTCTCATTCCTAGTGGACGGGAGTGTGTGGCATTAGTTGTTCTGCTGCCTGGATGGATGGAGTTGCAGCTCACTCCCTTCTGACTGAGACATTAAAATGGAACATACGGCCCAAGACATGACTCGCTCTGAAGATGTAGCAGTCCACTTGTAGAGAAGGCTCTGTGAATGGCACTGGGGCTCCAGGCTGGGCCTCCAGCAGTGGCTCTGCCACTTGGTTGGGTGATGGGTGTGACTGGGTCATTGCTTCACCTTCCACACTGCAGGTCCCAAAGCAGGGGTTGGGGATACCTAACACTGGAGCAATAGGTGGGTCTCAGCAGTTAGCTCCAGCTCTCTGGAGCACAGTAGTGAGAAGAAATTAGAAGCGAAGCCCTGGCTCCATGGAAAAGAGTACAACAATCGACTAATGATGTCTGCCATGGGCACAGTCTAGAAGAGGGGAAAGAGCACCTACTGAGATCTACCTGCCCTGGCTTAGAACAAGGCAGGTAGTTACTATGCAGGGCTGAGTCGGAAAATTGTTCCCCAATCCATCACTTTTTGAGGTCAACTGATCAAAATTGAACTTTTCTCAGTAAACTGCAAAGTAGACAAGTCACAAACAAGACATCCATGGTCTGATTTTTTTTTTTTTTTTTTTTTTTTTGAGGTGGAGTTTTGCTCTTATTGCCCAGGCTAGAGTGTAATGGCACGATCTTGGCTCACTGTAACCTCTGCCTCCCAGGTTCAAGCGATTCTCCTGCCTCAGCCTCCCAAGTAGCTTGGATTACAGGCATGCACCACTGTGCCTGGCTAATTTTGTATTTTTAGTAGAGATGGGGTTTCTCCATGTTGGTCAGGCTGGTCTCGAACTCCTGACCTCAGGTGATCCACCCGCCTTGGCCTCCCAAAGTGCTGGGATTACAGGCGTGAGCCACCGCGCCCGGTTATGGTCTGAATTTTTTTCAAGTGATCCAGTATGACACAGAAGTTTGGGCTTCATTCTTTCATTAATTCATTCATATTTTCTTTCATTTCTGAAGACTCTGGGGGAGGAGCTGGTGGTGGTGGCCTAGAGATGAGCCTGTAGGGAGGCTGGCAAAGGCCTCAATGTAAGACAATGAGAGGCTGAGCCAGGACAGTGTCCCTGTTTTGTCCAGGGCCCTCTAATGAGATATGGCCTGTGGTCACACGGGTAAGCCCAGCCCCCAGCCAGTCTTTCCTGGCTCCACCTCAGCTACCCCCACCGGCCCTTTGCTCTTCTCAGCTCTCTGGATCCCTCAGTCCTGCAGCCCTGTGTTCTCCCAGCCTCCTTTGCTCTTGACTGGCCTGTACTCTCCCTTGGGCAAGATTTGTTATCCTCCATCTCCAGGGCTTTGCTGGGGCTGTGGAAGTCCTGAGAGAAGGGGGCACTATATCGACAGAGTTAGGAGCTGACATCCACAGGATCTGAAGGCTCAGTCCGGGCAGGGCATGGAGGATTGAGGAACGAACTCAGGCACCAGGAAGGAGCTTGGTGAATGCCAGCAGGCAAGTGGAGAGGAGGGGGGTGGGGCTAGCCATGTAGGGGAGCACAGAAGGGTCTCACAGGAGAGTAGAGGTGAGGGCCCGAGCCCAGGCAGCCCTGCAGCATTCTCCAGGTGCCGGGGCAGAGGGAAGCTGCCCAGCTGGGGTGGGAGAGGGTAAGGGGTGGGAGAGTGGCCCTGGGCCACTCAGATGGAAGGCAGAGGGAAGGGGTAAGGCCAGTGGAGGCCATCGTGAGTCAGACTCCCAGGGCCTAGCAAGGAAGACAAACAGAAGTGGGCCGGGTACGGTGGCTCACACCTGTAATCCCAGCACTTTGGGAGGCTGAAGCGGGTGGAGCACTTGAGGTTAGGAGTTCGAGATCAGCCTAGCCAACATAGTAAAACCCCCTCTCTACTAAAAATACAAAAATAAATTAGCTGGGTGTGGGGGCACACAGCTGTTGTCCTACTTGGGAGGCTGAGGCAGGTGATTTGCTTGAAGTGGAGGTTGCAGTGAGCTGAGATTGCGCCACTGCACTCCAGCCTGGGCGACAGAGCAAGACTGTGTCTCAAAAAAAAAAGACAGAAGTGGAAGGAAAGTGAGGCAGGGGAGAAGGAGTGAAGGCTGCAGTGTGAGGAGGAAGACGAGTGTCTCAGACCTGAGGAAGGATGTGGGTGCTGTGTACTCCATCTCAGCCCTCCTTGCCCAAGCCTGGCATGCAGGGACTGGATTTGACCCCATTTTACAGGTGGGAACAGAGGCTCAGAGCTCAGCAGCAACCTGCAGGAGGCCACCCTGCTGGCCTGGTGAGTGGGATCACAGGAGGCCTAGGTCAGGGAGGGACTGGAGCCAGGGCCTCGAGAGGAGCGGGATGGGCATTGGGGAGGTCATGGGCAGGTGGGCAGGTCAGGCTGTGAGCACCTTCCCCAGAGCCAATGACCAAAATGAGACAACTTTGGGACTGACAGAGCATGTGGGGGCTCTGGGAGTCAGGAAGCTAAGTGTCACACAACACCCCCAGGCTCTGCTTGTCTAGACCAGGCCTCCTTGACATGGACACAGTGAAGGAGCTCCCCAAATCCTTTCTCAGGTGCCTGTAGGAAGCCGCCCACGAGCCATGGGGGAACCAGCAACTTACATCTGGAGGCTATAGGGAATCCCAGCAATCTCAAAGCGCTCAATTTCAAAGTCCACCCCAATGGTGGCCTTGTAGTCTCGATCAAAAACATTCTTGCAAAACCTGTGGGGGATGAGGAAGTCGTCACAGGGGTGTACTCACAGAAATGTGCCCGGAAGCTTCACTTGTAACACTGCAAGTCTTTAGGCAAATAAGGTCCACTTCCCATCAGAAAGCGATGGTCCATGCAGGCCATGGGTGGGCAGGGCAGCCAGCAAGGACAATGTGGGGAAAGGGAGGCTGCAGGAGCTTGGAAGGCAAGCTGTGAGTTAGAAACTGAGCAGCCATTTGCAGGGAGGGCAGTGGAAGGGAGAGCCCGTGGCCCCAAGGGGACAGTCTGACAAGCGCCAGGCTCCTGGGATGCCACACTTTCTGCCCAGCCCTGCCATCTCCCCGATTTCTTGCACCCCCTCTTATCCGGCTCCCAGCAGGCTGAGGCCCAGCAGTTCCTGGAAGCCACACGGTTTCTGCTATGTTGATATTATCTGGGCCACCCAGGCGAAGGTATGACAACCTGGTGCTGGGGGAGGTGGCCAAAGGGGCAGAGGAAGCCTTGTACCTGTGGATGAGGCTGGTCTTCCCCACGTAGAGATCGCCAACCACCACCACCTTGGAGAGTTTGAGCCTGTGAGAAATATGGCCGTGTTGCCCTCGGGCATGCCTTCCAGGGTGTCTTCAGACACTCACAGCCCCTTCCTTCCCTGAGCTCTCTGCTGGTGAGACACCCCTCACTCCTGGACACAGGATGGGCCACCCTGCTGAGACACTGTGTTCCCCCTTCACAGTCCCCAGAGGGGAGATGGGAATGGCTGGGGACTCTGCTGCCCCTACAGCTGCACCTCTCACCATATTTGGCCAAAGTCCCCATCCTGAGAATTAGGAATGGGCATAACAAGAGGCCGAGTCACAGGTGGAGGGGCAGAGGCAGGAGGCCAGGGTGTGGCTGTGGTAACCAACCAACAGCCGTGGGCACGTCTATGCTGTCCGGGAGCTGTGCTGAGGGTGCAGACACAGGGTCCACGTGCAGGGAGACCCCGGCAAAAGGGACGGGCGCCCCTCACCCTCCTATGCACCCCCGGGGCTGTGTGCCGATGTGGGCTCCGGCCTCTTGCAAGCAGGCACTCCCTGACCATGACACCACCGTGCCCTGCTCACTTAGAGATCTGTAAGGGTCCGACAGGCCAAGGGCCACACCCCGAACAGGGCCGAGGCTCTATGCATCCGGGCTGTGGCTTGAGGCAAATCGGCTCTGAGGTTCTTGGGCTCTCTGTGGGTCACTGTTCCCCAAGAGCAGCCGCCACCCTCACCCTCTGTGTGTCCTACACTCTGTGCAGAGGCGTTTCTAGGACTGTTTATTATTTTTTTAGAGACAGGGTCTCGCTGTGTTGCCCAGGCTAGTAGTCTCAAACTCCTGGGCTCGAGTGATCCTCCCACCTCAGCCTCCTGAGTAACTGGGACTACAGGTGCCATTGTCCCAGCTTCCTGGGACTGTTGACAACACTTTAAGAGTTTTTGCAGCTCATCCCCAAGGAGCCAAATGGTCACAGCAACCAACCTGGGTAAATATCTGACAGGCACTTCCTCTGCCTGCAGACAGCAAGAGGGCACCACTATGTCACCTGGTGACCTGGGCTGCAGGTCACCTTGCCAGGTCCGTGAGAGCAGGGATTGTGTCTACCCTGCTCCCAGAGGGCCCTTTCGTTCTGACTCCATTTCTCCTATGAATGAGTAAAGGTGTTGACAAGGTCTTACAGCAGGTACCCTCTGATCCTCAGTTTCCCCACCTCCAGTGCTGCCATAAGGGATCAGGGAGATCATCTGTGTGAAGCACCTGATGTGGCACCAGCATTCCCCAACAGATGCCATTACTCTCATCCTACCACCATGGCCACTTCGGCTATTCTGATCTCAGCTCTGCCTCACCCACTCTGTGCAGTTTGGGAACCTCTAGCTGCGCTCTCTGGCAGCCTCATCGCACCTGTGTGACCCCTGTGAGCTCAGCCAACTCCCTGAGCAGACTATGAGCTCCTAAGGAAGAGGGGCAAAAGCAGGCCCTTGTACCTATTTGTTAAAAGAAGGAATGACTATTTCACAATCCCTGTGCCAGTGGTGGCAGGAGCTGCCGCGGCAGGAAGAGGACAGACACAGCCCTCGCCCTCTTGGGCTAGGTCTAGTGAGGAATCCAGCCTGCAATTCTGTGAGATAAGTTCTTGGGGGCACAAGAGCACCCAGGAGGGGTACCCTCCCCAGTCCAGGGGCAAGGGTAGTGGGGGGTCAGAGAAGGCTCCCAGAGGACTTGACACTTACGCTGAGACCTGAAGGGGAAGGGGAAGGGGAAGCGAGGGGATTAGGAAAGACATTCCAGACAGAGGAAATGAACTTGTACCAAGACCTCAGGCTGAAAAATCACCTGTGTAACTTAGAAGAGGGAAAGTTGTTCCATATGGCAGGTGTGTTAACTGAAGCCAGATGAAAACCCCAGTCATCTGGCCGGGCACGGTGGCTCACATCTGTAATCCCAGCACTTTGAGAGGTCGAGGCAGGCTGATCACGAGGTCAGGAGATCGAGACCATCCTGGCTAACATGGTGAAACCCCCGTCTCTACTAAAAATACAAAAAATTAGCCAGGCGTGGTGGCGGGCGCCTGTAGTCCCAGCTACTCGGGAGGCTGAGGCAGGAGAATGGCATGAACCCGGGAGGCAGAGCTTGCAGTGAGCCGAGATCGCACCACTGCACTCCAGCCTGGGCGACAGAGCGAGACTCTGTCTCAAAAAAAAAAAAGAAAAAAAAAAAGAAAACCCGAGTCATCTTCAGGCCTGTACAGGGCTGCACCAGCCTCGTGTGTGTGTTTCATTTGTTCATTCTTTCACATGTGCTTCATGCACTCATTCCTTCTTGCCACCTGCTCCCCCATCCCACACCCTGCAGACTCACCCGACAGTCCCCGTGTTCCTGCGTTGGCAGGCAGCGCTGACCTGCCCGTGGAAGTGCTCCCTGAGCTGCAAACAGGCTTCCGGCGTGTACCACTGCGAAGAGACAGACAGACGGACACATCATCCTGCAAAGCTGTGGCTCCGCCCTCGTAGCCAAGCAGTGAGGGGAGATGATCTTCCCAGCCTTCCTTCCTAGGCCTTGAGGCTCTGGGGCCTTGTGAGTCCAGAGGGGCGAGCCCAGGCAGGGACTTGGAGATCTGTGTCACACCTGGGGCCACAGTCCCCTTGCTGCATGCATGTGACAGGCCTCTGTCTGCTCTGGGCCTCAACCCTCTCAGGGCGAGACGAGTGGAGCTCTTTTGGTGCCAAGATCCTCCAAGATCCAATTAGCCAGGTGCAGTAGTACATGCCTGTGGTCCTAGATACTGAGGAGGCTGAGGTGGAAGGATTGCTTCAGCTCAAGAGACAGAGGCTGCAGTGAGCTATGATCATGCCGCTGCACTCCAACTTGGGTGACAGAGTGAGACCCTGTCTCTAATCCATACCTTCTATGAATCTCTGATGACATTTTGTTTTAAAAACATGCATACATGTGCCTGGAAAATGTCCTAGGAGGCGCTTTCTGCTGTCCACGTTTCTTGGAAGGCAGACCTGAGCAGTGGTTTAAGAGCATGGGCCTCAGGGTCAGAAAAAACTGCACGTACCCCACCCACCCTCACCTGGTCTGTAATTAGAAAAAAGTGAGATTAAACAAACTAAAGATGACCATTATTTTTTGCCATTGGATTGGCCCAGGCTAAATACAGAATGTGGCAAGGATGTGGGGAGAAGGACACCATTGAGGCTGTTGGTGTGATCTGTGTATGGCAAGGGTCCCGCCCCCCGCCCCCCACCCCTGCACAGCCACAGCCACCTGCTCTGTCCCTCTGAACACTGCTTGGATCCACAGCTCCCCTCCCTCAGCCCCAGTGTCTCAACCATGGATTCGGGCTCTGCCTGGCCCATCTGCCCTCTCAGTTTCAGCTGTGATTGAGGCAGCAGGGATGGTGAAAGGAGACTGGCAAAGGGCAAGTTACAGAAACTTATCGAGCTCCAGTTTCCTTAAATATTAAACAGGGATGCTCATAATAGCACCTTTTCATGTGGTTGTTGGAGGAATAACTGAATAATGCAGGTGAGCAGCTTAGCCTGATAGTCTACTTTCCTGCAGAAGAGCAGCAGCTACCATGAACAAGCTGGCTGCTTCTTTCTGTCAGCTTCCATGACAGCTTTAAGCTGGGGACTGGCCCAGACACAATGGTCATTACAGGATGGCTGGAAGACTGTGATAATGAAGGCTGCAGGGTAAGAAGTGTGAGCTGATTTCAGAGACAGGGAAACTAAGGCACATGGCATAAAGGGAAGGACTTGCCTGGCAAGCAGTCTGAAGACACTGCTCAACCTGACTGAATTTCTCAGGGCCCTGGGGTGCAGGATGAACTTGACCAGCAGTGGCCTTGATCCCTGACTATTATGGGCAGGAGGGGAGAATGCCACCTGTGAAACCAGGATGGATTCCCTAAGCTGCTTCCCTGGGGTAGGGTGCTCTGGAGCCAGACACGGCCAGGTCAAATCCCAGAGGTACCAGGAGCAGCTGTGTGATGTCAGGCAACCCTCCTTAACTCTGATCCTCGCCATCTGCTCTGCCAATGAGGTTCTTCATCTCATGATACCTGGACTGTTTGTGCCAATCACACTTTCCTTCCTTTTGACTCCAGAAAGACCAGTCTCTGTCATCCCTAGTTACCACTGTCAAGCTCTGCAGAGAGAATAATTGCCTGAGCCTCTGTTGAGATGGAAAACCCATGGGGAACTGTCCACAGGTCTGAGACACAAAGGCTTTCTCTGTAGGTGTGTGAAGAAGGAACTTAGGGAGGAAGGTAAAGAAGGGGGAAGGAGGAATGGCCACATACTCCAAATACCCAGGACCTGTCTAGAGTCACCTCCTCCTCACCAGCCTGGCCACAGAATCCAAGATGCAAAAGGCCATTCCATGGAGAGGATCTCTCCCTCTGCACCTGTCCGAAGCCACAGAGGCAACCACTGAGAGTAGGGGCTTATATATCCTGCCAGAAATATTTTCTGCATATATAAACAAACAGACATTTCTCCCTCTCCTTGTTTTCACACACAGGAGTGTGCTGCACACACTCTACTGCACTCTGTTCCATGCCCTGCATTTTTACTTAACGGTTTACTTTGGCTCTCGTTGCATGTCAGCTCCTGAAGAGGTTGCCTCATTCTTCCTCATGTCTGTGCCAGGAAGCATTGCTTGTTTAACCAGTCTCCTCTGCGAGGATGTTTACGTTGTATCTTATCTTCTATTCTTACAAACTGCTCCAACCTCTATCCTTATGCACATTGTAAACCCATGCCAGAATATCTGCCAAGTAAATTCCTAGAAATGGAATAGCAAGGCCAGTTGTGGTGGCTCACACCTATAATCCCAGTGCTTTGAGAGGCCCGGGTGGGAGGACTGCTTGAGGCCAGGGGTTCAAGACCAGCCTGGGCAACATAGCAAGACTTCATCTCCATAAAAAAAAATTAAAAATTAGCCAGGCATGGTAGCACATGCCTGTGGTCCTAGCTACTCCGGGAGGCTGAGGCAGAAGGATTGCTTCAGCCCAGGAGTTAGAGGAGTGAATTATGATGGCACCATTGCACTCCAGCCTGGGTGACAGAGCAAGACCCTGTCTCTAAAAAAAAAAGAAAAAAGAAACAGAATGGCTGGATCTTAGAGGGCAGGGTCATCTTCCATATTGGTAAATATTGTCCACTGCCCCCTATGGAGGTTGTACTCAATTTGTATTCCGTGCTGCAATTAATATTGGATTTTAATACAGACACAAGAGAGCTGTGAGTTTTCAAGCTCACAGAGGCAGAATGGCAAGAGGAGAGAGCCCTGGATTTGGGGTCATGGAACTGGAATGCTGCTTTGATAACAACAACGATAATGAGAACAACAGCAACTATGACTGCAGGGGAGCTCCTGCATACCATGAGCCAGGCACCCAATACGAGAGGAATTACCTCCATGTAACAGTGGCTCTGAGAGGTTGAGTAATTTGCCCACAGCCACACAGCTTAATGACAGAATCAGAACGAAGGATTCACATCAAGGACTGTCTGGCTGCAAAATCCTAGCCCTTGTAACCTCCAGGCCACATTGCTGCCCAGTGTCACCATTAACTTGCGGTCCCACCTTGGGCAGTCAGTAGCCAGTCTCCCAGCTCCTCAAGGTAAATCTGACAATGGACAGACCTCCTTGATTCACCTGCTTTACTTCTAGGCATGAGTGTAGAGTGGGGAGAGCTGATGGGGCTGCAGGGCCAGGAGAGCACTGCAGACGTAATGACTCTCTACCTTAGGGAAGCTGGCGATGACACGGTCGCGGCTCACAGGGGGCCCCAAAGGTGTCAGGGAGGACCTCATTCTTCCACAGTCCTGTGGACCCAACCAGGAGAAAGACAGTTAAGGAGCTGTGCAAATACCTGGGGATTCACCCATGAGTTTCCACCTAACATTTCATCAAATCCAGGCTGGGTGCAGTGGCTCATGCCTGTAATCCCAGCACTTTGGGAGGCCAAGGTGGGAGGATCACTTGGGCCCAGGAAGTTGAGACCAGCCTGGGCAACAAAGTGAAACCTCAGTCTCTAAAAAAAAAAAAAAACAAAAAAATTAGCAGGGCATGGTGGCCTGTGCCTGCAGTCCCAGCTACTTGGGAGGAAGGTGGGAGGAATGCTTGAGCCTGGGAGGTCAAGGCTGCAGTGAACCGTGAAGGTGCCACTGCACTCCAGCCTGGGTGATAGAGTAAGACCTTGTCTCAAGAATTATAAATAAAACCAGATCCAGGCCTCCCTCTCTGTCAGGAATATGGGGCAGAAGCCATTTCTCTCAACCTGCATACAGCAGGCAGCATAGTATGGGGTAACCAGGCCTGCCCCACCCTGCCTGGGAGTCAGAAGACCTGGGTCTCCCCTTGACAGGAGGAGCTCCCCTCTGAGCTTACCTTACTGGGCTGTGAGGCATGGCACAGCTCAGGCAGTGGAAGTAGAGTGGGGAGGGGTTTCCTGCTCCTAGTCTGCAAAGGACGAAGGCTCTAGGTGGGCCTGGGGGCCTTAACTTTCAGCCAACTAGGCCTTTTCCCTGAAAACCCTCACTTCACCAGGCCTCTGACTCCTCGAGCCTCCTCAACAGCCCCTCTGTCTCCTTTTTCTGTCCGGACTCCTCTCCAGGCTGGGCTGGGGTGGTCCTGGCGGAGTCCGCATCTGACCTGGCTCTCCTCCAAAACCAGCGCGGGCCTGGCCCAGAGTTTGCGCTCCGGAAATGAAGACGCCCCGGGGCCGCAGGCCGCTTTCAAGTTATAGGGGCGGAAAGTGGGCGCGGACGCTGTGCCCTCGCGGCCCTGGCCTCGGGATGTGCCAGCACGGGGTTGGGTGACCGGGAGGGTCGGATAGAGTGGGCGAGCTGACTCACCAGCGACGGCTGTGAAAGCTGGGGCTCCGCACTGCCTGGTCCGCCTGAGCCAGCGGCGGCGATCACCATGGCAACGAGAGCCACGCGGGACCTGCGGGCTACACGAATCGTCGACGCCGTGGGCGGGGTCTGCGTTGGACTGGCAGCGGCGCGTCCAAGCATCCAGCTTGCACCGGCGATCACCATAGCAACGAGAACCTGCCTGGAGTCTGGGCGGGGCTGGCAGCAGAGAGACTCCTGGACACCCTGGAGAGCCGGAGATCACCATGACAACAAGGGCGGTGCTGGATGGGTGGGCGGCGGGCGGGGCTATGAAGGCCCGGGGGCGGAGCCTGAGCTCTGGGTGGGGCTGACCGTGGAGAGATTCGCGCAGGTTCTGGTGATCAGCTTCGCTGGGAGAGATGGGGCGGTCATGGCATAAGAGCTCCTGATGTAGTATTGATGTTTAATTGGAGTCAAGCACCCTGCAGCTGCAAGAGATAGACCTACCATCTACTGACCTTAGTCTGCATAGTTCTGAATCCAGTGCTGTCTGAATATCATATGCCTGGCTTCTAGAGCTCACGGTACAAAATTAATTTCCTTAATAAAAAGCTGACCTGAGTCAGTGATTTCCTCTGAACTAGTTTCGGTTTGGAAAGTTAGCTGTTTTGGGCTAGATGGCCTCTTGTGGCCCTTGTAAAACCGTGGAACCAGCTTCGAAGTCAGGGGTTCAGTTTGAGAACCTACTTAATTCAGCTCCTTAACTTTTCTGCATCACAATATGGAAGCCTTGGTACACAGATCTAACTCAGTCATCTTCAATTCAAAGCTAAGTGTGCTGGAGGCTGGTGTTTGATGTCTTTTTTTTTTTTTTTTTTAAAGAGATGGAGTCTTGCTATGTTGCCCAGGCTGGACTCGAACTCCGAGGCTCAAGGAATCCTCCCGCCTCAGCCTCCCCAGTCCTTGGGACTGCAGGCAAGGGCCACCACACCTGGCTCTGTTTAATGTCTTTTAGTGAGTTTCACTGCTAAGGTTGAGGCTTAGGGGGTGAACTTAGGTGAGTTGTTCCACCTTCCACACCTTAGTTTACTCAACTATAAAATAAACGCAACTATCTATTTCAATGGATCACCTGAGATGGTGAAAGTGCTTTTATACTGTAAAGCTTGATTCAAGTCCATTAACTATTCATTTGTCCTACATGTACTGAAAGCTTCCTGGTATATGCCTAGCACTGGGGAGACAAGGAAAGAGAACGGACATGGTGTCCACCCTCAGGGAAATTGGAGTCCACTGCGGGAAGCAGAGAAGTAAATAGAGAATTAGGGGAAGGGAGTGTGCCAATGGGATTCAGGAGAAGGGAAGATTAAGCTGTGGGGTCACTTACTAATTTGGATTTGGGGATTTGGCAGGAGCTAGAGATAACCCTGAACTCCTCCTTTAGCTGTTTTTTTTTCTTTTTTTTTTTTGAGATGGAGTCTCACTCTGCTGCCCAGGCTGGAGTGCAGTAGTGTGATCTCGGCTCACTGCAATCTCCGCCTCCCGGCTCAAGCGATTCTCCTGCCTCAGCCTCCCGAGTAGCTGGGACCACAGGTGCGCACCAACCATGCTTGGCTAATTTTTAACTTTTTTTAGTAGAGGTGGGGTTTTGCCATGTGTGCCAGGCTGGTTTTGAACTCCTGGCCTCATGTGATCTGCCCGCCTTGGCTTCCCAAAGTGTTGGGATTACAGGCATAAGCCACCACACCCGGCCCCAATCCTCCTTTAGCTCTTAAGTGGGCTCTTTACCTAGATCTAGAAACCAAATTGACACTGGGCAGATTAGCAAGAGAAAAGCATACAGGTGTTATTAGTTTTACATGCGCATGGGGATCTTTACCAGAGTGAAGTCTAGAGAAGTCGCCAAAGCAAGATGCTTTTATACTTTTTAGACAAAGGATGACAAATTTGAGAAGAAATGGCAGGACAAAGGGGATCTGGCTAGGGGCAGTAAATTCTAGAGGATTCACTAGGAGATAATATGAGGGGCATAAACTTAGTGGAAGACAGGGTTAAGTATATTTATTCAGGTCCATTGCAGTCCCCAATTCTTAGTCTCAGGTGACAAGGGCTATTTTCTTGCCCTGGTACAGTGAGGGTACCGCTCCTAGAGGAATCTTTATGGCTTGCTGAATGCAGAAAGAAGCATATCTGTTTGCCTTTTCTTGTATCTTTTTTTAAAAATTATTTTTATTTATGTATTTATTTATTTATTTTAGAGTTGAGGTCTCACTCTGTCACCCAGGCTGGGGTGCAGTAGTGTGATATCTCACTGTAACCTCAAACTCTTGGGCTCAAGCAACCCTCCCCCTTCAGCCTCCCAAAGTGCTGGGATTACAGGTAGGAGCCACTGCACCTGGCCCAGTTAGCCCTTTCTGAGGCCACTATTTTTCCAATGTTGTCCACTCAAAATGGTCAATATACCAATCCAGCATATTTTGGGATGGCCCATACTTCACTCCTTCAGGGAGAAGGAAGGTTTCATGGAAGAAGTGTTCACCAAGTTGCATCCTGAAGGATAAAGAGGTAATAGTGTTACAGGGCGCTCAGGCTTCATGAACGAGGTGGCATTTGAGGGGTTAAGAGAGAGTCTGGCATGGCTGGAGGAGGCCATCACCCAGGGACTGGAGCACTAGGCTAGGAGTTTGGACTCAGCCCTGAGACTAGTGGGGAGCCATGGAGGGTTTTATGCAGGTGGTGGCTGGGTCTGGCTTGCTTTTGAGAACAGCTACGCTGGCCAGCAGTGTGTTGGGTCCACTACAGAGGCTAATCTTTGTCATTACCAGGCGGTCAGCCTGAAGAGCAAGGGGCATGGGCAGGGCTAGGCAGTCCTGAGATCAGGCCTATGTAATTTGGGGGAAACTGGCTGAGCGCAGTGGCTCACGCCTGTAATCCTAGCATTTTGGGAGGCCGAGGCGGGTGGATCATCTGAGGTCAGGAGTTCGAGACCAGCCTGGCCAACATGGCGAAACCCTGTCTCTACTAAAAATACAAAAATTAGCTGGGTGTGGTGGCGGCCGCCTATAATCCCAGCTATTTGGGAGGCTTAGGCAGGAGAATCACTTGCACCCGGGTTGGGGGGGTGGAGCGGAGGTTGCAGTGAGTCAAGATCGCGCCACTGCACTCCAGCCTGCGTGAAAGAGCGAAACTCCGTCAAAAAAAAAAAAAAAAAAATTGGGAGAAACGACTGAACTTCTCTGAGGTTCTTGTCTCTAAACTAGATGTTACCACCTTATGAATTTACTCTGAGGATCAGAGGCATGCAAAGTACCCAGTACAGAGAAGGGCGTAAATAAGTCACTTCCTTTCCCTTCTGTACTTTGAACAAAGCTGAGCCGCCTTTGGTCCCCACAGCAACCCTGTAAATGATTGTTCCCGCTTTGCAGCCGGCCGCAGCCTTGGGCTGTTTGCGCCTGCGCAGTGGGTGCTGCGTATGTAGACCGCGGCGCCGCGGACGCTGCTGGAGTCGCCTGGCAACGATGTCGCCTGGCAACTGAATAGGTTGGCCACTGGCGCGGGCTACTGGAAGCAGAAAGGGCTGCGGAGGCAGGTGAGGCGGCGGTGGTGGGCTAGGGGCCCGGGGACAGGGGGGCCCAGTGACCCACCCAGTCCCATTCACACGGGGCCGTGTCCCCACACTCAAAATCACGGTCTTTCGTCTCCGGCCGGACTCTCGCAGCCCACGCCGCTTAGAAGAGGGCAGGCCTCTGTCTCCAGCGCCCACCGTTCCTGTGAGGGGAGCTCAACTCAAACATGGCCACGTCCCTCCCAGTCCGGCCCCCACTTCTACCGTTGTCATCTGGTGTCCCGCGTGAGCATCTGGCTTACCTTTTACTGGAGTAGATTCCTACAGGCCTGTGGCCTGTCCATTCTACTAACCATGATAATAACCGTAATAATAACCACAGCCAACATATCTGAAGCCCTGGTATGCCAGGCTTACGTGTATTCGTTAATATGACAACTCTGGGAGGCAGGGAAGGAGGTACTGTTATCATCTCCCCTTTGAAGCTGCAGAAAGACACAGATAGAGGAAGTAACTTGCCAAGGTCACCCAGGCCTGAATCTGGAGCCAGTTCTTAACTACTAACCTACACTGCCCATAGTTGCTGAAAGTGTGTGTGTGTGTCTGCAATAAAAGTTAATCACTTTTTTTTTTTTTTTTTGAGACGGAGTCTTGCTTTGTCGCCAGGCTGGAGTGCAGTGGTGCGATCTTGGCTTACTGGAACCTCCGCCTCCCTGATTCAAGCGATTCTCCTGCCTCAGCCTCCCGAGTAGCTGGGACTACAGGCACGCGCCGTCACGCCCAGCTGATTTTTGTATTTTTAGTAGAGACGGGGTTTCACCATGTTGGCCAGGATGGTCTCGATCTCTTGACCTTGTGATCCGCCTGCCTCAGGCCTCCCAAAGTGCTGGGATTACAGGCGTGAGCCACTGCACGTGGCCATAAATCACCTTTTAACATTAATTCCCTTTCATGGATGTGTCAGAAGCATCTGAATATGGGTTCCTGGCAGTGAATGAGCTAGACCCAGATTTGAACACTGGCTTCTAGTCTTACCAGTTTCATGGCCTCCAGTAAGCTCCTTGGCCAGAACCTCAGTTTCCTCATTTGTAAAATATGGATAATACCAGCCCCCTCCTTATGGGGTAGTTGAATTGGATACTACTTATTGCTGGCACAAGGTAAGCACTAAACAGAGTGACCAACTTGGAGTTTGCTTGTTTGGTTTGTTTTGTCCTTTAATGCCTTTGACTGAAGATCCAGACGAAAGTATCAGTGGTTTCTTCTGTGAAGCACTATTGTGTGGGAGGGCTCTGGAGTTTGCAGTTTGGGCTGCTACTTACCTTCACTGGGACTTTGAGCAAATCTCTTCATTGCTCTCAGCCTCAGTTTGCTCATCTGTAAAATGAAAGTAAAAATACCCATTTGCCTGCCCTCACAGTTTGGAGGATCAAATGAGAAGTAGCTTTTAAATCATAATAGAAATAATGACAGCTTTTTGGTCTCTTTTAGTGAGTGGTTTCTGCAGAGCTTCATTTGGAAAGGCCTCTGTAGTTGGGGAAAGATGGCCCATTCCCAGAACTCCTTGGAGCTTCCCATTAACATCAATGCCACCCAGATTACCACTGCCTATGGCCATCGGGCCCTGCCCAAGCTGAAGGAGGAACTGCAGTCAGAGGACCTCCAGACAAGGCAGAAAGCCCTCATGGCCCTGTGTGACCTCATGCATGACCCCGAGTGTATCTACAAGGCCATGAACATAGGTGAGCATGACACAGCACAGGTGACCATGACTGGGGTCCTAGCATGGCTTCGGGCACTGGGTAGAACTTCAGTAATAAGGGTTGCTATTGTTTGAGCCTGACTCCAGGCCATTTCCACTACAGATGCAGTGCCCAGGTTCTTTTTAAAAAATATTTATTTATTGAGGGAGGGTCTTGCCATCTCCCAGACTAGAGTGCAGTGGCAGAATCATAGCTCACTGTAACCTTGAAATCTTGGGCTCAAGAGATCCTCCTACTTCAGCTTCCTGAGTAACTAGGACTACAAGTACCACCATGGCTGACTAATTTATTATTTTTTTTTATAAACAAGATCTTGCTGTGTTGCCCAGGCTGTTCTTGAACTCTTGGCCTCAATTGATTCTCCCAGGTCAGCCTCCAAAGTTTTGGGATTATATGTGTGAGCCATCACACCCAGCCTGGATTATCTTAATCCTTAGAAAGGCCACCTACAGGGGAGAGTCCATTCTCAACCCACAGATAAGAAAAGCATGGTTCAGAGAAGGATTGTAAGTCTAGGGTTGCCCAATAAATAAATAAAGCTAGATTTGTATTTATTTATTTATTTTTTGAGATGGCATCTCGCTCTGTTGCCCAGGCTGGAGTGCAATGGCACGATCTTGGCTCACTGAAACCTCCACCTCTTGGGTTCAAGTGATTCTCCTGCCTCAGCCTCCTGAGTAGCTGGGACTACAGGCACCTGCCATCATGCCTGGCTAATATTTTGTATTTTTGTAGAGACGGGGTTTCACCATGTTGGCCAGGCTGGTCTTGAACTCCTGACCTCAGGTGATCCGCTTGCCTTGGCCTCCCAAAGTGCTGAGATTACAGGCGTAAGCCACTGTGCCTGGCCAAAGCTGGATTTTTATTTGCTAAATCTAGCATCCCTGGGTGTAACCCACTCAAAGTCATATGACTAGTTTGGCACAGGGTTATAATTTGACCCCATATCTCTCCTGAGGTCAAAGAAATGGCAAAGGCCATTTTCTTAACCTCATGACAGACTTTGTGAGAAGGCACTGGTAGGAAGTGTGCAGGGAGAATCACAAGGAGGGTTGGATGAGACATGAGCCTCTTCAGTGACTCTGAAATGCTGCTTAACCAACATGATTCCCCAGTGCCCCAAAGCAGCAGAAACTCTGGTACATTCCTGCCCCAACTGGCCCACTTATTGACTTCTGGGTTAGTTGGTTTCTGAGACTGGCAAACATTCAAGGGTTGGTTGGTTGGTTTGTTTTTTGTAGGCTGTATGGAGAACCTGAAAGCTTTGCTGAAGGATAGCAACAGTATGGTGCGGATAAAGACCACCGAGGTGCTCTACATCACGGCGAGCCATAGCGTGGGCAGGTGGGATGCTGTTCTGGAAGCCAGTGTGACGCTTGCAAGCCGCACTTCTCCCCTGGGTGGATGCCCTTGAGCCGCTTAGAGTGCTCTGGAGTTTTGTCTGCAGCACCAGTTTTTGGAGGGGCTTCTATTTAGCCAGAGCAGGACTCTTTGCGGGGTGGTTTTGGTTGCTTCTGTGTGGATCTTATGGGGCCCTCTGTTCCAGACTGATTTTTATTTATTTTATGTTAGTTCCAAGCTCTGAGCGCACTCTCTCTCTCTCTCTCTTTCTTTTCTTTCTTTTTTGAGACAGTCTCTCACTCTGTCACCCAGGCTGGAGTACGGTGACATGATCTCAGCTCACTGCAGCCCCTGCCTCTTTGGGTTCAAGCAATTCTTGTGCCTCAGCCTCCTGAGTAGCTGGGACTACAGGCATGTGTCATCACGCTCAGCTAATTTTTGTATTTTTAGTAGAGACTGGTTTCACCACGTTGGCCAGTCTGGTTTCAAATTCCTGGCCTCAAGTGATCTGCCTGCCTCGGCCTCCTAAAATGCTGGGATTACAGGCATGAGCCACTGCACCTAGCTGAGCTTCCCACTTTCAAGGTGGGAAGAAAGTTCAGATCTTACCTCTGCAACAATTTTGCCACTTCTTAGCTTTTTACAGAGAGCCCAGTTCCCCAACCCAGATCCCCACAGGGGCTGTGGCTTTGGCTCCTGTCCCTGTGAGGGTATTAAAATAACATCCTCAAAGTGTGTATCTGGTCTGGTGGCCTCACTTCCTGTTCATGATGGCTGAGTTCTTGGTTTCTGGCACCTGAAAGTGTCCTTTTCCTGTGTAAGCACAGCTTCACTTTTTACACTTAAAAAAAATTTTATAGAGTATTTTAGTTAGGTGTTGGGGCAACAGGGTGAGGGTGGTTGGAGGTGCTTTCCCACATCAGCTGGGTTCACCCTCTTGACTGGCGATCAACAGTTTTACTTTGTATTAGAAACAAAACCCCAGTGTTACAGCTCTTTTAGAATTTTTCTAGCAGGTTTTCCAGTTTTCACTGGAACCTCTCCCCACCAGCCCCCATCCCCACCCCCCAAAAAAACAGAACCCCACATCACAAACACCCCCAAGCCGTGGCCCAGGTCTTTCGGATAAAGGGGGCCACTGCCCAGTGTGCACAGGCCCAGAAGGAAGAAAAGACAAGAAAGGCAAGGTGCTGACTGCCTTGGGGGTTGTTTGGTGTAAACAGGCAGCCATTCAGAGAGGCTTCAAATCAGTTCAGGATTTGAAGGGAAAAACAGCAGGAAAGGTGACTTGACTCCTGTGTGCCCCTAACCTTTACTTAGAGCCCATCAAGCTCTAAGTAGCTGCCCTGAACTGCCCAGGTTGAAACTCTTCTGCCTCTTCTACCCACAGAAGTAGTGACAGGAAGGGGGAATGAAGATAGCAGCCCTGGGCTTGGCATCTTGTCACCTTGAGGAGTTAATTTGCATGACATCTCACTGACAAGAGAGCTTCCTGGCAGCCTGTTCCCTGCCCTCTTGCTTGCCTCTGGTGAGGAGGCACACAGGCAAACACAACTGACTATCAAAGCATGAGAGACATGGAGTGGGTGACTAGACACTGACCAAGGAGGCCCCCGTGGTCAGGGAAGACCGCTGCAACTTGTGTGTCCCACGGTGACTTTCTTTTTCCAGACGATTCAAAACACACCATAAGTGAAAATAAATAAATAAATAAAATAAATAAAATTTATTTTTATTTATAATAAATGCCGCAGTGGCACAGCTGGTTGGGCACTTCCTGTGGGCACTTGGCTGAGGGGTTTGCACATGCATTCTCATTCATTCCTGAACCCAGCCCTCAGAGACGTGACCTCAAAAGGCCTCTTTCAGATGCATTCAGGCCCAGCAGTCAGTTGGTTAATCAAAAGAAATGATTACAAAGCAAGGAACCGAAGAAATGGTTTCCTTTAAATGGTTCGTTTTAACCCAAAACACAAATGATAAGGCATTCATCAATCCCCATGTGGGACCCAGGCTTTTTGTTGGATATGAGACCACTGGTTGGTGTTTCCTATCGTGTTTTTTTTGCTTAAACCATACTCATAACATCATCTGATTTGCAGCTTTGGTTTTTTTAAAGTAGAGCAAGAACTCAAAGATATTAATGAAATAACCTGTATGCAAAACCCTTCTAGAATCTTTTTATTTATTAATTTATATTTATTTATTTATTTATTTACTTATTTGAGACAGAGTCTCGCTCTGTCACTCAGGCTGGAGCACAGTTGTGTGTTCTTGGCTCACTGCAAGCTCCGCCTCCCGGGTTCATGCCGTTCTCCTGCCTCAGCCTCCAAAGTAGCTGGGACTACAGGCGCCCGCCACCACACCCGGCTAATTTTTTTTTTTTTTTTTGTATTTTTAGTACAGGCGGCGTTTCACTGTGTTAGCCGGGATGGTCTCGATCTCCTGACCTAGTGATCCACCCGCCTTGGCCTTCCAAAGTGCTGGGATTACAGGCGTGAGCCACCGCGCCTGGCCTAGAATCTTTTTATTTTTTAAGAGACAAGGTCTAGCTCTGTCATCCGTGCTGGAGTTTAGTGGCATGATCCTAGCTCACTGTAGCCTTAAACTCCTAGGCTCAAACAATCCTCCCACCTTAGCCTACTGAGTAGGTGGGAACACAGGCACACACCACCATGCCTGGCTAACTTTTAACATTTTAGTAGGGACTGGGTCTCACCATGTTGCCCAGGCTGGTCTTGAACTCCTGGCCCAAGTAATTCTACCACCTTAGTCTCCCAAAGCACTGGGATTAGGTGTGAACTATCTAGAATCTTTTACAATCATCTCTTTTTTTTTGTCTTTTTTGAGACAGTCTCATTCTGTCACCCAGGCTGGAGGGCAGTGGTGCAGTTGCAGGTCACTGCAACCTCTGCTTCCTGGGCTCAAGTGATCTTGTGCCTCAGCCTTCTGAGTAGCTGGGATTACAGGCATGTGCCACCAAGCCTGGTTGATTTTTTGTATTTTTAGTAGAGACGGGGTTTTGCCATGTTGGCCAGGCTGGTCTCGAACTCCTGACCTCAAGTCATCTATCCGCCTAGGTCTCCTAAGGTGCTGGGATTACAAGTGTGAGCCACTGTGCCCAGCCAATCATCTCCTTTTTTTTTTTTTTTTGGTTGGGGGTGGGGGCCCAATTTTGAGTCCTTCCAAAGCATTCAACTTTTTCTCATAAGCAAATTTGAAAAAGAAAATCCTCTTCTCATCTAATTGGCTTGCCTAATATTTACTGAACTTATATAATGATAACAACAAGCATAACTGGTGTACATAGATGTGGAGGCAAGGGAGACCAGAAGAACAAGGGGCCAAGGTGGGCTGGGCCTGCTGAGCTCACTCCCCTGGAGGTTCAGGTGAGATGGATCATGCACCTGTAGCCTTTGTCTGCTCCCGCAAAGCCAGAGGAATGTGGTCTACCCCAGACAGCATGGATCAGACTCCAGCAGGGACCCTGACTCTTCTAATTTGAGCCTCTCACGGCATGGTCTCACTTATGTCACTGTCCACCCTCCCTTCCCTAGATACGCCTTTCTAGAGCACGACATCGTCCTTGCCCTGTCCTTCCTGCTGAATGACCCCAGCCCAGTCTGCCGGGGGAACCTGTACAAGGCATACATGCAGCTGGTCCAGGTGCCTAGAGGTAGGCTTGCGTCCTGCACACAGATCTGTCGGGCACTCAAGTTGTCCGTCGGTCTCCTCTCCAGGTCACATATGTACCAGGGTGTAGATCGTCCACTTTTTATTAAATTACAACATACATATTAGAAAAGCACATATCTGCTGGGTGTGGTGGCTCACACCTGTAATCCCAGCACTTCAGGAGGCCGAGGCAGGCAGATCACGAGGTCAGGAGTTCGACACCAGCCTGGCCAATATGGTGAAACCCTGTCTCTACTAAAAATACAAAAATTAGCTGGGCATGGTGGTGGGCACCTGTAATCCCAGCTACTTGGGAGGCTGAGGCAGAAGAATCGCTTCAACCTGGGAGGTGGAGGTTGCAGTGAGCCAAGATTGCACCATTGCACTCTAGCCCGGGCGACAGTGCGAGACTCTGTCTTAAGACAAAAAAAAAAAAAAAAAGAAAAAAGAAAAGCACATATTCTAAACGAACATTTGGTCAAGTTGTTTTCAGTGAACATGTGGTGTAACTGCCACCCCAATCAAGACATGTAGAGAGTATTTACCACCTCTCCAGAAACTTCCCACATGCCCATACTGGGTATTACGCTTACCAATGATAAATGGTATCTTCAATTTATAAGACCACAGAGGATACCCCTTTTAAAACTTTACATAAATGGAAACATCCAGCTTGTAATATCTTGCTTGTAGCTACTTTTGCTTAACGTTTTATTTCTGAGATTTACTTGTGGGATGTATTACTGATTTTTGCTTGTTTATGCTGGAGTATGGTATTTACACTATGTGAGTATACAACAGTTTACTTACCCATTCCGTTGCTGACGGACATCTGAATTGTTTCTAGCTTATGGCTACCAAGAATAGAGTGGCTATGAACACCCTTATAAATGTCTTTTGATGGGCATGTATATGCATTTATTTTGAAACATACCTAAGAAGAGAATGGCTGGCCTGGGTAAGATTATGTTCAGCTTTTAGAAGGTACTACCCAATGATTTTCTAAAATACTTGCATCTGCACATGCCATGTCCCAGCTACCCAAGAGGCTAAAGCAGGTGTATTGCTTGAGCCTAGGAGTTCTAGGCTGTAGTGCCCTACGCCAGTCGGGTGTCCGCACTGTTTGGTATCAATATGGCGACCTCCCGAGATGGGGGGACCACCAGATTGCCTAAGGAGGGGTGAACCAGCCCAGATCAGAAACAAAGCAGGTCAAAACTCCTGTGCCGATCAGTAATGGGACTGCACCTATGAATAACCACTGCACTCTAGCCTGAGCAACATAGCAAGATCCTGTCTCTAAAAAAAAAATGAATAAAATACTTTTACCAATTTATACTTCCACTAGCAGTATATGAGAGTTCCAGGTGATTTATATCCTCATTAATCATAGATTTTTTTCTGTCTTTTTATTTTAGCTATTTTGGTGGGTGTGTAGTAGTATCTCATTTTGGTTTTAATTTATATTTCCCTGATGATTAAAAGGGGATGTCCTGTAAATGTTTTCTTTTGTGAAATACCATAGCACACATTTAAGGGATAAAGAAGGCCCGTCCCAGAAGCAATGTTGCATACAGTTCCTGTCCCACTGGCCCTGCTGACTAGATGGGGAGTCCGGGGTAACAGCTACCCAATACCACGGCTCGAGAGTTAAGATTTATGGCAGATTGATACCTGCCTGGTCGCATGATGCAATGAGTATTTTTAGACGAGGGAATCATTTCAAGGGCCGTGATAGGAGGCCTTGAAGGGGATACCTTAGCTCAAGGTGGACAAACAGATATTGTAGCCCAGCAGTCAGATGAACCTGGGTTCCCTCTGCCCTTCCCCTCACTCCCAGTGTGCCCTGGACAGGTTATTTCCCATGTCTAAAGTACCTGCCTCAGAGGCCAGAAATGAGGTTGAAGTGGAAACACTAGCCTGGTGTATAGCTCAGCGTCCTGCCCAAGGATGGAGTGCAAACATTCAAGGCCAGGCGTGAGCATTCCCTGGGTTAAGGCTCAGAGAGAAATGACTACGGGATCAGGTGCAGATAGGCGGGCCCAACAGAGCAGAGCCTGTGAGGGTCTGGGATTGTTGCTTGGCTCCTGAAGCACATCTTCTTCCAGCTGATCTGGCCTGGGAGTTGAGCACACTAGGCCTGTGGTTTTTTAAAAACACCACCATGCGCCTGGTCCTCTCCCAGGCCACCAGGATCAGTCTCTGGGGGTGGGGCCCTGCACACATATTTCTGAAAATGCACCTTGAATGACAGTCATGCATGCCCCAGGGTTGAGAGCCCCTGGGGTATTAGGGTGATCCACAGGGGACCAGTGCTGGGTTGAGCTAAATTAATGCCCTGTGCTCACCATGCAGGAACCTGAGGAATAAGCGAGGGTCTTGTCCCCTCATTCTTGGAGTGTGGAGACAGGGGACTTGCTGCTCTCAACCAGTCCTCTTACAATGATTGTGACCTATTTAAAGCATTCAGAGAAGTACAGAGATGGTGATAAGGAACATTGGATACCACCAGCCAGCTTTGCCAAATCTTTACATTCTGTATCCATATTTTATACTTGCTTGAAATTTTTATTTGAAGAAATCATAGGTACAGTCCAAGCACCCTGTGAACCTCCCCCCACCCAGAGCACTCTTCCTCCTGCCTTTCCTTGAGCTACTAATAATCTGGTGACTATGTCCCCAAAATGCATATCTTTATATTTTACCACAGATATAATTACATATGGACGATATATAATCTTGTTTTGCATGTTTTAAAACTATGTAAGTGGATCTCGCTGTATGTATCCCTCTGTTACTTCCAAAACCTTAAAAAACCTAAATAACATTAGAGATTTATAGAAATTTTGAGATGAATCCATGTTGCGCCACTGGCTGTATTTCATTCATTTCCATCACTGCACACTGTTCCGGTGTTTGAATGTATCACGATACACTCACCCATCCCAGGCTGGCAGGCTTGTTGGTTGTTTGTACTCCTGTACTGCAGAAGGACTGTGCCATGGCTGTTCCTGCCCAGGGCTTCCTGGTACCCTGGAAGGAGAGTCCCCTAGAGCATCTGCCAGGGAGGGCATTGCTGGGCCAGGGAGAATGCGTTTGCCTTCAGCTTTGCTGGATATTGCAACTGCTTCCAGCCCAGCCTCTGGCCTCCAGAGAGCCCGGGGCATATCCCAGCCTGATGGATGTGCTATGGTGTTTCACTGTGATATGGCTTTACTGTCCCTGTCCTGGTGAGAGGAAACATCTTCCCTCTGCCTGACACCTCGTCAGATTCCTCTCCTGCCCAGTGCCTCTGGAGAGAGTGTGTTCATTCTGTTGCCGAGTTGTTTTTCCATTTCTTATTGATTTGAAGGAGTGTGTAATTTATCCTGGATTCCAACCCTTTGTCGGTTACCTACATTGCAAATATCATTTCAAACCAGGCTGTTTTCTTGGCTTCTCACTGTGCCTTTGTTGATTTACTGGTGCAGCAGTCTTTCTTTCTTTCTTTCTTTCTCTTTTCTTTTTCTTTTTCTTTTTTTTTTGAGACAGAGTCTCACTCTGTCGCCCAGGCTGGAGTGCACTGGCGCAGTCTCAGCTCACTGCATCCTCCACCTCCTGGGTTCATGCCATTCTCCTGCCTCAGCCTCCCGAGTAGCTGGGAGTACAGGCACCCGCCACCATGCCCGGCTGATTTTTTGTATTTTTAGTAGAGACGGGGTTTCACCGTGTTAGCCAGGATGGTCTCGATCTCCTGACCTCATGATCCGCCTGCCTCAGCCTCCCAAAGTGCTGGGATTACAGGTGTGAGCCACCACACCCGGCCTTCTTTTTCTTTCTTTCTTTCTTTCTCTCTCTCTCTCTCTCTCTTTCTTTCTTTCTTTCTTCTTTCTTTCTTTCTTTCTCTTTCTTTCTCTCCCTTCCCTTTCTTTCTTTCCTTCTTTTCCTTCCTTTCTTTCTCTCTCTTTGTCTTTCTCTTTCTTCCTCTCTCTTTCTTTCTCCTTTCCTTCCTTCCTTCCTTCCTTCCTTCTTTTCTGAGATGCAGTCTCACTCTGTCACGCAGGCTGTACTGTAGTGGCATGGTCTCCGCTCACTGCAAACTCCACCTCCCAGGTTCAAGTGATTCTCCTGCCTCAGCCTCCCGAGTAGCTGGGACTACAGGCGTGTGCCACCATGCCCAGCTAATTTTTGTATTTTTAGTAGAGACGGGGTTTCACTATGTTGACCAGGCTGGTCTTGAACTCCTGACCTCACGATCCTCCCGCCTCGGCCTACCAAAGTGCTGGGATTACAGGCGTGAGCCACCACGCCCAGCCTTCGCAGTTTTTCATTTGAATAATGTAGTCAATTTCATGATTTTTTTTTTCCTCTGGGCTTTTTTTTTTGAGTGCCGTGTAAGATAATCTTTCTTTACCCTGACTCATGAAGATATTCTGCCATATTTTCTTCTAAAATGTACGAGTTTGCTTTCCTCCATCTCCTCCCCTTGTCTTTTTCTGCAGTCCACAAACACTGGGTGCACCATTAGGAGTAGGGGGCTGTGGTACTGACAAGCTCACGAACAGAAGCCTCAGTGAGGGTCAGGGTGGGGAGCCTCGGCCCTTCATCGCGGGGCTTACTGAGTGCTGCTCATGATCTGTGAAGGGCCCAGAAGGGGAGGCCTGGGACACCGGGTATGCAGGGGACAGTTGGACAATGAGCAGAGGGAGGAAGGGAAGGAGGCAATGTGGCAGATGCCCAGGAGATCTGTTCTGGGGGTACACTGAGTGTCGTGGCCTCTGGATTAGCGAGTGTGACTGTGCCCCAGGTGGTGTCCTTCATGGGCCTCCGGGTGGGGGGGCCTGGGGGGTGGCGAGGGCATCTATTTCAGTGGCTCTGTTCTTACCAGCGTGTGACCTTGGGCAGGACCATCACCTGTGGGAATGTGGGTGTCACCTGTGTGGCTTAGCTGGGACAGTCTCTGAGCAGGGCTTAGCTGGCTCCCAGTGAATGCTGGTGGCCATTGGTATGGTTTCCTATCAGTGGCCACACTGGAAGGCCGTTTTCACCATGGCACCCTCTGCACCTGGCAGGGTGCCTGGCATGTGGCTAGCGCTCAACAAATATTGGCTGTTTAGTAGGTTTTATGTCATACTTTAAAGGATCAATTGCTGGTTGTCTTCTTGCTACAGTTCACTTACCTGCTTGCTCATTCCTTCATTCATTTGACAGTATGTGTTGGGCCCCTGCTTTGTTCTGGCCACTGTGCCTCAGTTTCTTCCCCTGTGTCATGGGTGTCTGTGGGAGAGTGGTTTCAGAATCCTTGCTCTGGCCAAGTCTGACTTGCATGATTTCCCAGAGTAACCAGGAGGGGGCACCCCAGGACTGAGGATTGTCCCAGGTGGGCCCTGGCCCTGCAGGGGCCCTGGGCCCAAGCTGCTGCGCTTACCCACACGCATTCCTCTAAGTTCCTTCCAGGCTGGCTACTCATGCCCCGTGGTGGTGCCGTGTCAGGAGAGGAGAAACTAGGATTGTAGAGACAGATGTCACACACAGGCTGCCAGCCCAGGCTCCCTGCCAGCTGGGCCCTGAGTGATGCACAGGGTCTGCTTCTGCTCCCCAGCCCGATGAGAGGGGGAGGCCTGGCAGGCCAGGAACCAAGAGGCCAGAGTGTCCCTATCGGTGACCATCATTCCTGCTAAGTCCAGGAATGGGGTAGAACCCCATGAGAAAACAGGTTTCATTTTTGTGGGAGAGAGTGTTCTGTGGCTGAGATTGACAATTCTTCTCTAACCAGATTTTGGGGTGCAGTTGAACAGCTCAGGGTCCCCCGGAAGTATCCCTCTACCATCCCACTGGTCCTGACTGGGCACACCTGTGAGTCTGTTCTGGCCCTGCCTCCAGTCTCCCTCTCCTTGTGCCAGGCTCTGAGACCCCAGCCCAGCTTTAGCAGCAGCATGATGGGGCCTGTTCTGACCCTGACTCCACACGTGTGCAGCCTGGGGGTGGAGATGGATGACCCTCCCAGCCCGGGGGAGAGCACCAGCCTGAGAGGAGGAGGGAGGCAGCAAGGATGCGCCTGGGCCCTGCCTCTGGAAATTGGCTCCTTGACCTTGGAAAGGAGCAGAACTGGGTTTGGGAAGGGGAGGGTGCCGCGGGTGAAATGTCTGGATGCAGTTTGATCCAAGTCATTTGGGGGTTCAGGGGACATCCCTGGAGTCATAGCATCTAAGCTAGGGAGAAATCTGGGGGTCTACAGCTATACCACCCAGAATGCACCCAATGTCATCTGAACCCCAGGTACATGGGCTGCTGGAGAAGCAAAGTAGGTGCTCCCACTGCAGTGAGCCGTATGTCTCATTCCAGGGTAGTGGCCTTGGGCGGACCACCACTGCACCCTGTCCCTCTTCAGCAGCCACCCGTGGACACCCGGCTTCCTTTGATGGACCCAGAGCAGCCCCCTCCTCCTCCTCCCCTTGATGCCACAGGGTGAGGGGTGGAGGCCAGCTGCCCTAGAGGAGCAGGCCCTTTTCTGTCTTGCCTGCCCTCAGGGCAGGGTGCACCAGAACCCCAGGCACATCCTCAGCCTGACAGTCTTTGGTGGGTAGTTGTACCCCATTCCTGGACTTAGCAGGAATGATGGTCACTGATAGGGACACTCTGGCCTCTTGGTTCCCAGCCTGTCAGGCATCCCCATCTCGTCAGGCTCATCTGGGTGAGGTGAACTCATCCAGGGCAAGGTCTAGCCTCAGTGTTGCCTCAAGTCCTCATGGTGCAGTGCAGCCCTTCCTGGCACTGTCCCCTGAGCCAGATGGACCATTTGTTCTGGACGGCTGACGTTGGAAGTAGGGTGCCAGGGCCTGTTGCCACTGTGGGGATCTGGGGAATGTGGACAGAGTAAAGCCCCTCAGGTCCTGGCCTGGTGGGGTCACATTGTGTGATGCTGATAAGTCATCGCTTCTCCTGGTCTCTGCTTCCACTTCTGTAGAATGGAATCAAGCATCTTGGCCTCCCATGAGTGTGCCCCCCAGTGGCAGTCACTGAGGAGAGCTGGGATTATCGTGACCACTGTTGTTGACCCATTGCACCACCAGGGTGACCACATGGGCTATAGGTGAGGATGGCAATATCCCACAGGGAGCCACATGATGGTGGGTCCTGGGAAAGGAGGCTGGGGCTGCGTGAAGTAGGACAAGGCGGGATTAGTCACCTGCAGT
Source organism: Gorilla gorilla gorilla (assembly GCF_029281585.2). Lineage (NCBI taxonomy): Eukaryota > Metazoa > Chordata > Mammalia > Primates > Hominidae > Gorilla > Gorilla gorilla. The sequence continues at coordinate 20,609,364 of NC_086018.1, read as the reverse complement.
GGGCAGGGCTGGCCCAGCCATCCCCAGGTCCTCCCCTTCAGGCACCCTGCTCTAGCCTCCTCTCACCAGCAACCTTGGTGAGTCCTGGTGCTTACCTCCCGTTGGCTAAGACTCCTGGACCATCCCAGCTCAGCATGCGCCTTCTCCGTGGGGCATTGTTTGGAGGAATGAGGTGGGTCAGAGGCACTGGCCTTGAGCTGCTCAATGGAGTTTCCAACACCCCTTCCCACTCGACCCTGGAGCCCTGGCAGATGGAATGCAGGGAAGGAGGAGACTTCCAAGAAGCCGCCCAGGTGACTTTGAGCTGTGAGGATGGGGAAGGACATGCTAGGCAAAGGGATCATTGGGGGCAAGAGCGGAACAAGGCAGGCTCAGGAGGAGAACCAGTGCAGGTGAACTGCAGGGGAGGACGGGGCCAGAGAGGTCGACAGCGCCTGAGGTTTCTCTGCAGCCTATGGGGGAACTGGAGACTCCTGACTAGGTTCTGGGAACCGGGAGAAACCTCCCTCCAGGGAAGGCCTCCTCTGATCTTTGCACACATTAGGAAGGGAGGCTCAATCCCTTTCTCCCTTTAGCCATGTATTTTTAGATTAAAGATGCTCACGGCGAAATTACTGCTCTTTTCACAGTTGGCATTAAAAGCACAAAATAAGTCTCAACGATTTTAAGTCACACGTTATTTCTTCACAAACAAAAGCCCCTCTGGGTTCTGGCTGTTTGGTAACGTAGGAAGGTGTGAAGGGAGTCCCTGCGTGGGCTTAGGAGTAGGGATGGGGTGGTGATAGCACCAGGGCTGCGTGCGTATCTGCGCATGTGTGCATGTGCTTGTGTGCATGCATGCCTGTGTGTGCCTGCTGACCCCCCACTTTGCTTGAGGTCCTGCTTTGAGGAGGAGGCTGCAGGGTGGTTCTGTGCTGCTCCCTGTAGGCTTCCATCCTGTGCAGGTGTCAAGCCAGGCAAGGACTCCAGCAGGAGGAAGGATCAGCGTCTCTGCTCCTCCAGTGGGAGCAACAGCTCCCTGGCCTGGTGAATCCTGGCTTGACTGCTCCCTGACCTCAGGCACCTTTCCTCATCTGTAAAATGGGCACCTCTGGCAACCTGCCGAGGTGGGGTGTTACATAAAAGCATTAGTAAGGAGCCCGGCTCCGTGTGTGGTTCACAGCAGGCCCTTGGTGAATGCACTCCGTTGACTTCTGATCGGCACCTCGGTGAATGCACTTCGTTGACTTCTGATCAGCACTTTTCCACTATATCCAGATACCTCTAACCACACAAGCCAGTCAGCGAGCACTGCATGCTCAGGGACCCCTCCTCCCCAAAACCCTACAAGGTTTGCCCTACACTACTGGGGGCACAGGCCTCCAGGCCCTCAGGGCACCTCTTCCACTCTGCAGGATGACTCTGACCTTGGCTGAGGTGTCCACATGGTGGGAGGGGTCCAGGGTATGGCACAGCCTGGGTCAGTGTTGGGCGGGGTCTTGGGGGCAGCGGGAGGGGCAGGAGTCATCATCACCCCCAAACCTCCACACCAGGACTGCATGGACCTGGCAGGTTTCCCCTCTGCAGTTTCTTTCCTCTCGTGATGTTTATTCGTGATGTTCATTGCAAAATGACTCTACCTAAATGTGTGGAGGTATAGGGGTGGCGTTTGGAATATGGGACCTCAGAATGGAGGTGTCCCCGGCTTCCCTCCCAGATGGCACCAAGTTCAGCCACAGGTCAGCTACACACATAGCACACTGGGACAATGCTGGGCTCCATTCAGGGTATTTTATTTTCTTAAAGTAGACAACCTTTGACTTTCATCCAATCACCAGCTTCTCTTTCCCCCGTACATCTCTTCACGTCCTTGGCTGTGATTCTGCACACTGACCTCGGACACACAGCTACTGCACGGAGAGAGGGAGGGAGATCTGGCAAGGGCTCCGGCAGTGCCTCTCCTCTCCATGGTACAGTTCGTATTTACACACGGCCCTTGGCGAACGTCCTTTCAACGCAGTTGCCCATAGGCCCTGGGACAGGAAGGCCCAGATCAGGGTCCCAGCAGGGCCTCCCTCAGGCCACAACGCTGGCTGTGCCTTCACAGGAGTCAGAGCATTTCCAGCCAGTCTCAGGCGCGGGGCATGCTGGGACCAGGGGCGCCACCCCTTGCTCCCCTTCCTTCACTCAGCAAAGCCACAAATAATTTACTCTTTAAATACCAAGACACTTAGCTATTGTTCAATTGCTCCCAGGTGAAAGAACCTTCTTTAAATATGTCATGTTTATTTTCTTAAATAAAAACAAAGCAGAAAACCCCACCATTAACAAGAGGACACTGCAGAGGCTTATGTACAATACGTGTCCCGCGAGGCTGGCGCAGGACTGCCACTCACTCCAAAATTTCTTTGGAGCAGAGAGACAGAATCGTCCAGATAACAACTTTTACACTCAGCAAGCCAGACACAAAAAAGACCACCTGAAAAAAAATATGTTTTGAAAATCTGCATTTAAAAAAGAATACTCAACTGCATTTGAAATTTTATGGATTTTTTTTCTGCGAAACACCACGAGATTTGGCCAAAAAAAAACCAAAAAACAAAAAACAAAAAAGAATGTCAGAGAAGGAAAACCAGGTTTTGATTTATAAAACATCAGACTAGTAGAAGAAAAGCTGGAATCCCAGCTGGCCTAGTTTGAAATAAATCTTGCCACTCGTTTTGTTGTATTGGTTTTTGCTGCATATTTTGGAGCTGTTTTTTAAAAAGAGCTGTGAGTGGCTGGAGGTCTGGTTAGTGCTGTCACCCGGCTCCTAAGGTCCCGGGTCCAGAATGAAAGTGGTGCTGAGCAGCTGTGTGCAGGCCAGCAGGGAAGGTGCACAGACCCTGCACTGGTCCTCCCTCTTGGTCAGCGGCAAGGTCCCTAGGCCAGAGCTCGGGCAGTGAGCTGGCCCTCCTCCAGGCGACAGGGGTGCAGTTGGCCTACCTTGCCTCAGCCCTGCTGCCTATCCCTAACAATCCAATGCAGACCCCCAAGTGGAGTGGGGCCAACTCAGGAAGGCAAAGTGAAGGGGCAGGTTGGGCTTGTAGTGACCTTGTGACAGCTTCTCAAGTCTTCAAGAGACCTCGACATTTTAGAGGATTTTGCCATCTCCAGATGTGTGTGTGTGCATGTGTGTGTGTCTATCTACCTAGCAATCTATCCGTAAATATTTATGTTTGCAGAAATGTGGGGCCAAGGAGGCAGAGGCCAAGGGGTGGGGGACATTCTTTAGGCCCCCTGTTTTCTGCCCCTGGATTGGGCCTCTCTAGCACGCGTTGGGGCATGACACCCCGTGGGTTTCACCATAGGCAGGCGGGCCTGGGCCCGGCTCCTCAGCAAAGGCCAATGTACTTGAGATTGTTCTGTATGATGACGTCTGTCACCGCGTCGAAGACAAACTGGATGTTACTGGTGTCGGTGGCGCAGGTGAAGTGGGAGTAGATCTCCTTGGTCTCCTTGTTGCGGTTCAGGTCTTCGAACTGCCGCTGGATGTAGACAGCGGCCTCCTCGTACGTGTTCTGGCCCTTGTACTCGGGAAAGCAGATGGTGAGCGGGATGCGGCGGATCTTCTCTGCCAGCAGGTCCTTCTTGTTCAGGAAGAGGATGAGTGAGGTGTTGATGAACCAGTTGTTGTTGCAGATGGAGTCAAAGAGGCGCAAGCTCTCTGCCATCCGACTCTGGGGAAAGGAAAGTACTGGCGTTAATCAGGCCCGCAGCAGGCAGAGACAGATCCTAGACCTGCAGCCCTGCCAGAGGAAGCCTTTGCTAGGGTCTCCAGCCCAAGACTGGTCCCTGCAATGGCACCTCCTTCTGCTGGGGAAGCCCAGGTTAAATGTCTTCACCCACCTCCCACGGAAATAGCTGGCAGCACCCTCCTTGCCAGTGGCAAGTGCTTGGAAGATGTTCTCTTGCCCCTTTTGGGTCTCTCCTCTGGGTGCCAGTGATCTCAACATATAGCTTTGGGGCTACAGATGTGCCAAGCACAGCCTCCTAAACCGCTGGGCACCTCCAGCTCCGAGGACCCCCATCTTCCCATTGCCCATCCACAGGCTGCCCCACACCTGTACAAGGAAGGCCATCTTCTGCAGGAGCCCCCATCACATCACAGCTCCCTCAATGCAGGCGCTGGCAGCCTTGTGCCCTATCTGGGTTCTGGCCCAGTCCTTCAAAACTCTGATCCTTCCATGTGGTACCATCGGACACTAGGAAGTCTGTGAGGGAGCAGCCTTCACTTCTGTAACCAAAGTCTCCAGTTCTTGAGAGCTGGGAAGGAAACACCAGCCAGAGGCCAGGCTCCTCCCCTGCCCTCCAGCTGTGGGCACTCCCACCAGCTGCTGTGGGGCATCTGGCACCGCCTCTCTGCCGAGGCAGGACCCTGGCATCCTGGACAGAGCTCTCAGTACATGCAGAGGACAGGAGTGTGGTGGCCCAGGAAGAGGCAGTGACCACAACGGAGTGTGGCGCCTGTCCGCTCCTCAATTCTCTTCTGAGAACCTTCGATGTGTTATAGTCAGGGGTCTGGGCTTTTAAGAAGCATGATGCTCTTGTCTGACTCCCCAGTTCACCATTTCCCTGCAAAATGAATAAATTCTAACTTCTAAAAGGAGTAACTACCTGGAATTTGCTGCTGGCAAAAGCTACCCCTGCTTCTAAGATAAACTCAATGAGCAAAATATCAAAAATCTGGAACCAATCTGGCTTAGATCTGATGCTTTGGATTTAAGAACTTTTCTGGCCAGGCGCTGTGGCTCACGCCTGTAATCCCAGCACTTTAGGAGGCTGAGGCAGGTGGATCACAAGGTCAGGAGTTCAAGACCAGCCTGGCCAACATAGTGAAACCTCATCTCTACTAAAAATACAACAACAACAAAATTAGCTGGGCATGGTGGCAGACACCTGTAATCCCAGCTCCTTGGGAGGCTGGGGCAGGAGAATCACTTGAACCCGGGAGGTGGAGGTTGCAGTGAGCCGAGATCACGCCACTGCACTCCAGTCTGGGCGACACAGCGAGACTCTGTCTCAAAAAAAAAAGGAACTTTTCTGACTAGACTACATCACCAGTGACCGTGGTAATGCAAGTGGTAACTGCAGCTGGTGGTGATGACTCAGGCACGAAGCAACAGCATCACCAATGACTGCAGTGACAATGACGCTGGTAACCACAGCTGGACATGAGCTGCCAGTCTGTTCTCACATCTGCCCACTCCTGTTTTACAGATGAAGAAACTGAGGCTCAGAGAGGCAGGATATGTGCTCCAAGCCCCACAACCAGGTGCTCTGGCTTGCTGCTCCTGCAGGGTGGGCCCAAAGGAGGCTGCCTGAGGGCAGGGGTGCCCAGGAGGATGCTGCATAGAAACCCTGCTCTCCAGAGCCCCTGAGTTCTCTGAGGAACAGCTCTGGCAGCATCTGTGCAGAGAAAGGAAGGATACCCAGAGGTACCTGTCATTACCCTGGAACCCTGCACTCCACCTGGAAGACTGTTTTTCCAAACCAATCTTGCTCTTTCTTTAGAATGAGCTTTGGAATAACAGGAGTCCTGAAGAGTGAGCAGCCTCAGGTCTGGGGATGGGGGGTGCTGGCCTTTCTGCAGAGACAAGCAACACATAAGATCTCATCCCCAGCAGAGGAGAGAGGAGCCAGCGCCTCCGCAGTGAACCTGGCTGCACGTTCCCAAATGTGAGACAAGTGGTGGTCTAGGAATGTCACATTCTGCTGAGGGAGTAATTAGCTCTAATGGATTCCTGGAAGCCACATCACAGAGGACTGTGGTAACAGAGCTGTCGTTTCTCATAGAAATGATGCTGTAATTGGGGGCTATGCTTCTGACCCCAAATTTTGCATCAGTTAAATAACAGATATGACCATTAGCACGTATTATTAATTTACTGAGCAAACACTTGCTGAGCATGCCCTGAGTCCACATCAGCTCTCATGCCAGGTGATGGAGCTTGAGGTGGGAGTCCTGGGGCTGCAGGAATAGAGCCAGGCAGGGATGGCAGGGTCCTTTTGGGGTAGGGGGCTTCCTCCGGGGTGGGGAAGGGCGTGATCTGGCCACCAGCAGGGTATGGACCTGGGGGTTCAAGGGTGAGGGGACAAGCACAGAGTGGGTGCTAGGCCTGGGTCTGCCTCTCTGAGCCCTGATGGGTCACTTGGGGATGACAGTTGAGATGGTTTTAATACCCAGCTTAGCCCATCACCTCCTGGGCAGGCAGTGGAATTTAGGTAAGAGGAGGAGCAGGAGGGCCACCTCACTGATGCGGAAACAGTTCACGTGTACTGGTCATCTGAAGCCTCAGATCTAAACCAGACTGGTCCTCTGCAGGGCACCTGTGTGTGGGGAGAGCTCAGCTGGCAGCAGTGGGAGGGGCCGATAGACCACATGGACCCCCTCTCTCCAAGGCCAAGGCAGCCACTCTTCTTGTCCAATGCCATGAAACACTCCTGACTGTAGCACCCGTGAGTCCTGGGGTGAGTCAAGCTGTCCCAATGCACTAGGAGCCCCTTCCATGGTGTCTAAACTGCTTCCCTGCTGATGCCTCTCAGTGGACCTTGGGGACCCTGGACACCTCTTTGAGCCTCCTGTTCCTGACTTAGAGGTCATGGAAACTCAGGTACTTATCTCACAAGGCAGCTGGAGGTGGGCACGGTGCCTCACAGTACACTCTCATCAGGATTCCGCCACTGCGGCAGCCTCATCAGGACAGACAAACATCTCCCGAGTGTGGGCCCTTCCCTCAGCTCAGGCCCCTGCTCGTGCCCAGGGCTCCCCTTGCTTTGCAGGCATTTCAGGCTCAGGCTTCCTGGTTTCCTCTATTCCTTGAGACAAACCATGGGAACCACAATGACTAATATTTAGTGGGCACCGAGGAGATGATGGGCCTCAAATAATAACAAAATCTCTGTGTAGACGCCTGGTTTCCTGGTCTCGTTTCTTGGCTGGGCCCTGTCTGGCAGGAGTCAGGAAAGCCTGCAGGAGGCACCAACCACATACCTCACTTCCGGGCTCAGACAGGAAGCTTCAGAGCGTGGGAAGCACCTGAGCTTGCCGCCTCACTCCATCCCAGCGTCCCTGACGCAGGCTGAGCCTTCACTGCACATGGGCTCCACCCTAGTAGGAGGTGAAGCTTAGGAGATGGTGGGTGCCCATCCTGTAATCTTTATAGAACAGGAAGGCTATAAAGAAGGTCAGAGGGCCCAGCATGGGACAGTGTGGTGCTGATGGACCAGCAAGTGAGGCAGGAGCTGCATCGTGGGTTTGTTCCTAGACCAGAGGCCTGCAGCTCTCAGAGATGGGGGACAAGACACAGGAGGAGGCTGAAGAACCACAGACGGTTACAAAGTCAGGACCCTGACCAGCTGAAGTTGATGAGAGGAGGCCAAACCTAGAGAAGAGCCTCATATTTGGGTCTGAAAGATCAACTGCAGAGGAGGCAGTGGGGAAAGGTGTTGCCAGGCCAGGAGCCCAGTCTTGTCCTCTGACCTAGTGCCCAGCCTGGCCCCCGGTGCTTGCCTGGTGACCTCGGGAGCCTGTGTCACAGCGGTGCCTGCACTCTTGCAGCCTGGAGTGCAGACAGGTGGGCAAAGTGGCATCCTGACACTCAAATCACCACCACTGAAAACAGAGCCGTCCATTTGAGGCTGTAGCTCTGGAAACTGTGACTCAGGCATGCATATGGGAAGCAAGAAGCCCCAGCATGCCTTCTGCTGGCCTCCAGGGCCTGGCCTCACAGCCCTCTGACCTGTCCATGCTCTGCTCACCCTGCAAAACATGACTGGCTGTGCCTCCTGCACCCATCTGGCCTTTGTGGGCTCCCCTGGGTCCTCCTGCCCTTGGTGGATGTGGCTCTGTTCTCCTTCCTGGCCTGTCCTGGCCTGCATGGGGTTTTGCCCTCCCTGGCCTGGCAGGGTTAAACATTGTCCTGGTGCAGCCCACCTGTGGGCCACTGGGGTAGAGCTGGATGCAGCTTTGGAGTCATGTGGCCCTGCCCCATGGTAGTGCATCACCCCCTTGTCCTGCAGTGACTTCCTCCATCAGCCTGACAGACCCTGGATTCAGAGGAGCTGCCTCTGCCAACCATGACCCCATGGCAAGGGGGAGGGCTCCTCACTTCACATATGGGGCCCAAGGCCTCAAGAGGGGCTGACTCCCCAGGGTGCAGTTGAGAGCCTGGTATTTTCCAACTGCCACAGTGTCCTCTTCTGGCAAGAAGCCCTCCTTGCCTTCACCTCTATGGCTGCCAAGGCAGCCGCGGGGGGCGGGGCGGGGAAGAGGGAGGCAGAAACACACCACCATTCACTGCTGTGATGCCAGCCCAGGGCTCCAGTGCCCATCCCGCTCTCTCCAGGGCCTGCTTACCAGCAAGATGGCGCCTTCTAGGAGGCTGGTGTTTGTCTGCACATTGATTTATATAAATAACACGGAGCAGACAGTTCCTGTGAGAAGCTTGTGCAATGGTGGGAATCTCACTGCTTGGCGTCGGGGAATGGTGAGGTGATTTGTAACCAGGCCTTCAGCCACCAGGCAGCTGGATGCAGTCCCTGGGGTGGTGTGGAAGTCATTTACTGGCCATTTGTGAGAAGAGAGCTCCTGCTCAGACAGGTCCAAATAGACTTGCCATTGTGGAAGGGACTCTGCCCCAGGCCGTGGCTTTCTCACTACAGCAGGGGAGCTGACAGCCCATCCCTAAGGGGCTTCCAGCTTGCTGGCCTGCGGGTCTGGGGTATTTCCCCTGAACGTGGCTGCCAGACTGCTGGCCAGACCAGGTCCGGCACCTGGAAGGACATTCCCAGGTCAGCGGCCGGGGCAAGGTGGGGAGTGGAGAGGAGCCTGCACCTGGTTAGTTGTAGGGGTGGTGAGGCCTCTCACTCCTGATTCTCCACCAAGGTTCTCCTGGTGACACAAAGGGGCAGATGTCCCTGGCCATGAACACAGGGTCTGGGGTTTACTCACTGCCGGTGCATGCTGCACCTTGGACAAGTCATTTCCTTTCTCTGGGCCTCAGTTTCCTCATCTGTACAATGCTGGGACTGTTGTGAGAAGGCACAAAGGTGCTGACATGGGAAGAACCCCAAGCTGCTGGGCCTTGCCCTGTGGCTACCATTGGCACCCCAGTGGGCCCTCTCCACGCCACACCCACTGTGATTCGCCTTGGCACTGGGACGTCCTCTCACCTGCGAGGTCTCATCGGAAGACCTGCTTCCCTCTGTCCCAGCATGAGGCAGCTGAGGGAAGGCTACCCAAATGCAGGGCCAGCTCAGCGGGACGCAGTGGGAGAGGTCTCGATGCTGCAGATGGGGATTCAGCCAGCAACACTTCTTTGCTGGCCACAGGGCCCAGGTCAGCCTGGCTCTTTGGGAGGCTCCTGTGGCCCCTTAGCCTGGAGATGCAATGGCCGATGTGATGAATGGTGGATGTGTTTCCATTCCGCCTGCAGCCACCTGGACCTTACTTAAAACATACCATGTCGGCACCTGTGGCTCAGCCCCTCTCTCATTCCCCATCAGGCCAGTCTCCTTACAGTCGGTCCCTCTGTTTGTGGGGCACAGAACAGCCCCAAGTACCAGGCTCTTCCAGTTACCAACGTTCCTGGGTAACAGGTCTGGCCCTCAGTGCTGGGTCATGGGAGGGCTGCCTTTGGTTTCCTGCATCCCAGCTGGATGGGACCTGACATGGACACTGGAGTCTGGCTCCTGTACTTTGGAGCTGAGGCGCACAGATCCCCCAGCAGGTGCGCACATATTCCAGCATCAGCCTCCTGCTGGTCTGAGAGCTCATGGGCCTCTGGTGGGAGAGGGAACAGAGGCATCCTCCAGGCTTCCTCATCTCAGCCAGGGGCCTGTCCCCCTCCCAGGTGCGGCATATTTGCATTTTAAGAGGCCTCTGGACTGGGGGCCTGTTTTTGGAGTTAGCATCCCTTTGTCACAGCCTAAACACCTCCCCACACCCCACTCCTTCCCCATCAGGCACTCACGGCTTTCCAGCTAATGACATCCAAGGCAGCTGTGTGGGACAAGCGCCTGGGCTGGGGGTGGGGAGGTGAGAGGCTCATCCAGGGCCTCACACGTTCTGACCCCCAGTCCATTACACCCCGCCTTGACAGACATCCACAGTGCTGAGTACCGCAGCCCATCCTGCGCTGTAGTTGCAGCTCCCTGAGGAGCCCAGAGTGGGGCATCCTTCCTGTCCCTGCCTCACAGGCCACCACAGGTGTCCTGCTAAGACCATGGTCCTGCATGTGGTAGCTCAGTGACTACCCAGGGACCAGGGACTGGGCCGGGTGGGAGGGACACTGGCCTGCTCTGAAGCGCTCTCCCTCCTGCACTGCAAATGTCCTCAGGTGCCCTGTCACAGGCGCGTAGCTACGTCATCCCCTCACTGCACTTCTGGGCCCCTCAGGTGGACAGGCCAGCCCTTCATGACCCAGGTGTCTTTTTCCCTCTGCACCCGCAGCCCCACCTCCAAGTTACTCCTCGTTCCCACAACTCACTGTGCCTCGAGTAGGCCAGTGGCCCCAGAAGGCCCCTCAGCCCCTCACCTGGCAGCCTGTTGCCCTGTGCCCCTCAGTGAGGAGACGGAGGTCATGGCAGCTTCACAAAGCAAGGCTTACCCAGGCAAACGCACACACAGACGTGGTCCTGGGCACGTGGTGAGCACATGACAGAGGCTGGCACGTGTTTGACTTGTTTTGTTGTTTGCTGTGGGACCCCAGCGGCCTCAGGGCCCATCTGGCACATGCGCGGCACCTTCCTGGTGTGCTTGGCCTGGCCCAGGCCCTCAGCCAACCGCACTGCCTTGTCATCTTCACACAGGGCCCAGGGGGTAGGGGGATCAGGGTGGTGATTATGACCACCACCCTCCCCTTGCACAGATAAAGGAATGAGTAACTCTGCTAGGAAAACTTGAACAGAATTTCCTGAAGTGAGCAATCATGTACTGTGCTTCAAATAAACTGAGGTTTAGAAAATAAACTGAAAAAGACCTAGTCAAAATGGCTCAAACATGAGCCCTGGCCCCCAACTTCAGGTGGGGCCCCTCCATTTGCAGGGGTGGCCAGCAGTGCTCAGGGCCTCATGCCTGCTTCACGCATCTTCTGCCTTAGGGGTCACCGAGGCATCACTGAGGTGTGGGAGGCCACCCTGCAGGGACACCCCACCTTCCTGTTCTAGGAAGGGGTATGTTCTGGGCCTCCTCCTCGCTCCCCTCTGGGCAACCCGAGACCCCCTCCAGGAGGCCAGACACACTCCCAGATTCCCATGTCAGCTCCCAGCAGGTAGGCAGTCCTCAGGGACACTGGTCTTGTCCAACCCCTTCCCAAACCCTGACCCTTGCACAAACTCCAGAGATGGTGGGACCGTCATCTCCCTACTCTGGATCCACGCAGCCGCAAATCACACTGGTTTGGGGGCAACCACATGCAAACACCTACTCAGGCTGAACATACACCATCAGCTCAGAGCCTTGTCACATACCTCAGCCAGGTGAGGGGCCCCCGGACTGTGTTGTGTTGGGGAATAGGTGGGTGATGCCAGTGTGATATGGCCACATGGCTGGGGAAGGCTCTTTACTGACCCATCTGGTCTCCCTGTCCACTCACTCTCTACTAGGTCCCTTACTCCACAGGACCCCATGCAGTTTGCTGTGGCCACAGCACAGAGCAAGGCCAGCTGGCCCAACTAGGGGCCTCAAACCTCACATAAAATGCACGTGACATTAAGGTTTCAGCTCTTCCTGGAACCAGCATCATCCCTGGGACACAGATGACCTGGAACCCCCAGCCCTGCCAGCTTCTGAGATGCCTTCATGGCAGTCCCCACTGCCCTCTCCCCTTCCTCACCTCCCTGGGCAGAGGCTCTCCAGGTGCTCTTGTGTGAGGGATGGAGGCAAGCAGACAGCCTTGCTCTCAACAAGGTGGGTGAGGACAGGCAGGAGGAAATGCTGGAGCCGGTGTGGCAGCTGCGGAGTGGCCAATGCAGGCCCAACCTCCTGCTCTGCCAGCTGTTCTGAACCTGTCCCCCCTCCAAAAAAATAACCACACACACACAGAATATGTAAGCATACTTCCCTCGTGAGGGGGCTGAGGGCTGATGTGGGATACACATGGACAGCTTAGTCCCCACACCCAGGCACAAGTGACTGTGAGCAGCTGGCACTGCTGCAGATAGTGCTGGCCAGCTACAACTCTGACAGGTGACACACCACAGGAATGCAGGGGGCGAGGGGTGATACAGGAGCAGGACGTTTTGACTGGACCTCTGGGGGCTGAGGGGAAGGGAAGGCATTGCAGGAGGGGCCGGCAAAGGCACAGAGGCATGGGGATGCAGCTGCATTGCTGGGAAGGGTGGGGCCGGGGCCGGTCTGTCCCACCCTGGGCCTCAGTTTCCTCATCTGTAGAGCAAGTCCTCAGTTCTGTTACAGACTGAGAAGCTCAAATCAGCCCACTGTAGAAAAGCTGGGAGTGTTCATCCGAACCGTGAATTCAGCTTTTCATGCTGAGAGCAGATCTGTGGGGCTGGGTTGTGGACATGAATGCGCTCCATTCACCACGGACGGGCCAGCCCTGCGGCCACCCAGCCTGCAGCTGAGGCACCAGGCCTGACCAGGGCCACCGAGTATCAGGCTCTGAGGGCAGCGCCCTGACTGAGGGGCCGAGGCAGAGGTTTCATACAGAGATGAGCTTCATGCCATCACCTTTCACAAAGTACCAGCCAAGCTTCTCACCCCTCTGGGCCTCCCTTTGTGGTGGAAGCTTGGGGACACCTTGGTGGGGCTGCCTGTCTGCTGCGCAGGGTGTGGCTGGAGGGACATGGGGCACTGCTGACACAGTGACCAACATGCCTCCATCGGTAGCTGGTGCCTGCCCTTGGCTGGCACTGACTGCCCATCTCCATTTCCCAGAGCTCTGTGTGATAGGCCTGGTGGGCAGGAGCCTCTGCAACCTGCCTGGGCCATCCTGAGTGCTGCCGAGGGGGTCTGGGACACAGGCATTCCCAGACTTCTCTAGTGGGGAGAGGGCGAGTGGGCCCCACCATCTGATGATGCGCCGAGGTCCTGGGAGGTGTACTGAGTGGAGGGGCCTGTGGTGTTGGCCCCTGTGCTAGATGCCTCTGCAGCTGTGGAACAGGGAAGGCACCAGAGGAAATCCACTCCAAGGATGGTATCAGTCGCAAAGGAAATAGCTTATTCGCTTGCAACCCCGTGCTTCCCCAGCCAGTCCTGGAATCCTCATCAGGAATTCCTGAGTTCACTTCCCTTTTGGGGAAGCTTGTAGGTGCAAGCTCTTGGCTTACATCTACCCTCAGGCCAAAGGGGTATGGGCAGGAGGCTATCGGAGACAGCTCAAGGTGGTGGCAGCAGCTGGGAGCCAGTGTGTGAGGGGTTGACGGGACTATGAAACAGGGAGGCGGTGCTGGCCAGAGTGCTGGGGTGGGAGCCGGGGTAAGATCTGTGGGAGAGAAGGATGCTGGGACCAGCAGGGCCTTGCCTGGGCACAGGGCCAGGTGGCGCTGGGGCCCCAGCTGTTGTAAAGATGCAGTTTAGCCAACGTTAGAACACTCAGCTGTCTTCCCAGGGGAGTTGCAGCCACAGCAGACACCAAGTCCAGCCAGCTGTCTAACATGTGTCTTCCTGGCCAGGGTCAGCCGCAGGGGCAGGGTGCTAGCCTGGAGGTGAGCCCTGTGAGGTTCCAGGCAGAGGGGGCTGCTATGCTCAGAGCAGGTCCCCTTCTTCTGGTAAAATGGGCCACGTCAGACCTGAAAGCTGGATGTTCCTATCAGAACGCTCCCTGCTCCTGGTCTCTTGGCTGGTGTTCCATGGCACAGCACAGCATGGGGTAGCTCTGCCCAGCTGGAGCTGTGGGGTCCCCAGACCAGGCCCCTGCCTTCCTGATGGGTCCACACTGGCCACCTTGCTCCCTGCAGCCAGGTCCCTATCCCCACTGAGGGTCTTCTGTGCTTCAGGATCTGACCTTGGTGTCCATCTCTGGCTTCTCCTGGTCAGGCTCCCCATTGCAGCCAGTCTACAGGTCGCAGCTGCACCGTGCTCACCTTGAGCACTTGCCATTCCCACCCCGCTGGTGTTTGTCCGATGCTCCATTTCTCAGGAAGTGGCCCTGTCCTTGCTGGAGAAGGGGGTCTCCCTGCCACAGTCCCACCCTGACTCCACCAGGAGCTCAGCCCAGCCTCCTGCTAAGTGTCCATCTCGCCCTCCTGCCGTGGCCACAGACCTGCTGTGTCCAGGGCTGTCATACCCCTGGTTGTGGTCATCTGGCCTCCTGGCTGCACCCTGGCATGCTCCCCGCACCTCTTCAACCATGTACCTGGTGGAAGGCATTGCCACTGACCAGGTCCCTGGACCTCCCACGGTCTTGGGAGGCAAAGAGCAAATGGCCTGGTGAGCACTGGGCCCTAGAGCCTGGTGTGCTTGGGACGGGGCCGAAGGATGCCTGTTCTGCTTCCTCCAGAGACCCCCAGGCAGGGCCTGGGGCTGTGGCAGCTGGGGAAGCAGAAGGGCCCCTCAGAAACCAGAAATGCAGCTGGGAACCTCTTCCTTGGTGCTGGGAGAGAAGTGAGGCCGGGGGGTCAGGCAGCCCTCCTTTGGGCTGCGGGGTGAAGACAGGAGGCTGAGGGTGCCTGTGTTCTGGCCCTCCTGGTCCCTGCATGAATGCCAGGGGCAATGCCTGTCCTTTCCTTGTTACCCCCAAGGCTCCAGTCTTGCTGTGGATGAGACTAAGGCTGCAAGGGACAGAGGACTGGTCTAAGGATGGGAACCTGGGCACCAGGCTCCCTGGCTTCTCAGAACATGCTCCTAGTGACACGCTCTGTGATCAGACACCTCTGGTTTGGAAATAAGGAGCACCTTGGTTTCAGACAGCCCACTGCCCACTGCCACCGGGATCTGAGGACTGTCAGGGACCAGGGCTGTCACAAACAGGGTTAAGTCCAAAGGGGCTTGCCCTGTGGAGCCTGGCCGCTTGCCCACGACCCTGCTGGCTCCCTGAGGAAGGGGCCTGGGAGGTACTGGCTGTCTTCTGTTCTGAAACCTAATTCTCCCACCAAACTGCAGTGAGACCCTGGGCATGTCACTTCTGCTCTGGGCCGCAACTCCTGCCTCAGTAAAATAAGCTGTTTGTCCAAGATGGTCACTGGGTTCTACTAAAGTGACCTTGGGGGACCCTGGAGTGCTTTGGTGTCTCTGGTGCAGCTGGCACTGGCCTGAGCCTCACCTCTCTGGCATCACCACTGACCTCAGAGAAGACTGTCTTGGCATCTCCGTTTCCAGAGGCCCCAACACATCACATGCGGATGGGGCCCTGTCCCAAGCACTTGAGACTTTTCTGGGCCTCTTTGCCGCTAGGCGGAACCGAGTCCAGTGCGCTTGCCTCTCTCCCCTGGCCTGGGCTTGGAGATTTGTGGCCGCACCCCCTGCTCGGTACACATCCAGCCACGTCACAGGAGAGCCTCTCTGGCTCTGCCACTCTCCACCTTCTCTGTCCTCAGGAGCTTAGGATGCACGACAGGTAATGGGACTGGGAGACAAAGGGGCAGACAGACAAAAACCAGGCAGACAGTGAGGCCACTCCCCAGCAGAGGCTCAGTGTGAGAGCAGGTGGAGGAGGCATGAGTCATTCCTGCTCACGCTCACAGGGAAGGCACGCAGGCCCCCCAGCAAATGATGATCGCCTGCTGGAATCCCAGTGCTATCCTGCCCCCTCATTCGAAGTGGCTCTGAGGCAGCGCCCCTGTGCTTGGTTCACCCAGCACCTAGATGGAATCATCACTGACCCCAAGTGGACAAGAGGACAGACAACATGGTGCAGCTGCCCAAAGAAAGATGGTGGGCAGGGAGGCCTGAGTTGCCCCGTGTGCTCGCCAGCCTCAGAGTGTGGTGGGCCTTTGGGTCCTTCCCAACACTGAGCTCTCAGAAGTCAATGACAACAGCTGCCTCCCAGGCCAGCTGCTTCTTCCCTCTGCTGAGCTTGGCATGAACTCTCTGCAGATGCACTGCTGTTTCCATGACAACCAGGGTGGACACCCTCACCCTCAGAGTCTCACACCACAGCAGACCAGTGGCAGGTGAAGCTGCTGACCCTTGAGCTGGGGCAGGTGCCCACAGGGGCACACAGCCTGGTTGGCCAAACACTGTCTACTGCCCATCTGCTCAGGTGGTGGGAGAGTGTCTCTGGTAGTGAGGGTACCCTGCTCTCCCTCTGTCTCTTTAAGGACCTGCCTTGCTGTGCCCTGAGAGACAGGGCAGTGGGCAGGGGAGAGGGGAGGACCTCTGGTGACCTGTTCCTGGCTGGAGCACCATGGGTGGGGTGGGCCTCCTGGTGGGAGGGGAGGCGTCCTTGTTACTGAAGGGACACTGGAGGGAGGGCCCCAGAACGTGGCTCGCTCTTGTCACCCTGTGGCCTCGTCAGTCTGGACTTCCTCTTGTGTGGGGGCTGCCGTGATGCCCTCCAGTTCTGTTCACCTCCGAGAAGTGACTGTGAGAGGCTCCTGGGCTCACGAGGCTCAAAACATTTCCATTCTAGATGTGGAAAGTGGTGCTCAGAGGGGTTACCTGGCTTGCCTAGGCCCCTTTGCCTGGCCCACTACCCTTGCCCCAAGGAAAGCACCAGACAGCCCGAACCACCCCTCAGGCCTGGTCATCCTCCCACTGCTACTAGCCTCAGGAAATGGGGAGGTGTCTGGGGACAGAGCTGGATGACCAGGGTCACTTACAGTCCAATCTGGTTAGCGCTTCCCTCTTCCTCCCGCAAACCTCAATGCTACCTTGACAGATTGGAGAATTGGATTGAGGGTTAATGACTCAGTGAGCTCCTGTCTGTCCCTGGAGCCAGTCTGCGGGGACAGCACAGGGCACATGGTGCTGACGGCCAGCCTCAGGAACTGAGAGGTGGGGGGCTGGTACCTGCTCAACTGCTCGGTCCTGCCTCCCAGCAGAAGGCCTGCCTGTGCTCTGAGCGTTCTCTTGCAGGGCAACCACCACTCCCACAGCTTCCAGGGCTGGGGCAGCTGTTTCCACTCCTCTAGCCTGGCCTTTAACACTGAACCCTGCTGCCCCCGTGGTTCTGTGAGCATCTGAGATGCTGAGGGAGACAGGCTCGGCCCTGCCTGCACGGAGGGCTCTGTTCCAGCTTGAACACCTCAGCTCCTGGCACCCATTCTCTGCCACTCCATGGCTCTCAACTCCACACTGCTTCATCCTCCTGGCCCAGCCACAGGCCTCCCAAGTGTAGGCCCTGGGTACCCATGCTCTGGGGTCCCCTTGGTCTTGAGACCCTCACTTGGCTCAGCACCCACCCCTCTCCTGTCTGACTCCCTTTCTCCCAGGCTCACTTCAGATTCAGGACTCCCAAAAAGACCTGAGAGGAGCAGCAGCTGATCCCTTAACAAGGCAGGGTGCAATCCTAAAGGGTGGGGGCAGAGCTCGGGGCCATGGGAGGGCAGGCCCACCCCGGCCTCTGGATGCCAGCAGGGCTGGCTCCGTGGCTTTGGTGGGGCTGCCCTCGGCTCTGCTGCCAGGCTCACTTGGGCTGCCTTGGTTCTCCTTGAACTCTACCTTACCCCAGAGGCTCGGGTCCTGGTAGCCGTGAGACAGCAGTTATTCTGGGTGACAGTGAAGTGCGTCACAAGAGAAACGTGGTCAATAGGTCTTCCAAGGAGGCTGGAGCTATCTCCCACCCAGGCACTGTCCAGGCCTCATGAAGACACTGCACTTCCCAAGATGACACATCGGATATGGAGCTGAGCTTCAGGCCCAGCCTCCCCTGGAAGCCTCCATGTCTTCCTAGCACCTTTCCTCTGGACCCCCACTGATCACCCTCAGACAATTCCTAAGCTCCTGTAGCATGCACAGCATGTCTCCTGCCTCGAAGGACAGAGAAGAGCATGTCAAAACCCTGAATTCAGAGTACTGAGTCCCCAAATAGGGACACCACCTCTCCAGCAGGCAGAGGATGCTAACACTTGGGGTGGCCAGCACCAGGCTGTGCCAGCCAGAGAGCAGGTGGAGCTGACTCCTGCCTGGGAGGAAAGGTCCTAGGCCATGACACAGCCTATGAGGCAGGAAGCTGGGGCCCTGGGACATTGCATGCAGGGTCCAGTTTTGGGCTATGGCTCTGAGTTCTGCCCCATGAGGGCACCTCCTGGACAATCTCCTTCCCATTCTACCACGGTCATGTCTCCTCAGGATCCATCTACCTGCTTCTGCTCTGGGGTTGCCCCCTGTGCAAACCCTCCAGTGCCTTCTATGGCAGGCTGTGTAATCCAGGCCCCTCCCGCTGTCTCCTGACTCCTGCTTCCGTCTCTGTCGCCTCGAGGCCTTTGCTGTGCTACCCTGCATGGGCTGCTCTTTTGGGTTTGTGTAGCTGGTCAGCTATCAGACTCCTTCACCTGAAGTAAGCCCTAGTCACAACCCCAACCCTTTTAATTTGCTGCACAGCTTTTAGCACCATTGGCCCCTGTTCTCATTGCCCATGGCCTGCCTATGAGCAGTGCTGTCTGCTTGGGGACCGCTCTCCCCGGCTCTGCCCAGCACGGGGTGGATGGCAGGCAAGGCCAGATGGCACATGCTGCAGGCGTGTGGTGTGGCAGCTGTGTACAGGGGCAGGGGTTGGGATTGCCTGGCTGCTCCCCACCCGTGTGCCCCTGGCCCCACCCTTCTGCACAGATGCACCTGCTCCTGGCCCACAGATGGGCTGGATCAGGGCGGGGGGCACAGGCCTCACACCCAGACCTGCCACTTCTGTGGATGCCTAGGGTGTGGCTGGGGTGGGTGATGGGCACCTATAGGAGGCTTTGAAGGGACTCGGGCTGGGCCTTCCTCCCCCGCAGCAGGCCTTGCCCTGGGCTGGCCCTCCAGTGACAGCTGGCCTGTGTCCTTCCTCACTGTGGCTTCGTCGGTCAATGGGTCAATCTGGCAGAACAGACTGAAGAGGCATTTGATAAGCAGGTGCTCTTCCGGCTTTAAAACGATCAGGAACTATCTGATCCTGTATTCTGGCGAATGAAAATGTGGGTTTTATTTTCACACCCTGTGGCCAACCCCCTGGGGTTCTGTGTGCAGAGGCCCAGGACCCGACTCCACTGTTGCGCTCCCTTGGTGGGTTCCGGTGCTTCTTGGTGGAACACTGTGCTTGGGACCCCTGCTCCTGCCCCAGCTTCTGCTCCCTACACCCCAGCTGCTGCCACCTGCAGACAGAGGCCCCCAGTTCACAGGACTTGCCTGGCTGAAGTGGAGACTCTCGAGTGGCACAGGAGGATTGACAACCTGGGGTGGCCACAACTCCTGTCCTCAGACACTCTCAGGCCCTGGGTTTTCATGAGGCCCTCAACTTTTCCCTGGGGATAAGAAGGGCCACCGCTCCTGCCCACCCGCACAGGGCTGCTCAGCTGCCCATGTAGGCAGCTCAGGAGGGCACGGGCAGCTTGGGAGGGGCCCATTTTACAGAGTACTCAGGCCTGTAGGTCCCAGGCCAGCGACAGATGGGGCTCCTCTGGGATGGGGGCCAGGGCAGGGGTGTGTTCCAGCCGAGTCCAGAAGTCAGAGCCTCTGCTTGCCGGTGGCCCCCTTCCCCCTGCAACTATGCCTGGTGACAACTGTAGTGCTCATAGTAACAGCACCAGCCAAGCCTGGCACTTCAAACAGCAAGGGCTGTTTAAACAAGATAACAGGCTGCCGCTAAAGCCCTAGCTCAGGCCCTAATGGCCTGAAAAGCCCTTGCTCTGAACCTGCCAGAAACAGCTGAGCGTGCTGCTCCCTGCCTCCCGCAGCAGTTCGGCTTTGCCACCTTGCCTGGGCAGTCCTGTCTGCCCTCCCTGGTTTCCCTGTGTGTGCAGTGTGGAGGGGGTGGGGTGACCCGTAGTAATGGCAAGGGTGGCTGCTTCCCAGCCCTGCCCATTCCCCTGGGCAGCGGCGGGATGTCCAGGTCAGAAGGCCCCCACTTTGCCAGAGGGACAACTTTTCCTGAAACCCGAGTTTCCTCATCTGTGTGGTGGGGAGCCCCTTCGGGCTGGGAGGCTTAGAGGTTGTGCATGCAGTGCACCAGCATGCCCTGCGCCAGGCTCTGCCAACCGCTCACGTCTCTGGGCCTTCCATTTCCACTATTCTGTTGTCAGCCAGCACACGCATGTTATCCTACAGCCTGAGCCTTCAGAGTACTTCCAGAACTGCCCTACCTCCTCACTAGCCAGGGGAGGGGCGGGAGCTCAGGAGCTGTGCTGCTGGGCCAGTCTTCACCTGGGCAGTCCAGATGGACACAGGTCCACATGACTACCCTGGGCCACAGCCAGGCCAGGGCCCCACCCACAGTGCCAGGGCCCAGTGTGAGATGGAGACGGTGCTGTACACAGAGCACTTTCTCATGCCGCAGCTGGGCTTCACCCACTGGGCAGAGCTCTCCCAGGAGTCTGTGTGCAGCCTCCAGGATGTTGGCACCCCTGTCCAGCCCTGCAGGTGGGTGGCTGCTGTTCTCCAGCACAGGCCCAAGGCACCACCCCCCTTACCCTCATGTCACTCTGTTTTGCTTTTTTGCTCTCACCAGATCTCAACCATCACTGACTTGCAGGGTCTTAGGTCCAAATGGGACCCTCTGTATTCCCACAGGTGTTGGTCAAAGTTGCTGAGGAGGCAGAGCCCCAGGGTAAGTGTGATATGTGGTGGGAGTCACGTGACTGGAGGCGGTGGCTTAACAATGCTCAAAGACTCCCAGTCCTAGGACAGAAAATTCCAAGATGGTGGGAGCATTTGCTCCGAAAGGGCCTGGAGCTCCTGTGTCCTGCTCCCTGGTTTCACACCCAGACCCAGAAAGGGAGGCCGTGGGCACCCTCAGCACCTGGGTCCCACCTGCTCTCACCTTGACCCCATATGCTCTCCTGCCCAACTGGGAGGACTGGCCTCTTCCAAAGCCCCAGTCCACTTCTGTTTCAGCTGAGAACTGTCTCCTATTTTTGTGTTAAATCTTGCTGCTTTTAAGTAACCCGCACCCCTGCTCCCTACCAGCCAGTGTCAGTCGCTGAAGGGAAATTAACAAACAGCATGACACAGGTGTGTTGTAGATTGGAAGCTGTCAACACAGACACAGGCCTGGCCAGGAGCTTGCACGCCATCACCATGCGAAGAAAGCACAGTGTGAGAAACCCCTCCTAGTTTCAGCTCCAGAGGATCCCCAGGAACCCAAGGCCGACACCCTTGCCTGGTTTGCCTTTGCTTTGTTCAGCAAGGTGGGTGCACTCTGCACTCCTAGCCACTGGCACTGCAGCCTCGGACCCACACCTGTAGGCTCAAGGGCTTGTGAACCCCTCTGCAGCAGGCTCAGGCTCTTTCCTGGGAGGGACATGAGAAACTGGGGGTAGTGGGGAGAGATCCCAGTGGGGAACCTCTGCCTATGGCCAAAAAGATGGTTTTCAAAAATATTCATCCTTTAAAAAAACATATTTGGGTTGTTACTGCTTGAGCTGGGTGGCCCTGTGGGGCAGGACCTTGCCCATAGTCACTCCTCCAGCTGAGCCAAGTTGCCTTCGAGGCTCTGGGCCCCCTTGGTCAGGATGCTGCTGTGCTTCCCGTGGTCACCACAGGCCAGGAAAAGGTGTGTGGGGCTGTGGCCCTGGCCGGCCTGGGCTGGGAACCTTAGGATACAAGGCCCAGGGCCCCCAGTCGACTCTGGTTTCATTATTAATGAAATTAGAGAAAGTACCTGAGCTGAGGACATGTCCACCACGAGGTGTGATGAAGCAGGGATTAGGGTGAGCTGCAGCCAGGCTCCTGGGCTGGCCTAAGCTTGTCCACTATCTAGACGGGAGCCACATGCAGGGAGAAGAAGCACCTTTCACTCTGCCCTGGCCAACACTGGGTGTCCCCCGAGATGCCCAGGGCCATGCACCCTAGCTGACTGTCATTCCAATCCCTCCAGAAACTAGACTGAGCCAGTGGGGCCTCAGGTGAAGAGGGCTATGCATCCGGTCAGCACAGAGCCTTGCTGCTGCATCCTGTCCTCACTGCTTGTCTTGTTCATGGCCAGTCACAGGACTCCCCTGAGTGGCAGATCCCCCCATCTACACTGGTTACTAGGGATCCCCAAGTCAGCAAGGCCCCCAGCACTCTTAGCCTCCACCTTGGAGTCTGTTCTAGATAGTGGAAAATTGTTTTTCAGTTACTGGATTATACAAATCCCTTAAAACAATAGTAATCTGTGTCTTAAAACCCAGAGCTGTTCTCATGTGTGTGTACTGAGCAGAGCTAATGCGCTCAGGAAATTAATTACCCACTGGCCTGGGCAAGCCTAGCGGATGCAGTTTGAGGGGATGTGGGGTGGGAAGCAGCTCTGCCCTGAAGCTCTTGGAACAGTTCAGACAGGGTATCATTGTGAGCATCCAGCCTGATCACGAGGCAGAGCAGGAGGTGTATAAACTGGGAGGGACACAGTCCTGGGGCTGAACCCTGGCTCCGTCATCACAGGGCGCTAAGGCAGTGACACCCACCGGGCCACACTGGGGACTGGACACTGTGCCTGCGACCTTGCCCTGCCTGCTTAGACCTTACACCGCCTGGTCCTCCGTCATCCCGCTGCAGGGCACTGTGCATAGCTCTGTGCTCTCCATGGCCCCTGACAGCCCCCTCAGTCCTGCCTTTGTTGACTGTCCCCACTGCTCCCCCACAGCCTTGACTGGATCTGCAAGGTCCAGATCAGATCACCACCCCCACGTTCATCCCATCTGTGCAGGCCTGCTCCCAACGTCTAGGTCCCCTTCTCTCCTGCAAATGTTGGTCTTTGGGACAGAGGAGGCAACTGTTCCTGGCTTCTCTGCACCTAGAAAACTGTTTCCTAGGGCAGGCTCAGGGCCAGTCACAGAGAGCATGCGGCCAGCATTTGTAGGCACTGGGGAAGCCAGCCTGAGGCCAGCCCTGGCTACACGGGTCCTCCAGGGCCTGCTTGATGCCATCCCCAGCTGACCTGAGGGAGGAAGGGATAGGACTGCCTCTGTCCCTAGACTGTGAGTTTGTCAGGCCCAGGGCCCACACATACTGGGTGAACAAGGACTGCTTCCTGCAAGGATGCCACAGGGCTTGTTCTCAGATGGAGAACATCAGATGGCCCCCAGCTTGTGGTCTCATGTTAGCCAATGCAAGGTTGCTCTCTGTGGAGTAGGATTCTCTTAAATCTGCCGAGGAAGAGCGGGAGGGAGGCAGGCAAGTGAAGAGCCGCTCTGGCAAATTCCCTTTCTCCAGTGGGGTAAACACGAACAGATGCAACCCATGCGGCCACAGGGTCAGAGCTGGGAGTCACTGGGGAAGCACAGTGGGAGACTGACAGGCAAGGACACTGTCGGGTTCTTCAGTAAGATGGCAGCAGCGGATCAATCCTGCCATGCACCACTGACTGAGCCTGGCTGGCAGACTCTCCCCGCCATGCTTGGGAGTCACTGGCTGTGGTGCACTGGTAAAGGTCTAACAACTGGCATGGAGGCGGGGGCTGGGGAGGAGTAGAACTGTTTTGTAGCATTTGCCAATTCCTGGGGTGTGATTACTCCCACCTGGCTGCTTTGAAGCCACAAATATAATGTCAAACAGCTCACAAACATCCTGAAAATTGAAAAATTAGCTCTTGTGAGCCAGTATGAGCCAGCTCTAGCCCCTCACTGCCCTGGCATGCACAGAGGGAGGCTCTGCCACCACTAGCCCTGGGTCTCAGCACTCTCCTCTGCAGGAAGCAGTCCTGCCTGGCATGGTGCCAAAGAGAACTCTCTTGTTCTCTCCTCCCTCCTCCCTCAAGGCTTACCAGCACTAGGGCAAGAGACCGACTCCTGCCTTCCCATAAAGGAGGCCCCAGCAGAGCCCACGCTGGCTGACCTCCTGTTGTGGCAGGAGCACTTGTCTGAGAGATCTGAGGAACACCATGGGCATCCCCATGGAGGTTCTGCCAAGGCACCTGGCAACGTCATCATGGTGGAAGAGACAGAGTGATGGGGTTGGCGTCCTGGCTGCTGCACTGCTGTGTTCAGTGAAAGCTTGTGCCCTGGGAATGGCCTCTAGTGACACAGCAGGAGGTGACCATCATGGAGGGGTGGCTGACGCACTGAACGACAGAGCCACCAGGTTCACGATGATGAGGAGTTGGGGGCCAAAGGAAAAGGCCCTGCAGG
Organism: Gorilla gorilla gorilla; assembly: GCF_029281585.2. Classification (NCBI taxonomy): domain Eukaryota; kingdom Metazoa; phylum Chordata; class Mammalia; order Primates; family Hominidae; genus Gorilla; species Gorilla gorilla. The sequence goes on along the minus strand of NC_086018.1, from coordinate 20,585,202 downwards.
CAGAGCAGGTGTGGGGGCAGCCCAAGCAGCAGGGCTTGAGCCCAGGGCCCTGCCACCTCCTGCCTTGTGGCTGACCTCTGACCAAGGACCTACCCAGGGCAAGGAGCCACTGCACAAGTTGGGCTAAGAAATGGCCCCACCCTTGGAAGCTCCCAGTGTGACAGGAAAGGAGAAGCTGCTTTTGAGGGGCCTTGTGGCTGCATCCTCCCTGGGAGCAGAGGAAGGAAGGAGCTAACCCAAGGACTGAAGTGCTAGCAAGGGCCTCAAATAGGTGCCAGGACATGCTGCCCTCTCCACCCCTCCCTGCTCATCCCCCTCCCATCTTGGGCTTGAGCCAGCACCCCATGGTGTCACGCATAAAGCCTGGGACCCTAGGCGAGCAGATACCCATCATTCACTGAGCACTGGCCACAGGCTCAGAGCGGCTGAAGGCCCACTGAGGTGGCCGCAGCCCCAGTTAAGGCTGAGTGCTGGGCAATGAGGCAAGGGAACTTGGATGCGGGGAGCCGGTGCTGAAGGGACGGCAGGGGCTGTTCACAAGTGTTGGTGGGGCCTCTAGGCCACGGGTGGCCCAGCTATAGGTATGTGCCCAGCCCTCTTGAGGCTGGCCCCATCGCTCCAGTGCTCGGGAAGGATAACAGGCCATAGAGAGGAAGCCAGGCCAAGCTTAGAGAGGGATGCGGGCTGGGGATATCGTGTGGCCAGCTGAGCCCTGCTCCCAATTCCATGCCTGCCATGCGAGGTGCCATCAGGGTGCTGCTGTGGGCTTGGTCCTCTGTGTCTCTCACCCCTGTGGAGCCTCTCAAGCTGCACTGCCATGGGGGCCGTCCAGTCCTTGGGAGCCCAGTGTGCCAGCCTGGCCCTGCCTCTGGATCTGGTCAGGAGGCTCTGCTGTTCCAGGGTCATGATAACTTGAGGATGCTGCAGACAAACTGCATGTGGCCCTGGCACATTGCAAGATCAGAAGGAACTGCTTGGGAGACCTGTGTGTGTCGGGAAAAGGGCGGCAGGCCTTCTGGCTTGGAGCTATGCCCTTGACCAGGTCAGGAACAGGAGGCAGAGTGAGGCCATGTTCTGCTAGGGCTCCCTGTGGTTCTGCCACTGACTAGGCCAGGAGACAAGGGGACGAGGGGAGTGTCAACCTTCACAGCCACTCACCTCTCCCAAGCCCAGGTGTCACTGTCCTCCACTCTCCTGAGGGGAGGCTGGCTACACAGCAGCTCCAAGGGTGGAACCCGGTCTATACCCCCAAGGCCCTTGCTGGAGAACCCCAGCACCCACAGGATGTGGGACCAGTAGGGTGAAGAGGGGGGGCCACTGGAATTCCCAGAGGCCAGTGCCAGGACCCTCCCTGAGAGCCAGAGTCTCAGCCCTGGGGTATGTGAAGGAACCTCTGAGGCTCAGTTTCCTCATCTGCAAAGCCGGCTGGTTAAGAACACTAAAGGATATACAAGGTCCCTTCTCAATCTAAGCCCTGGTATGCTGGGGAGAGGGTATCATCTGTGTCTGGCTATTGCCCATTTGTAATTCCCTCCTTGGGCAAATATAACCAGCTCTGTCATCAATAGGTGTAAGCCTGTCTTACTGGAAATACCTTGTTTCACCCACAACACGCCATTTTATGGCACAAATGTTTAAACTCCATTTTTAAAGCACTAAAACAAGCACCCTTTTTGGGCTAAATGATAAACCACAGCGCTAGGGTGGCAGGAACACGCTGTGTTCACAGGACGGCCTTGGGCAGCCCCTCCTCAGGGTACTGCACACACTCGTTATGGACCAGCACCCATAGGGTCTCCTTGGGAAGGGCTGAGTGTCCCAGCTGCTCTGCACCCAGAAGCCAGGGCTCTGGAGCTCCAGCTCTTCCCAAGCCTACCGCCTCCCGCCCGCTCCACAAAGTCTGCAGAGCACCCACTGTGTGCCAGGCCCTCTGCTCAGAGCACAGGCTGTGCCGGGTGGGTGTGGACCTGCCCTTGTGGTGTGCTGAGGCTGCTGACCTGCCCTGGAGTGGGGAGGGGTTCCTCAGGAAGCCAATGGCCCCAGGACAAGGGACCACTATCCAGGGCCAGGCAGAGACCACCTGCCTGGAGGCTGGCTGCTCAAGCAATTGCCACCTGCAGAACTTGCCCCACAAAAGGCATGTTCTTATGTCCCCCGTCCCCTGGATACCCTCACTGATAACATGTTGACCACCTGTCTCTCAGATAAGTGGCAGAGACACCAGGCCTCCCACGGTGAACCCTGCTGTGACCCAGCCTACCTGTGGGGCCCAAGTGACTACTGTGGGTCCTAGATGAAAGCACAATGGGGACACTGCTGGGAACTGCTGCCTGCCAGCTCTAGAAAGACAGGGCAGGTATCCCTGGTAGCAGAGGCTTTGTGGAAATGAAGCTGTGGCTGGGCTGGTGTGACTGCCTCCTCCTTGTCCCCCAGTTCCCTGTGCTGCTGGGAGAGTTGTGCTCACCCTCATACTTGGCCCCAGCCTGAGCCTTGCGCCTGCACAGCAGGTCCATCACAGGTGCAAAACAGACCCGCCGCAGGGCTGGGAATGCTGACAGCTCCGTCGGGAAATGGGCAGTGAGCTCCCTGTGGGTTTCCACATGAGAACATTTGATGCTTTACAACTAGACCTTTTAATCTTGCCTTCTGAAGGATCCCACACCATTTGGTGGCCGGCAGAGTCCATTAGCTGATCCGCAAGGGCAGAGGTTGGGCAACAAGTGCCCACCTACCCCCTCAGGTGCCTCCAGTGGGGCCGAGTGAAGACCCAAGCTCTGCTAGTCACAGCCACCTGTGTCTGTCCCTCAGTGTGGGCTGGTAGGTGCCAGCTTCTCCACTTTGCCTTTCCCTCCTAGGGCAGCAGAGTGACTGTCTTTGCTGGCTGACCCTTGTGTGAATGTACTAAAGACGAGGGGCAGAGCCTCTGCCATGGCTCTGGCTAAGTGGGAGGCCCGTGGTGGGTCCTGTGACACGTGGCCTCTCAGGAGCTGTCCTTGTGGACTTGAGGGCTGGGGGCCCGCCAGCGCCAGCTGTGTGCCTGAGCCTCAGTGCCTCGACCTGTGACAAAAATAACAGGCGCTGCTGCCCCACAGGATCATTCAGGGGACAGGTGCGCCAGAAAAACCCCCTTGTGTTGCTGGGCTGTGTTCAGGCCTCCTGTGCTGCCTGAGGAAGCCCCAGCTGGGTGTTGGGCTTGGGGGCACCGGGGTGCCTGACACACCTGCAGGACTTGGCCCTAGTCAGGGCAAGGGTCTGCCAATTCCTTCGGACGAGGGTGGGAACCGTGGCCATGGAGGGGTGTGGCTCCCCATGTGGCTCGCTGCCATGCTCCACAGACACCCGGAAATCTGCCTTCCCTGCTCTGAGGTGCTGCCCTGCACTCACTGCAGCCCTCACACCCGGGAGCCCAGAGACACTGACGTTCTCCTTGGCAACGTGCTGACGCAGAAGCCAGCGGGTGGGCCGGGGGGCTGTGGCTCCTTCGCCAGGCGTGGGGGTGGGGAGGCACTGCCAGCATCAGGGAAGATGAGGCCTTGGAAGCTGAGCACAGAAGGAGAGCTATGGAGGAGCCGTGTCCAGAGCCCTGGCACTGGGCCCCAAGGTTCATTCGGCTTTTGTGAAAACGAGCATGGCCTGTTCTTGGCTGCCTTGCCTTTGACAGGGCCCAGGGAGGACAGTTCAGCACATTCCAAAAGGAGACAGCAGAGAGTGGCAGCCCTGTGCCAGCCCGTGCCAGCACTGGCTCTGGCTCTGGCTCTGGCCCGGCTGGAGACGGGCTGTCCTCACTGCCGGCACCACTCTGGGGGCCAGCTCACCTCCGGGGCCAGCCCAGCCTGCGGGAGGAATCGTGGGAGGAGACTGTCTTTCCTCCGCAGCCTGTTTGTTTTCCATCTCCAGATATTACTGGTAGAGCATGAAAGGTCAGAATCATTTGGAATCCAGTGAATTTCCAGCCTCGCTTGGGTTTCTCATCAAGAATTTCCTTTTCTGGTGAACAACCACTTCCCCAGGCCTGCAGAAACCAGGGTGATGGTGGTGGGTGTGCCAGCCTGGCTGCCAGCCCCTCCCTTTAGAAAGTGCCCTGAATGCCTGGAACCTCACAGGGATCCCTGAGGCCAGGCCAGTGGCTGCTGTCCCTGCCCATGGCTGCCCACCATGGCTCTCCCCAGGGACAGGCCTGGGAGAGGGAAAGCTAGAGATGTGAGGCCCCACAGGGGCCACCCAGCCCATCTAGGGCCTGCCCCGAGGAGCTCACTCACACATCACTAGATGGAGGGGTAAGCAGGTGCCGGGCTAGGTCAGAAAAGGCCTCCCAGGAGGCGCCACTTGGGATGAGACCTGGAGGATAAGGGCAGGGGTACGAGAGGCAGGGATCAGGATCATTACAAGCTTAAGGCTGGACAGAGCAGTACTGCTGGAGCAAAACAAGCTGACCACGGCTGGAGCAGAAGGAGACGAGAGAGAGGCAGCAAGGTGGCAGGCACAGGCCAGACAGAGCCGAGAGGGCTGCAGGCAGGCAAAGGCCTAGCCTTGGGCCCATCTGTGAAGACACCTCGGTCATCTCCTCACTGACAAGTTCAGAAAGCAAACATGACAGCCAAAGCCCTCCATGAAAAACCGGACTAACTCAAGACCCAGGTATCCTGCCTCCTGTGTCCAGCACACCTGTGGGCACGGCCTGTCAAAGGATGCAACTGGGGGCCAGGCCTGGCGCCTGGGGAATTTGCCATGCCTGCCACTGAGTTGATGGATGAGGCCAGTGGTGCAAGCCCGTGTGACTGGCAGACCCACCATGGCACTGTCCCAAGGGTCTGGCCTGAGCACCTCACTCTGCCTTGCAGCTTCTCAGCCCCAAGCCCTCTGTCCACGGCCATGCCTCATCAAGGGAGCCTGACCTCACGCATCTGCTGAGATGTCCCCTCTGCCCAGAACCACACATGGGGCTGAACTTGTGGCAACCACAGGGTAAGGGGCCAGAACCCTGGAGAGCACACAGATACACACTGGGAACAGGGTGGACGCAGCCGCCTGCGTACACACCTGCCTGCCCGTCCGTCATTCGTTTCCCCCAGGCACACCATCAACACCTAGGCACAGTTCCAGGGAGACCCCTGATGCGAGGAGGGGAGGGAGGAAAGCCCGCCTCCCCAGCTGCCTGATGAAAGCCAAAGATCCTCTCTCTCAGAACACTCAGGCTCCTAGCACCATGGCCACTGCCTGGAGCTGTCCAGGTTCCCTGGCTGGAGCACAGGTCCAAAGCTAGAACCATTGTTGCTCTCGGCTGAACCTAAAGAACAAAGCTTGCCTTAGGACTGGGTAAAGCAAGGAGTGACCTCGGAGGCCAGTGCTCCCAAGTGGGGAGGCTGAGCCCTTGTCTCCCAGCATCACCCTCCCCTAGCCCCAGGGTACCCACAACTTCGTGACTCCTTGTTTGCCCCCACTCCTCCATCCCCAGGGTCAAAGGCCTCTCTCTTAAGGGCAGACTTGAAATCTGTGCTCAGGGAATCCTGCTGGGCAAGACAGCCCCTCCCTTGTCTGCCACGGCCTCCACCGCTGCCACTCCTAGCTGTGGCCCGCTTCGTGTGCTAGACCTTCTGTCTTGGCTGGGCCTCAGCACACTGCCCTGCTGCTTCGCCCGGCTCCCCACCCTCTCCAGCAACTCCACTCTCAAGCCCTCACCGCTTCGCACTGGGTCCAGGTCTCCCTCGGGCTGCGCCCATGCCACTGTGAAATAATCCCAGCACCTGCTTTTACGTCGTCCCCTTTCCAGCAGGACCTGGGATTATTCCTTCTAAACAGCTCTCAACCCCATCTCTGCCAGATTTGCAGACTCAAGATGGGGTTGCAGGGATGGCTGCTGTTCCTGGACCTATATGCTGGTAGGAGACTGGTGCTGGCAGGAGCTTCATGGATTTGCCAAACTATCACATGGATTGATCATGGATGCCCGGCGGAGCCTCACACTCTCTTGCCCTGTGGCCTCCACACCCTGAGTACTTCAGGCATGGGAGATGACACCTGCACTCCACACCCTGTTCCCTCTGCCCCCACCTTGCTGGAGCTGCCTCAGTTATCGTGCAGCAGGGCCAGGCCTGAGCCTGGTTCCCTTTCTGGCTGCAGACTGTCCTGGACCTCGCGCGTCCTCTTGCTTCCAGGAACCCACGACAGCAGGAACAAGCAGAGGAAAACCCCCGGCCCCACTTACTGTCTGGTTATCCTCGTAGAGTTTCAGGTCGTAGCCGCTGAGCTCCACACAGAAGATGATGGCTGTGACGCCCTCGAAGCAGTGGATCCACTTTTTGCGCTCTGACCTCTGCCCCCCCACATCCACCATCTTGAAGGTGAGCTCCTTGAAGGTGAACTTGTTCTCCACAATGCCCGTGGTCATGTCCCGGGAGCGCAGGATGTCCTCGACAGTGGGGATATAGTCAGCTGCGGCGATGCGCTCCAGGTCGTTCAGGTAGTAGGCCGCGTTGTCCTCCAGGTGGTACTCGCTGGAGCGGCTGAAGCAGGCCTGTGCCCCTGGGTCGGCCCAGAGCCGTCGCATGACACCCAGCAGCTCGGGTGTGATCTCGCCCTTGCTCTCAGCGGGGCCCGTCAGCGCAAAGAGCTGCACAGCGTCGTAGGCGCGGTCGGGGTTGTGGAAGTCGATCCTGAGGGCTGCCAGGGCCCGGATGATGCGGGTCAGCGAGTCGATGGCGTTGTAGATGATGAGGGGCTTGTACTCCTTGCAGGCCTCCAGGTTGAAGCCGCCGCTGTGGATGATCTTCATCTGTTTGACGATGGTGCTCTTGCCTGAGTTGCTGGTGCCCAGCAGGAGCAGCTTGATTTCGCGGCGTTGCCGCTGGCTCTCTGAGCGCAGGTGGCGGTCAATTCTCCGGGACCGCCGGGCTGCTTCTTTTTCCTCTGAGCTTTGCCGACATCCCATGGTCTGGCAGCAGCGGGCCCAGACAAGGAGCACGGGATGGGGCACCTCTCCCTCTTGCCACAGGGGACACTGAGACCAGGCAGACAAGAGCCCAGCTGCCCTGGAGGCACTCAGTGCCAGCAGGGGGGTGAGGCCGAGCCACACTGCAGCCCCTGCCCCAGCGCCTCTTCTCCAGCCGGCATGGCGCTCTGTGCAGCGGGCGGTGGCCGCCCCTCCCCACTAGTGACACTCCACCTCCCTAGTTGGCAAAGTGGCCTGATTTGCCGTAGTCATTCCCTGTCCTCGGCGACGGTGGGAAGCCGTCCGCTTGTGTTGGCCTCGGCTGCTGCCGTCTGGTTGCTGGTTGCTGTGGCGATGTTGCTGAGTGGCTGGAGGGTTGGAGGGCCGGTCGCTGGTGTGTTCCCTGCGGCCCCCCGCCTCCGGCTCCCACTGTGCATCCAGCCCTTCACCTGCCAAACACAGAGAAAAGCATGAGCCTCCTCCCCGCAGCCCCACCTCAGGCTGGACAGTGAAAGGGAGCTCTTCTGAAAGCAAAGCAGCAGAGACTGGCCTCGGAAAATGAGCCGGCAACAATCCATCCAACCCCCTCTCCTCCATGGGGCGCTGTAGGGTCCACACCATGGTGTAACACATATGTCTGCTGTTGCCTGGACAGTCCACCTGAAGCCAGGTGCATGAGGGAGAGAAGGGTGTGTGCGAGGCCTCTGCCCACCCAGCCCCCATGCTGGACTCACTTCTACCGCATCCAGTTAGGATTCAATAAGGTCACCCTGCTGTGATGCCCCCTGGGGCCCTTCTCCCAGACAGCACTGATAGAGCTCAGCCTTGCCCTGTTTTACACGGGTGGCCAGGCCTCGGCCCAGCCCTGGGATAACTGAGCGCCTCCCTGACTCTCATTACCCCCGCAGGAGCTGGGTCACTTCTGATCACAGAGAGGAAAAGCACCAGGAGGGAGACCTGGCCCCTGCTTTCCCTTGAGGGCACTCTGATGGGCCAGCCCAGGAGCCAGCAGATAGGCAGGGACCAGAGCAAGGTGGAGGCTTCAGGCTGTGGGAGCACCGTGAGGTGCCTAAGCACAGTGGGCAGGGGCTGCCTCACTCCTGCAGAAGGAGGTAGAGCGGGGCTTGGGCTGAGACCAAGGAGCTGGGGGCTGCACGTGGTGCTGCGGGGAAATCCACCTGGGAGACCAGATGTCACAGTGGCTCCCAAGGGTAGTAGTAATCACTGAGGCCAGGGCAAGGCAGGGTGGCCTAGAGGCCTCAGGCAGAATCTTTCACCAACCCCGCGAGTCAGGGCCTCCCCATCCACCTTTCCTGCCAGCAGGGAGGGGCACACCCTAGGATGCCCCTGTGACTTTGCCGGGTGCTTAGGCCAGGCCTCCCCACACAAGGGGCAGCTCAAAGCTCGGGCTTCTGCCCCGGCTGTGAGCCCAGGGTGGCACCAGGCCCCACCCAACTCGCACGCACCCCTCTTGCTCCTTCCCTGACCTCTGTCCCTGTCCGGAGACCCACGCAGCCTCCCCATCCTGCCACAGGCAGCATTCGCCCCTTTAATACCACCCATCAACTCTGTGACAGGCCCTGGGGTGGGAAGGCCCGAGGCAGAGAGACCCCAACAGCCAAGGCCCCACCCTCAACTCCTGGGTGTGACCAGCATCTGAAACTCAACCTGCTAAACCCTCAGCAAATGGCACTTCATCCTCCCAGCAGCCATCCGTGCCCCTCACTGTCCCTTGCCCCTCACAGACCTTGACCACTAGTCCTGGCGATCCTGCTTTGAAGCAGGCCCCTGGTGGGCTGTCCTCTCCCTGGGCAGAGGTTCTAGTCTCTCCTGGCAGTGGTGGTGGCCTCTCACACCTGCTCCCTAGCCCCGCCAGCCTCTGACAGCCAGAGGCTCTAATGCCACCTCTTTCCCTTGGTCAAACCCTGATGTTGCCCCCACCACTCTCAGGGTGGTCTCATCCTTCATGCCTTGCTTGCCTCTCCCAGGTTGTGTGGCCTCTGGCGACTTACTCCCATCTCAGAGCCTGTCCCTCACTGGCCACAGGTATCTGTGAAGAGTAAAGCATCCAGCACAAGCCTGGTCCTCAGAGAGTGACAGCCAGTAGCAGTCACTGCCCTGCTGTGCTTGTCGCTGTGAGCATCACCTTGCCCTCTGTCCTCCTCCTCCATAGCAGCCCTCAGCTAATGTGTGACCTACATGACCTTGTGTGCTGCCGTCGCCCCTACCCCCAGCCAGAGTGCGGGTGAGGAGGGCCCGTCCTGGCCTCATTCCCCACTGGGAACAGAGCAGTGCCCGGTGCACAGTGGGTGTTCAGTAAGCACTGGTTGGTGGAAGGAGGGAGGGAGGGAAGGAATCAATGGAGAGGCTGAGGAACTTTCCCGCTTCACCAGGCAGCCACCGATGAGAAGTGCACCAGGGAACGCCCTAGAAACATCTCTGCCAAGAGGGCAGTGATTAAACAGTCACTCAGCCCAATCCCAGTGAGGCTGAAAATTACATCTGAGAATGGAAGCCTCGAGATGACCCTCCCACTCCAGCACACAGTGGGCAGAACATCTGCTTAAAGATGACATGTACATGATATGTGTAATATGCACACGAACCATGAGCGCATGGAGGATGGAGACCCTGTGGCTGCTCCCTTGTCCCTGCTGCCGACCTGACAGCCCCTTAGGTGTGGAAAGGTGTCCAAAGCCCTCAGCCCACTGCCTGGGGACCCAGGGTTCTCCCTACCAGCACCACCATTCCAGCAGGAAGCCAACATGCTCCTTTCAGAAGGCAGTGTCCAACCCAGTGGGAGGTGTCCTCTGTTGTCATGACTGTTCTTCTCAATTCCGCGTTTGAAAATCTGAGGTACAGCCAGGCGCCCCTTCTGTCCCCAGTGGTGGGCAGAGAAGCTGCTCTGTCCAAGGATGTGTGATTTGTGCTTTGGGATGTATGTGCTCCCTGGCTCCAAGGCTGGGGAATCAGGAGAGCAGGTTGGGGACACTGGGCTGGCAGCCTGGGCCCTGAACTGCTGTTGTCTGGAAGCCTGGAGCTAAGGGCTGCCCATGCAGTCTTTGATCAGTGTGCGCCGGCAACGACAGGGCAATGTGCGAGGAAAGGGGAAACTGAGGCCAGGTAGCAATCACATGCGTCAGGGCCAAGTCTGTCACCTGCATGGGGCAGTGACGAACAGTCACAGCCAAGGGGAGGTCCCCTGCTTGAGGACCCTCGTCTTTCAGATCACCTGAACCAAACAAGCAGAAGGCCCCACCCAGAATTCTCCCTGCGGCTCTGTGGGGCTCTGTTGTGTTTGAGGGTATGAGTGCCCTGTGCAGGGGCACCACGCATGGGACAGGGCTATGCATGGATGTAAGGAAGCCTTGCGTTGGGAGCCTGGCTGTGGTCCAAATGGGACCTTATGACAGTCCCACCTATTCTGAGGCTTGACTTCTTGGCTCTTACACAAGGCTCTAGCCAGCCCTCTCTCTGAGTCTAACCCGGGCTTTACTGGACATGCTAGGACTCCCCAAGTCCCAGGATGGAACCTGATGATGGTTGGCCAAGAGACAAAGGCCAAGAGTTGGATGACCACATTGTTCCCTGGCCCAGAAACCACTGATGGGTCACTAGAGCTCAACACCCAGGACCCCCCACCACAGTGCCTCTGGGCATGGCTAGAAATACCAGAGGAATGGGCCAGGAAAAGAGTGTGCCAGGCAGAGGAGGAACATGCTGTAAGGCCCTGCGGTGTGTGGGGATGTGTGTTAGGGATGAAAGGGACAAACCATCCCTAACACACAGGGGAACTGAAGGAAGGTCAGAGTGGCTGGACTCAGGGAGAGGAGGAGAGAGCTACCAGGCAAGAGGAAGGGGCAGGGCTCACCAGAAGTCCAACTGAGCCCTTGGTCTTCACTGAAGAGAGAAACAGGACGCCACTGAAAGGTTTTAAGCCATGTGTGTACCTGCATGTTTGTGGCAGTATGTGGTGCCTGTGTGCAGGTCCATTGCGGTGCGTGTGTGTGTGTGCAGGTCCACTGTGGTGTGTGTGCGTGTATGCATAGGTGCCAGTGTGTATGCAGGTCCATTGCGGTGTGTGTGCATGTATGCATAGGTGCCTGTGTGTGTGCAAATCCACTGCGGTGTGTGTGCGTGTATGCATAGCTCCCTGTGTGTGTGTAGGTCTACTGCGGTGTGTGTGCATGTATGCATAGGTCCCTGTGTGTGTGCAGGTCCACTGCGGTGTGTGTGCGTGTATGCATAGGTCCCTGTGTGTGTGCAAATCCATTGTGGTGCGTGTGCATGTATGCATAGGTGCCTGTGTGTATGCAGGTCCATTGTGGTATGTGTGTGTGTATGCATAGGTGCCTATGTGTATGCAGGTCCATTGCGGTATGTGTGCGTGTATGCACAGGTCCCTGTTTGTGTCTGTGAGAGTGCAGGTGCATGGATGTGTCTGTGTCTGGTTGCTTGTATGCCAGTGTGTGCATGTGTCTGTTCACGTGCACGCACAGATCCATGTACATGTCTGTGAGCAGGTCCATGTACAAATCTTTGGGTGTGCATGCACAGGTCCATGCCTCTGTCTGCATGTGGTTGTGCGTGTGTGCAGCTGCATGTGTACTGGTGCATGTGGGCATCTGCATGTGGTTGCATGTGGCATCCTGGGAGCAGAGATGCCCTGGAGAGGAGGAACCAGCTGTGGTGTGGAGCTAGGCTGAGGCGACTGGGGCAGAAGGGAGATGGGTCAGGGGCTCTCCAGCATCCCATACTTACTCGCTAAACCATGGCTTTGATTCTGGCACTTGGGCTGGGGCTGCTGAATGAGGTAGATGAAGATCTATTCCCTATTTTTGCTCAGGTGGGAGGGCAGGAGTCAGACTACAGGCAGTAAATAAGCAGCAAGTGGCAGAAGGTGCCCAGTGCTACAGTGGAAATGGAGCTCCAGGTGGGCAGGGTTGGGGGTGGCGCATGTGGGCTGCAAGTCAGCAAAGGTGGGTGGGGCTGGCCTCCTGATAGGTAAGAGATGAGTATGAACAGGTGGTGAAGGAGAGAGGCAAGCAGGCATCAGGGATGAGGGAACCACCGGCGCAAAGGCCCTGAAGTGGGAGCATGCCTGACCAGTCTGAGGGGCAGGAAGGAGGCCATGTGGCTGGTGCCAAGAGGGTAGGAGGTCACTTAAGGGCGAGTCAGGAGCCAGCCAGGGTTTGGGTGAGAAGTGCCATGACCTGCCCTGTGTGACCAGCATCCCTCTGGCTGCTGCGCTGAAGCCAGACCAGAGGAGGCTCCTGGATGCAAACATCCAGGTGATAAAAGGGGAGCAACATGGGTGAGGGCTGGGGGAAGTGGATGCAGTGAGGAACTCTGCAAGATGTGTGAGCTGTACGGTGCACAGTGCCTGGTGATGGAGTGGTGGCTGGGTGGGAACAGGGAGACGATCAGGGAACTCCAGGGACCAGCCAGTAGGCTGAAGCAGGGGCTGCTCTTGGAGAGGGGACATATTAGGAGAAAGTGGCAGGTACTGGGAAAGGGGGACTGTCAGCTGTCCCTGTGGTACAGGACCCTGCTGTGCTTATGGCCAGGGCTCAGTACAGATGAGTGGACTGTATCAGTGAACACCAGCTAGTATCCAGTCCCTGGCCCCCGCCCCCAGCAGATGTGTAGTGTTTGCAGCATGAAGGGTGTGGCAAATTCACCAGGAGGTCACTTAGGACTTAGTGCGACATAGGGCCAGGCACCAGGTTTGACACGCTGGCAGCCAGAGGCCAAGAAGCCCTAGTGGGCTGTGCTCAGGCCAGAGTCTGCACCTGCCTGCCTCCTCCCCAGCAGCCTCAGGAAACTAGCATCTCTTGGCTGTAGGCTCTTAAGGAGCTCCATCCTGGTCCTTGACTCACCTACCCAAAGATTCCTAAGGCACGATCTCCAAGCCCTGAGCCCACTCAGGAACCCTCTGCTGAGAGCCGCTTGCTTCCTGTGGTTTCGGGACAGATCCTTCAGCCCACACATGGACTTACCCCTCAAGACCCTCCCTTCTCACCCACCGCCCAGCAGGCCCGGCCTGCCCTCATCACCCTCCTTCCAGACATGGCCCTCTCAAGTCTGTTCCTGTAACAGATGTTGAGTGATAGCCCTGAGTCAGGATGGGGACATGGTCATGGAGGGAAAGTGCTGCCACCTCTCTTGGGACCTTTGCATCCTGGATGCCCTCCACTCTAGGAACCACTTCCCTCCCCAGGCACAATCCCTGGAGGCTCAGCCTGCTGCTAGGCATAGAGCTGGGGCAACATAATACCCATGGCCACACCCACCATAGCCTGAGCTCGCCAGGACCACACCAGGCCATGGGAGCCAGCCTGCCCTGCCCGTAACCTCCAGGCTGTCTCCAAAGCTTTGCTCAAGGCCTCCTCCACAACAGCCAGCACAGCACAGAGTCAGTGCCCCCGGCTGAGGCAGAAGAAGACAGCCCACAGCCAAGGTCACCGAAGGTCTCACTGCCCAAGCCGGCTAAGCCAGGGGTGGGAAGACTTATCAGCTTATAGACCAGCTCCCTCATCACTGTGCCTGACTTCCTCAGAGACGGTAGTCCAGCCCCTCACTCTCCAGGTCCCTAGCTACTTGCCTCCCTCCCTCCTCACCTCCCAGGAACGCCTGCCCCACGCTGAGCTTGGGCGACGGAAAGAGTGAGCCAAGACGAAGTGATGGTTCAACACACAGACCCTGCCCCCAGGGAGGTAGTTTAGGCTTGTTGAGGAGACGGAACTGTACCCAGACTGTGACTGGGGGAGAGGCACAGGCAGTCATGCCTGAGGCCCAATAGAGGCCACTCAGATGGCCACCTTTGCTGGTAACAGAAGCTAGGACCCCAAGAGGTGGCAGGCAGCCCAGGCCACAGGGCCAGCAAGGGAGAGCAAGGCCACACCCCTAATGCCCGATGGGCTCCCAGCCCTCCCCAGATACCACACACCCTGAACCTGCAGGACTCTCTAGCCTCAATGTGGGGACCAGTGGTGTTCACTGTCCCAGGCTTGGGGTGGCAACAGGAGTCATGGAACCCATTTCAGACCAACAAGTCCTTTCCACCCTACCGGAGCTGACCCCAGGGCTGCCTGCACCTACCTGCCACTCACCCTGTCCTGGAGTCCCCTGTGGAGGCTGAGCTGCCTGGCATGCCCCAAGTGGGGCTATGACTCAGCACTGCCCCACCCCCATCCCGACCCCAGTTTGCTGAGACGCCTTTTATCCAGGCAGCCGTGGCTCCTGTACCTGCCAGCTCCACCTTGGCACCCAGCAGCTGGTCTGTGGTGACCTGGGGGAGGGAGGAGGCCCGCGCAGTGACAGATCTCCAGGCTCACTGATGCCTGTGACCACAGGCCCTTCCTCACACAAGGATGTGGGGCAGAGTGGGTAAGGCTCCAACCCCAAGCCACCCCACAGCTCAGAGCATGCAGGGACCAGCAGGAGGAAATGCACTGGGGTACCCTGAACCCACATTTTGGGCGTGTAGATGGTTCATATAACTCAGATCACTTGACTTGCTGCGTGAGTATGGGAACCTGCAGGCCAAGCTTGAAACCGCCTTTACAAAATTATGACTGAGACAGTGAAAGAGATTTAACTGACTCCATCTTGCTTCTAACTTCCAAGTTGTCCTTGTTCATTACTGGGTGTAGGCTGAACTAACTTGGAGAGAAACTTAGTTTATAGTTTAAACAAAGACGGTAACAGCCCTTTCCCAAAGCAGACCTCCTTCTTGCCTGAGCGCTAGACTGCCTTCGTAGGACTCACATTAGCCACAAGATTCGAAATTATGGTTTAGGAGTCATGCAGCTGAAGGCTAAAGATTCTGACCCTCCCTAAACTACTCCTAAGATCAGTGCTGGAGATATTTTGCAGACCCTGCACTTGATGGATCAGCTGGCCCCACCCAGATCAATAAACTGGCTCATCTGATCTTGTGGCCCCCACCCAGGAACTGACTGAGCAGGAACAGACTGAACAAGAAGACAGTTTCAATTCCCTATGATTTCATCTCTGACCAATCAGCACTCCTGGCTCACTGGCTACACCCCCATCCACCAAGTTATCCTTAAAAACTTTGCTTCCTGAATGCTCCAGGAGACTGATTTGAGTAATAATAACACTCCGGTCTCCTGCACAGCCGGCTCTTCATGAATTACTCTTTCTCTATTGCAATTCTCGTCTTGAAGAATCGGCTCTGTCTAGGCAGCGGGCAAGGTGAACCCCTTGGGCGGTTATAAGCTCAATTGAGGCATTTTTATCTTATTTTAACTGTCACCCAGCTGCAGTGCACCATCACAGTTCACTGCAGCCTCAACCCCTGGGCTCAAGCGATCCTCCCACCTCAGCCTTGAGTAGCTGGGACTGCAGGCACGCGCCACCACGCCCAGCTAATCTTTTTAATTTTGGAGAAATGGGGGTCTCACTATGTTGTTCAGACTGGTCTCGAACTTCTGGGCTCAAGCAATCCGCCTGCCTCAGCCTCCCAAAGTGCTGGGGTTATAGGTGTGAGCCACCATGCTCATTCTATCATCTCTTAAAGAGTGGGTGCTGCCCCCAACTTTGGAGCCGCCGTCCCTACATCAGCTCCCACCATGATACTATTTTAGAAACCGAAGGTCTGGAAAAGCCTGTGCCTGTGGCCATTGCAGATTACCAGGTTTCCTCCTCGCCGAATGAGGAAGCACTTTCCACTGCCCTTTTACGCCCGACTTATCGGAGCCGCGTTTGCTTCCAGCTGACAAGCTGCACACTCCCTGTCCTGCCCCAGCCATGTGTCCCATCATGGGTTTCCCAGGGCCTGGCCTGGACCTGTAGGGGCCTCCTCGGTGGCAGCTCTTTGTTGCTGAGGAGCCAGGTGTCCTTTGTGTTGCCCAGTTCTTCTGTCCCACTGCCTTCAATCCTGTCATGCTGGCCCCACCCAGTGGGAAGTGGGCTCCACAGATGCTGCAGCCCCATGACTGCATTTCCCCTCTGTCCAGTGGTCTGGTCATGGTCCAGTGTCCTCACAGGCTCTTCATGGAGCCATTTCCACACATCTTCATGGGAGGTCAGGGGCAACTGCGGGCTGGGCCCCGAGGAGGGTCTGTCTCAGGGAAGCTGGGCATGGTGGGGTCAGGGAGGGCACTCTGGGTCCCAGCTGTGGCTCTGCTGTGCTTTCCTCAACTATAGTGTGCCTGCTCAGGTGGCTGAGGCCACTGGGAGGAGAGGAAGGTGCCCAGGGAACCTAGGTCCAGAGGCCCGTGGCTGGAGACATGCAGGGGACACCTGCACCTCCGTGCCACCCCGTCTGCTGCCACTGCTGGGCCGAGTGCTTTGCTCACACACGTCATCTCATGCTAAAAGCAGGCCTGGGAGGTGGCCTCGGCTTTACGGCTGTAGAAATCAAAGCGCAAAGATGGAGGTGATTTCCCGGGGTGGCCTGGCTGGGAGTCTGCAGGCCTCTGCTCCCACCAAGCCCTCCGACTGGGCCCCACGGGACTGCAGCCTGCCTAACCTGGCCACACCTGGGTATCACTTGCTGTTTTTACTCAGCATTTTTCTTTAAATTGACTGCCTTTTTTACTTAAAAAATGTACTTCATAATGACTTCATAGTCCTACTTTCAGTGGAAAGCCAGGGTCACCCGCCATAGACAGAAGTAATCTAAATACAAAACAGTGTAGAGGAACCGCTTCTGCCACTAGCCAGGGGCGGGACCCTGCGGAGGGGCCAGGCAAGGCCACTGGCTGTTGCTTAAACATCGGGGATTAGCGCCTGCTGGAGGGTGTGAGAGCCACGTTGGCACCAAACTGGGATTTTCTCCTTGAAAGAGAAGGATTGAGAGAGAAACAAAAAGGATTACCTTCCTCTGGGGAAGGGTTAGTGCCACTCACAGCTGTGGCCTTAGGCCACCTCCTAGGGTTCGATGGTGTTGCAGCCCCCTGCTCTGTCCCCACTGCCCGTGCCTCCTGGGGACACAAGTGGGGTACATGGGGAACCAGGGCCAGAGGCCCTCTCTGCTGGGACAAGCTGGGACAACCAGGGCGGAGGCACTGGTACTGGTGTTGAAGGGATGGAGGCTGTTGGGCTGTGGTATAAACACTGCACCCCTTGTCCTCAGGCCGGAGCCCATCTCTTATCTCAGCAAAGTGGGTCACCCTCTCCCTGGCTCAGTTCCATTTGTCTGCTCAGCAGAGCATCCTCCACTGCTTCTCCCGTTGCTCCTAAATCACCCAGCACGTGCGCCCAGGCCTGAGGCCTTCCACCCTCAGATCTGTATGGGCAACTGATCAGTCACTCAACCTGCTATGATCAATACTTTGCTCTCCCAGAATCCAGCCCCACTGTGTGTGGCCCTGCTTGGGGACAGGGGGACATGGTGGGGAACAAGCTGAGTCTGTGTGTCAAGGAGCTTGTATTCTCCCTGGGGAGATGGTGAGCACATAAGGCAGCCAGGCCATTTCAAATAAAGCTCAGCACCATGGAGAAGAGGACACAGAGAAAAATGTAGAATGGCAGCAGTGAGGAATTGCTGAGGACATCAAGGGGTGGGGTGATTCCCAGAGCTGACCCCGCAGATGCAGCAGACGGGCTTAGCCTGGGGAGAAGCTGCCTGGAAACCATGTCCACCTATCTGAGGTGGGGGTTCCAACCTGAGAGCTGCCCCCAGAAAACTCAGGGGCTCCAGATGAGGCTCCCCACCTAGTGGCAGGTGGCCCCAGGGGACCCAGGACAGGATGGGGGTTGGTATGGCCTCCTGGAGCAGCACTTCTGCATCATAACCTCCAGTGTGCAATGGCACCTGGACGTGTGATGTCACCTGGACATGCAATGGTAGGGTCACCACAAAACCGCAGACAGTGTGTCCTCTGGCAAGTGAGCCAGGGTTGGTGTCCACGCCCACACTCATCTGGGAGAGCAGGGACCTGACTTCCCTGCCTTCCCAGCACGACACTGTCTGTGGCATCCCCACTGAATGGCTCCCTGTCCAGGTCCCCACTGGGCCTTGGGGTAGTGAAGGGCGGGGCTGCAGCTCTCAAGGCTGCATTGCATCATGGGCCACGAAGGGCAGGTGCTCAGGACCAGGTGGGGATGAAGGCAAAAATGAGCAAGGATATGTTCACATCCAGTGCTCAGGGCTTCCCCATGCTGCTTCATCCTGGCCAGTGTGGCTGTCTGCAAGAAGGCCTGATGGTTTAAGGCTTTTGATACAACACCTACAGATGCTCCTTGACTTAGGATGGGGTTATGTCCTGATAAACCCATCCTAAGTTGAAAATGTGTTGACTTCCCCCAACCTGCTGAACCTCACAGCTTAGCCTAGCCTACCTTAAATGTGCTCAGAACACTTACATTAGCCTGCAGGTAGACAAAAGAATCTAACCCGTATCTTGTGGAATTTACTGAATACTGTACTGACAGGGAAAATCAGAATGAATGGTTGTATGAGTACTCAAAGTAAGGCTTCTACTCAGTGTTTATTGCTTTTGCACCATAACTTGAAAAACTGCAAGTCAAACCATCCTAAGTTGGGGACTGCTTGTATTTTTGGACTAAAAAGCCACATCTTCCGGAGAAGATAAAAACCCCACTTGCCTTAATGCCAGTGACACTGGACATGGGCAGGGACAAGCTACCCTCCCAGGAACTGCCCTCTGGGGAAAGATCGCCTGCATAGCTCACCCCTCCCTCCTTGTTAACTCTACAAGAAGCAAGGTTCCTGCCTCTCCGGCTGCATCTCCCACCCACCACACCCACAGTGCCCTGTTCCACCCCACCTGGCTGAAAACAGCCCTGTGAAGCCCAGGGAGAACCTCCTTCCCTGATGAGGACCCCTGACTACTGCAGCATCAGGATCCCTGGAACCCCAGTGGACTCAGTCTGGGCCTGCCACCTGGCCCGCGCGACCTTGAACAGGTGTGGTGTGCCGCTGGTTCGGCAGTGGGACTGGACCTCCCCTGGGGAAGAAATGGAAGGGATGCCCCACAAACTGGTCCTTTTTCAGCCTCAGGGCTGCCGGCTCCTCCTGCAGGCACCTTCCCTGACCACATCTGGCCCATATCCCCTCCTCCCACCTTCGCCTCCAATGGCTTGTGTGTGGTTTCCCCAGGGTACCCACCGCAGGTTGGTCTGGGCTCCTGCTCTGCCCTCCCTCCCCCAGGCACCAGCTCTGCTTCCCTCGAAGCAGGTGCTCTGTGAAAGATTCACAGAACAGATGGATGGATAGATGGAGGAACACCAAAAAATATTTGTACAGAGCTCAGAAGCTTCCTCAGCACTCCCTTTTGAGAGCATTACCTAAAATGACCTTTCCCAGCAGCCTGCAAAGGGGTCACCCTGCAGTCCACAGGCCTCAGGACCTGAGGTCACTGCTGACCCATGGCCTGCTCCTGGAGCCCGTGATGTCCCTGGGACTCTGTGGGCCAGCTCTACTGGATTCCCCTGGGACCCCTCTGCCTGGGTCTACCCTCCCCTACTACCCCCAATACCCCAGGCCTCCCACAGCCCTCTTGCTTCTGCTTTCCACAAATATTTCTCAAATGTGCATCACACCTGCCCCTCTCCGAGCTGCAGGCTAGCCCCTAAGGACCCCTCCTTTGGTATGGTTTCCAGTTCCTTCTGTCTGTGTGGAGAGTCCTCTTCCTGAAACTTCTCCTGCCCACCCTCCTCCTTCACTCTCCCAACTTCCCTGGAGCCTCCTGCCTGGTCTCCCAGTCTCCCACGTGCCCTTTCCCATCCCAGCCAGCTCACGCCCCACCTTAATATGATCTTGACCACTTCACACCTTATTGAATTAAAATGGGAGTTTCTGGGGGCAAGGTTTGGGGGGAAGACACTGTGGACTCTGCACACCGCAGGCTGAGAGTCCAGCTAGCCTCAGCTCTGTGAAACCAGCATCTCCTGGTCCTCAGGCCCATCCCCCATGTCCTCTTATGCTAGAAAACCTCACACTTCCCTGCAGGTTGTCCCTGGACTCTTCCGCTTGGGTGGGCTGGGGCTCCAAGGGCCTTGTGAATCCTAGTCCTGGGGAAAGAGGGGCTTCCAGGCTGGCCTGCCATGGGAGTTCTGCAGTGTCATCAAGCAGCCTCCTCCTCATACTTGGCCCCTGTGGCCTTGGCTCTGTTGTAGACTCCTGGTTTACAACCTTTCCAAGCATTATGGAATGATCCTCCACATGCAAAACAAAAATAAACAAAAAAACACAACGAGGCCGGGCGCGGTGGCTCATGCCTATAATCCCAGCACTTTGGGAGGCTGAGGCAGGTGGATCACGAAGTCAGGAGTTCAAGACCAGCCTGGCCAACATGGTGAAACCCTGTCTCTACTAAAGATAAAAAAAAAAAAAAAAAATAGCCAGGTGTGGTGGTGTACACCTGTAATCCCAGCTACTTTCGAGGCTGAGACAGGAGCTTGAACCTGGGAGGTGGAGGTTGCAGTGAGCCGAGATCGCGCCATTACACTCCAGCCTGGTCAACAGGGCGAGACTCAAATAAACAAACAAACAAAAACAAAAAAACACAACGAAAAAGACCAACCTGCAGATTCCGACATTATTACACATATATTTCTGGGGTGTTTTTTTTTTTTTTTTTTTGAGGCGGAGTCTTGCTCTGTCGCCCAGGCTGGAGTGCAGCGGCACAATCTCGGCTCACTGCAAGCTCCGCGTCCTGGGTTCATGCCATTCTCCTGCCTCAGCCTCCCAAGTAGCTGGGACTACAGGTGCCCGCCACCACACCCGGCTAATTTTT
Organism: Gorilla gorilla gorilla; assembly: GCF_029281585.2. Taxonomy (NCBI): domain Eukaryota; kingdom Metazoa; phylum Chordata; class Mammalia; order Primates; family Hominidae; genus Gorilla; species Gorilla gorilla. Next base: position 20,564,541 of record NC_086018.1, on the reverse strand, counting down.
TGTATTTTTAGTAGAGACGAGGTTTCACTGTGTTAGCCAGGATGGTCTCAATCTCCTGACCTTGTGATCCGCCCGCCTCGGCCCCCCAAAGTGCTGGGATTACAGGCGTGAGCCACCGCGCCTGGCCTTTTTTTTTTTTTTTTTTGAGATGGAATCTCACTCTGTTGCCCAGGCTGGAATGCAGTGGCACGATCTCGGCTCACTGCAACTTCCGTCTGCTGGGTTCAAGTGATTCTCCTGCCTCAGCCTCCCAAGTAGCTGGGATTACAGGTGTCCGCCGCCATGGCTGGCTAATTTTTGTATTTTTAGTAGAGACGGGGTTTTGCCATGTTGGCCACATTGGTCTCAAACTCCTGACCTCAAATGATCCACCTGCGTCTCCTTCCCAAAGTGCTGGGATTACAGGCATGAACCTGATTGGCCTATAACATATTGGCCTATAACCTGATTGGCCTATAACATATATTTCTAGTAACTGTTGATGGCTAAAAGTTGCAATCAAACCTGAGACTGCTGGCTGGCTGATCTACTGAAAAGTGAATTAAAGCAGGAAGACCTAAGAAATGACACACGTGTACTTTATTTTCACTTAACTCAGATAAACATACATTCATATATCTGTCAATTTTCAGAGACACAAACTCTTCCTAAATCAGAGTTTCCGGTTCTGGGGTTATGCCACTTCTTGCTTAAACCACAGCACACCTTGCGTGACATCTGGTTTACTTTTTCCAACACAAGTGAGGTGGCAAAGGACCCGGAATCTGAACTTTAGGCTGTTATACTCCTTGTCCCCAAACTCATGGTTGGCTTGCCCACACCAAACCTAACCACGGCTTTTACTGAGGCTTTCCAATGCATCCACTTTCATTTCCACAGAAGCCCTCTATACAGTCACAGCCCATCAGTTTACACAGTATTCCAGGCTGTGATTACAATGAGTACAACTGGCACAAATAGGTTTGGGACAATCACAACAGACTCAAAGGGATACATGTGGAAGGGCAAGGGGGTTCTAGAGAGTGCCCGCTGCCCTGGAGGGCCCACCCTGTACTGACACAAGCCAGCATGCTTTACAGTGAGAAGGGAGAGCACCCATTAATCCAGTGAGTGCTGATGACAGAGGTAAAAAGGGTTTTTGCGCGCCAAGATTTCCTCAAGGCTTGTAAATGACTCTGCATTTCATTCATCACAATAGCTTTTGCAGTGTTTGAAAAATGAGAGCATACGCACATGCAAGACATCACTGATTCATGGCTTGGGGACATGTGACTCCGTGTTTGTGGGCTCTTTGCAGCCACTCCACAGTAACCACGGCCCAGGCCACTGGGTTGGCTTCTCCACACTCTCCCCACAACCTGCCTGATGGGCCTTGCACCTGCAGATCTGCAACGGATCTCACCTTAGAAACAGGTCCTCCTTTCTTTGCCTCCTCAAAGCTCTCTGTCTATCCTGAAACCATAGTCCGAGCAGATGGGAGGAAGGACTACGGTTAGTGAACACAGTGTCCCCATCCTACAGACAACCCCAGGCTCTGCCCCGGCTGGGCCTCCCAGTGTCCTTCTGCTAAAGGAAGGGGAGATGAGATGACCGGGGAGATGAGATGAACAGGGAGGCCCTTCCCTGTAACCCTGTGCTGTCCTGGCTCTGGACACCCTCAGCCACCTGTCCTGTCTTTTGGCCCACAGCCACCACGGCTGACCAGACAAAGTGTGATAGTGTCGCCTGAGGAACACTGACTCAGGAGGAAATCAAGCCAGATATTTCTCTGGGCCAGGAGTAAATAAATAAATCAATATGCAAAGGTTCCGCCTATGGAGGAGAGGGTGGCCATGACAGCAGAGAAGAAGTGGGGCCTTCATTAAGAGCCAAATCAAAGAGGTTGCTGCCTTGGAGAGAGCCGTAGCCCCAGGCTCCTGGCTCCCCAGTTTCCCCAGGGAAGGAAACTGCTGACTCCATCAAATCCCTCACTTGAGTGGGGAATCTGATTTCACCTTCTGGGTCTTTGAGGCCCTGCAACCTCCTGCCCTCTGCCTCCATGTGTGGCATCCCACAATCCCATCCCCTACCTTGGGGACCTAGGGGCATGAGTGGTGTCCACTACATGCCCAGCACGCCTTCCCTGTGTCCCTTTCCTTGAGAACTGAGGCTGGCACCACAGATTGTGGCTGGACCCAGCCAGCCTCAGGGGAACCCTTAATTGCCCTGACTGTCCAGAATTCTACCACTCGCTCCCGCTAGCCAGCCCCAGCCTCTCATCTGTTTTGCAGCAGTATGACTTCTCTGGTCTTGCTGTCTCCAGCCCCCTGTGCCCTGTGCTCCACCAGCAGCCAGGGGCATCCTTGTAAAAATGAGGCAGAGTATGTCTCACTTGTGCTTGAAACCTTCTCATGCTTGCTCCCAACGCTTGCTTGACATGGGCAGACCCCGAGTCAAAGTCCAGCCAGGGCACCAGGGCTGTGCAATGCCTGGCCTCTCTGACTCCCACGCCCATGCTCCCCCTCCCCCACTCCTGCCACGCTGCCTCTAGCTGCCTCTCTAGCACCATCCCTCACTCTTAACTCAGGGCCTGTGCACTGGCTGTTCCTTCCTCCTGGAAAACTCTTTGTCCAGAAAGCCAAGTGGACTTGGCTTCCGCGCCCTCTCCCCATCCAATGGCTCAGATGTCCCTTCCTTAGGAGGCCTCCCTGCCCATCCTATTTACGATGGAAAATGACCCCCATATTCGCACACAGCCACACCACGTGTGCTGCCTTGCCCAAGCATGGTCCCTTTCTAGCACACTGTATAATTTACTTAGAGTGTTTACCGCCCACCTCTTTCCCACTGTGCCATAGGGCAGGGACTGTTCGTCTGTTTGTTCATTGATGTATCCCATGTGCCCACAAGGACCTAGCACCAAGCAGGTGCCAATAAATCAATCCCAGGCCCTTGTAGTGACTGAGTGAGGAATCGGTCAACATGGCTCACGGAGGGGATAGTTGGGGACTTCTGGGAGGTCTTCTGGAAAGGCCCGTGGCCTTCCCTGGGTGGACACGGGTAGACGCACAGCCCCCTCCCACCTGGACTTGGCCGATCCTGATGCTGCCCCACTACTAAGCCCTCAGGCCCGGGAGCCAGGATGTCCCCTCATCTTGTAAGCCCTTTGGGGCTGGGCTTCTGTTGCTACCCCTGCAAGTGTGCTCCCACCCCACATACATTGCATGGCCCCTCAGCCCCCTTAGAAGCCCTGGCCCTCACCCTTGGCCTTCTTCCTGTGCCAGTGATGGGGATAATCCCCCAAACCCTGGCCCACCCAGAGCCTGGGGCTGCAGCCCATTCCCTGTGGTCCCTGGGGACCGCAGTGGCCACACCCTCCACACCTCCTCTATCCATTCCACACCATCCTGGGAGGAGGGAGAGCCCCAGAACAGCCAGCGTGGCAAGACAAACACACTGGAGACTGAGGCCAAGCACTCCAGGAGCCGCGACAGAGATGGGGGTGTCAGTGTGGCCAGGAGACTCCTTGGAGGAGGTGGGCAGTGTTGGGGGGACAAGGGCAGCCCCACCAGTGCCTCTGTGTCCCAGCCACGGGGTGGGGCAAGGCTGGGCATGGCTGTGCTTGCGTGCGTGGTGTTATCATAGAGGAAATCAATGCCTGGCACTGGCCCAGTGTTTAAGGGAAATGAATAGATTTTGGCCGAGGACAAAGAGAGTTTGATTAATCAGAAATTGGATAATGGAGGCAACACTCTAATTATTTTTCTTCCCAGCATTTCATCGAGAAATATGTTTGCACAGCATATCAGAGGTAACTGAGCGGGTGAGGGGGTGACCATGCTGGAGGAAAGCCCAGCTCGGAGACAGGCCACCCGCACCCGCCCTCACCAGCAGGGGTCCTGGTAGCCACTCTACAGGGCCACAGGAAGCAAGAGGGCTGGGTGGGGCTGGCCTGGGGCCACATGCAGCTGGGGCAGCTAAGGCCAGAGAGGACATGCCATGCAGAGCTGGGCAGGAGGAGGCATGAGGGCCAAGCCCTCATGGTGGAGTTGCTCCTCCCCTGGCCTGGCCACAGTTAGGGGTAGGGCCACTAGTGTGGGGGTGCAAGAGGAGTAGGGGTGGGGTACCACCAGTTCATAGGGGGTCAGGGCCTGCTGGGGTCAGGGTGAAGGCTGTAGGTGCTAAGTTCTCCCACCCATAGTCAGAAGGGTCTTCAGAAGGCCCCTCTTGGCAGCTTGGAAGGTTTTCCCAGCTTTGCCTCTGGGCAAGCCTGATTAGCTGCTCCATAGCCAAGGTCAGACAGGACCACCGGGCCCCACAAACACAGAGCCTGGTACTTTACATGCCTCAGCCCTCCTTAGTCACCTTGCCCCCTCCTCCCTTGCTGACCCCACTCTTGCAACACCTGGAGCTGAAACCACACGGTTTAGCACCTTGTTTCCGTGGCCATCCAGCCTCCCAATTCCAAGAAGGCTTCTAGGGGCTCCTTGCTGGAACAGAGATCAACATCAGGTGTACATCCAAGAGGAGGCTCCCGGCCTTGTAGAGTGGTTGAGTCTCTACCACTCATTCACTTATTCGTTCTTCAGTGTACAGAAAGAGGCTGCCATGAACGAAGCATGGGGTTGGACCCTGAGGTCACTACAGGGAGTGAGGCATCAAATGAGAGAAGAGACAGTCAGCAAGCAATGACCTGAGCTGCTCATGGGACTCAGGAAGACGGAGGCCAGTCCTTCCCAATAACGGGTTAGCATCAGTGTCACTAAGGAAGGGGCATGTAAGGAGAGATAGGGTGGGTTAAAGCTGCTAGATAGGAGGGGGTACAGTGGTGAGGCTCACCAGTCACTGGCAAGCTCATCTAAATCCTGCCTCCCGTGCCCGCTGCAGACATCACTAATCGACCATGACTCTTTCCCTCTGGGCTGCAGCACAGCCTTAGAATCCTCTTCAGCACAGCATGCTTTGGACGGCCACTCCAGAGTTGAGATAAGGAAGGAAACTATCTGTACCCTTGACCCAGCCCAGAGCTTCCAACTCAAAGGCAAGGAAACCAAGGCCCAGAGAGTGGAAAGCATTTGCAGGGTCACCATCACAAGCAGAGCTGGACTTCTACCCAGGCCTGGTGCCTTCCCCTGCCCTGAGCTCCTCTGCTGGCCTGAGAGGCCACTCCTTGATCTTGGGGCACAGGGGCCACCTGGAAAGGCCACTCTACCATCATCATGTTCCTTTACTACCTTCAGGGTCTTGGCTCATCCCCTTAGGACAGTTTTCCATAGACATGCCTCTGAAGGTCATCACTCTGTGAATCCCCGTGTATGACAAAGGCCCCACTGAGTCACATTGCATCACTGAGTGGCCCAGCGTCAGCCCGAGGCATCTGTCCACCTGCCTCTGGCTTGAGAGTAACCCACAGTTGGGCCTGACGGGGCCCAGCTGGTAGCATCCACCTGAGGGTGGTTTGTGTTTGGTGGCCAAACCTGAGGCCCAGAGACACATCTCTGGGGACCCAAAGGTACAACCTCTTAGGAGCAGAGGGTTGAGCTGGAGCAGGGGTTCTGCAGAGCATGAGCACACAGCCCAGCCCTAGGGCGAAAGGGGCTGGACAGGGCCACTGAGGCATGACTGTCTGCGAATATTCAGTCCCTCCACAGCAACTCCCTGGGTGGCGATTCTCAATGGTGACTCCGCAACGTCCCTGCCCTCATGGAGCTTACACAAACACATATGATGAATGAATCAAATAGGGAGCAGGTCACGCTGTGGCGAGTGCTAAGGGGAAAAAAATAGCAGCAGGAAAGGGCATAGGAAACATGGTCAGGAACATGGCGCTGTTCTACATAGAGGCCCCACCAGCCCTGTCTGGAGCAGGGCCACAGCCTAAGAGCCAGCCCTCACTGCCATGCCAGCCTCCAGCACAGCCTCCTCCTCAGCCACCCTTCCTATGACCAACCAGGGTGAGAGGGACCATGCTGCCCAGATGCGGGGCTGCCCAGACCTACTAAGGCACTGGGCACATGAGGTCCACTCTCCACACCTCAGAGGACCTTGGCCTCCATGACTCACAGGGGCAGACCTCACAAAGGAGCAGACCTCACAGGGGCAGACCTCACAAAGGACCTTGGCCTCCATGACTCACAGGGGCAGACCTTACAAAGGGACCTCTGTCCTGGCAGCTCTCCATCCCAGGGGCCAAGGGTCTCCTGAAAGGTTTGCTCTAACCACGGCCCCCCATGGCCATGAGAGGCCTGGCTGAGCCCTCGGGGACGGGGTGTGTTTCTGGTTGGAGGCTGCTAGAAGGAACACCCCCGGGCTTGACACTATGTGTAAGGCCCCTCCCTGCACTGTGGCTTTTAACAGTCTCGCTTCTTAGCACTTTTTGATGGATTCTCCAGGGACGTCTCTAAAAGAGAGTTATACCTTAATTTAGAAGCAAATAACTCAAAACTCTGTGATGTGGCAGGTTCCTTTGGAAAAGAGATGAACGCAAAGAAGCCATTGCTGTGTGAAGCTGTGGCCATGCAGGTCCAGGGCCTGCTGATGGGACCATCTAAACCTCAACCTCGAGATGTGCCTCCTGCTGCCTCTTGCCCAAGGGTCCACAGACCAAGGGGCAAGAAGCAAGACATTTAGTGAAGAATTGCAGCAGGCAATTGCCTGCTGCAGTTTTCACTTTGGGTTCCCTGGGCCATGGAGCCAAGGTGAAGCTCACAGGCTGGGTGTGACTGACTCCAGCGGCCCTGAAAGTCCAACGCAACCCACCCGCCCACTCAGGGAAGGGAGGAGAAATGCTGTGGGGAGTGGGCAGCAGGCAGGTTGCGGGCCCACCCTCCAGGCCTTCCTTCTCCACAGGGGCCACTACAGCCCCAATATTATCCTTGAGGTCCCTGTGACCAGCCAGCTTCCTGGGCACTCACTTGGGCATCCATACAGTTTTAATGCTCTGCTGTTGCTGTTTTGGAATGCATAATTTTAGTTTTACTTTTGTAGAGACAGGGTCTTACATGTTGCTCAGGCTGGTCTCAAACTCCTGACTTCAAGTGATCCTCCTACCTCGGTCTCCCATAGTATAGGATTACAGGTGTGGGCCATCATGTCAGGCCCTTAATAATTTTCAAATAGGGGGCCCCCAAAATCATGTGGCCAGCTGTGCCTGCATTGCTCAGTCCCTGGGCATGCCCTGCCTGCTTGACACAGGGGACCTGCTCTCTGGGACCCGCTCTTCTCCAGCCTCCCGAGGCGCCACTGTGACTGTGCTTCCACCTCACTTGCCCGTCAATCCTCAATCTCTCTTTCTCGATACTTCTCAACTCATCCTCCCCACAGTGGAGGCCCAGGGGCCCAGCTCAGCCTCTTCTGATCCTACCTACCCTTGATCCCTAAGTGACCTCACGTGGTCCCCGGCCTCCCACACACCTCAGTGCCAAGGGCTCCAGGTTGCCACCTCCAGCCTTGCTCTCCCTCTGGCCACATGTGCCCATCAATGGCTCTCCAGGTCTCAGACCCACCTCCCAATTCCCCACCTCTCCAGAATGGGTTTTTCTGTATCTTGCTTCTCAGCCAATACCAGCTCCATCTTTCCACTGGTTCAGACCAAAACTGCAGCTGTCCTTTAAAAGCTGCAGCTTTAAAAAACAAATCTCCCACCTGCATTTCTCAGGGCCTCCAGAGCTCCCACCCCTGGGTCAGCAGCCTCTCTGCCTGGAATGTTGCAATGGCCCGTCATGGGCCCCAGCCTTACCCCACCCTAGCCTATTTTCCCACCTCAGCAGAGAGATCTTTTCAAAGTGTAGATTAGCTCCTCCTGGGAGGGCAGCTCCAGTCTCTTCTCTGCTCCAACCCTGCCAAGGTCTTCCTGCCTCATTGGGGCCCACTGAGTCCTGCAGGACCTGGCCCTGACACCCCACCCACACTCCTGCACCAGGTTCCAGCCACTCTGGTGGGGCCTCCAGGGGCCGGGGAGTGTCTGCTCAGCGCCTTTGCACCTGCTGTCTCTCCCCTGCTCAGCCACACCACTCACCCAGCACTTCTCCATGGCACTGTGTCAGCCCCCCCACCCCCATCTCGTGTCCCCCACCTTCTGCTTTAGTGTTCTCCACAGTGCAGCACTTAGTTACACGCGTTACTGTCAACCCCTGCCCGTCTGGTGTGAGCACTGTGAGTGGATGCTATGTCCCTGCTGTACCCCTGCACCTGGCACAGTGCCTGGCATGCAGCAGGCGCTGGTAAATGTTAGCTGAACAAATGAATGGATGAATCGCGTGAGGTTCTGCTCCTCCGGCTCAGTCCAGAGGGCTGATGTCTCCTCCTATGTGCTCTAGGATCTGTCAAGCGGTCTGTTGGCTCAATCCTGTGAAGCGCCTCCCCTGGCGGTGTTCACACGAAAGGGCCAAAATGTGTGGCAGGGACTGGTGTGGGGACAGGGCAGGGCACTCTTGGCTTTGGGTATGGATGAGGATAATGAGGTTCAGAGAAAAAGGGGCTGGACCTAGGATGGTGGGGCCAGGGCCTGACTCCAGGTCTTCTGCCACCTAGACTGGAATTCTCACCTCACCACCCTGGGGCCACAACAGTCTGGGTGCTCCCACGTCCCTCTTCATTCTGCCCAGGCCGCAGCATAGCCTCCGCTCTGGGATTCTGCCTGGGGCTGACCCTTGGCATCTGCACTGACGCCTCTGTTCATTTCGCTTTGTGCTCCTTCCAGCCAAGCACAGTGCTCACAGGTGCCCAGAGGCTTGGCTACCCCAGGTTTCCTTGCTGGAGGGTTCGGGAGAGCAGCGTGCTGACCTGCCTCCTCCAGTGTGCCCGTGCACCTGCCACGGTCAGCAGCAGTGAGAGTGCCTTTGCCGCCACACACCGTCTTAAGTATTCTGAGGCTAGCGTGGGACAGACAGCACAGGGCTGCCTTCCTTGCCTCCAGGGGAGGAAGCCGCACACATGTGTTCACACACAAGATGACTAAATTCAGCATTCCTGAATTGCTATATTCAGCATTCCTGTCCCACTGGCCTCTCTGCGGGGGCCCTGGGCAGCCCTTGTGAAGTCAATCCAGTTACCTGCAAATTCCTGGAATTGTTCTAGAAGCTCCTGAGGGCCAGACTGAGACCCCACCCATACTCTTGCACCAGGTTCCGGCCACTCTGGTGGGGCCTCCAGGTCTCTGAGGTTCCTCCTGAGACTCTAGAAAACAAAAGGACTGAGAGGCTGGGGACAGAGGGAAGAATCCATTCCCTGTGTCCCAAACCCACAGTCACATGCCAGGTCCCTGCAACAGTCCAGGCGACAGGCACAGAGTGCAGCAGCTCACCCTGCTCAGCACAGACTGCACACCCCACGAGGGCAGGCCCTGTTCTCGCTGCATCAACCTGGGCCTTGGCCAAAGCCAAGTGTGCGTTGGGTGGGGAGGGTAGGCACACTACAAAGATGAGTAACAAACAGCCCCTTCAGAGGGAGAGCAAAAACATCCCCAGAAATGAGGGAGCTGACTTAGGGGGGAAAGTGACACCAATTTCCGAGGGGGAGAAATTATGTCTTATTCACCTCCTGTCTCAGAAAATCAACGTCAGTTAGAGGAACACACAGGAAGACTTTTAAACCAGATGCCAGCATCTCCTCATTCCTAGAGAATGAGGCTTGCTCAAGGCGCATATTTTATCCAAGCACCGCCAGGCCATCCACACCCCCACTGCACCCCGTAGATGGATGCTCCCAGGCTGCCACGATTACTGCTCTCAAACATCCACATCCCAGAGGCACAGAGTCACTAGCTAAGCATCATCCCCGAAACAGGCAACTCAATCCTAACAAGGGGGTTGCCTGGGTGGTTACCCAGTGCCCTGGCTGTGCCCAAGGGAGAAGTGCCTGGAAGCACAGTCTCAGACTGCAAGGAGCCTTCCCCAGTCTTTAAAGCTAGCTCTTCTCCAGGCCCACCCCAGCTCATGGGGTCATGGAACTGCTTCGCTTTTACAGATGAGGAAGCCGTGGTCTCCACCACAGCCACAGTTAACCAGCAGTGGGGTCATTCCACTTCCCAGCTCCCTCAGCCCCGTGCAGCCCCCACCGGCCTTTCCCGCCATACCTCCTCCTACTCCCCAGACATGCTGAGTGCTCCCATCAGACCTAACTGCCCAAGTGCCTCGATCTATTCTCTCCTCTCTGCCCACAATGCCCAGCTTAGCTGTGCCCATGTCCTTCAAGCTCCAGTTCAAATGTCATGTTGCCCACGGGCTCACCTGACCCCCCAGCCCAGGACATCACTCTGAGGTCCCTCCCGAGGCCCCTGCACCTGCACTCAAGCTGGGTTGGTCCAGTAGAGACGTTTTCCCCTATGCGGTGGTCAATCAGTCCTGGGAGGGCAGGCCCAGTCCACTCCCACCCGGTGCACCCCAGCGCCAAGCTCTGGGGGAGTGACCACTCAATAAATATTTGCTTAATTGAATTTGGCCAAGGAGCCTTCTCCAGAGAGCTCAATCCCCAGGGCAGGGAAATCACTTGGGCAGAAAGGAGCCGGTCAGGGGCTCAGCTGTCTCCCCAAGCAAGACAGACCTCTCTACCAGGCGGGTCCCTCCACCCCAACACGGACTACGCGGAACGCTGGTCTCGCTTGGCATCATCCTCTTGTCTCAGTTAACAGGAGCCCCCATTATCGGCCTAGGCCGTATCCTGCCATCATCACCCAGGAAGGCTCAGCACCGCCCTAAAGGCAGAGCCCCCTCGGATCGCCCGCAGGATACGGAGCGCCAGCCCTGAGGCCCTCACTCCCCTCCCCCAAACACCCCCACCGCCTTTTAAGGGAAAAAATATTGAGCCGGGAACGTATTACAATCGCAGCAGGTCGATACTCATCTCTTCCTCTAAATGCCTGTGAGGAACCTGCTCGCTGCAAGAGCAGTGACCGAGAACTGCTAGCTGTCCGTCTGCGGGCCCAGGTCCTCGGGCCCAGGCCTCTGGGGCCCTCTCCTCGGTTTCAGGCAAGGCCCTGCATCGGCTCCGGCCGCCCCTCCCTGATCCCCCCCCTAGGGAGACCCGCCTCAGCGCCGCTCCCGCAGCTCGCCTGGCCCGCCCGGGCTCCGCATCAGCCGCTGCTTGGGGGCGCCCGGCGGCCCCGCGCGGCATCCCCGGCGCCCTCTGTCCACCCTCCCGGGTCCTCAGCCGCCCCCTCCCGCGGGGTCATCGGCTTGGCGGCGCATCCCTCCCCCAGCACCTGCCCGACCAGAGGCCGCCCCCTGCCCACCTCGCAGGCGTCCCCGCCCTTGGTGTCCCCCACCCCTGAGGGGCATCCCTGACGCTGCGTCCTGGCGGATCCGGGGCACAAAGGCCTGGGAAGAGTCCCAAGTGGGGGCAAGGTGGATGCCCCGGCCGTGCCCCCGACCCCTGAGGCTCAGCGGCGCGCGGCCGGCCGCGGGTCGGCTCACTCACCTCCGGGCCGCAGCACAGAGCATCTGCCGAGCTGCTCCGGGCAGGGCGGGGCGGGGCGGGGCGGCGAGCGCGGGGCCGCGGCGCCCTCGTTCCGTACGACGCGGGCGGCGGCGCCCACGCGGGGACGTGACCGGACCGCGGGCGGCGCACACGCTCCGGCCGGCCTGGTTCTCTCCGCCCGCCCTCCCGCGCCGCCCGCCGCCAGCCGCCAGTCCGCGGGTCCGCCCGCCCCGCGCCGCGCCGCCGCCGGCAGGGGGCGGAGCCGCGAGCGCAGCCCGTTGCCAGGCCAACCGCGGGCGGGGGGGTGCCGCGCGCCCGCCGGGCACCACGCGCCGGGCACCTCCGCCCCGCCACGAGCGCCGGCCCTCTGTCCATTGGGCACAGGCAGCTGACGGACGGGCCAATAGCCCAATGGGGACGGACAGGGGCGGGGTTGCAGCTCCGCGCGCGCCGCAGTCCCGCAAGCGCTCCCCGCGCCGGCGTTTCACCGACTCCGCTGCGCTGAGGCCTGGTAGCCGAGCCCCAGGGGCCACCTCTGGCAGCCCGGGAAACCAAGCCTGAGCCCAGCCATGGTCCTGGCCCTCTTTACTGCAGCCAGTCCCGGCTCGCCTTCTCTCCACTCGGGTTCAAACCCAGTTCGGCCTCTTGTGAGCTCTACGTCCTTGGGCAACCGAGTGACCTCTCCCAGCCTTTCTGTTTGCAAAGTGGGGCTAGTGGCACCTGCTTTCCTGAATTGTCTCACCAATCCTTCAGAACGTGTGAAAGGCCTATGCAAACCCTGACGATTTACACCGGTGAGGTTTGTGCAGCGATGGGAGGGGGCATTAGTCATCTCTGCCGCCGCCCCCCCGCCACCGCCCAGTGTCTAGGGGCTCTTTGGCGTCCCTGGCAATACTGGCACACGGAAGGGTGGCCTTGGGAGGGAAGGAAGGGAGAAGGACCCAGGAGCTGGCCCCCAGCCCAGACAAGCGTGAGAGAGCCAGTTCAGTTAAGGCCACTGATTGGCGCTTTTGGGAAGCTGGTGGAAAGCATCAGACCTTCAGCAAAACGCAGCTGAACCCAGGCTGCAAAATTCTGTTTTCAATTTCAAAGCCTATCTGTGGACCTCAGGGCCAGGAGTCCCTCAGTTCCATGCTTAAAAGACTCTCAAGCCAGAGGGCCAAGACGTGAATGCTCCTGTCTCTCTTCTCCATCTTTGTAAATCTGAAGCTTTGTGTATCCTAGAGCATCCCTGACAAAGTGCAAATGCCTTCCCAGCTAACGCGTTCCTTATCACCTTACACCTTTGTAAGGTGTGGATCATGCCATTCTTTGAGCAGCAGCCCTGGACCTGACCATGGCAGAGGTCCATGGAGCGGTCTCTCCATCATAGCTCTGTAGTGGAGAGGCAGGGGCATGTGCCTGGCTTTGCCAGCTGGACACTGTGGCATCTCAGCATCATCCCATAACCTCCCTAGGAATGTTTCTTCTGCTGTGAGATGGAGACCATTGTGTTACGTACCTGCAGGGTCATGGGCCACCTGTGAGGGTGCTGCCTCAACTGTCAGGAACAGGATGTATATTTGTTATGGGCATCATGGAGGCGAACTTAGTGCTCACTGGAGGTGTCCAGTGAGGACCAAGGGAATTCAGCCAATGGCTGAGGGGCTACCCTTTGTGCTTGCCTTCCACACCACCAGGCTGTGTCAGGCTGGACCTCTTGCCAGGAGGACCACACAGAGACCAGCAGCTGTGCTACCTGGCTGAGCCTCTGTTTCCTCTTCTGTCGAAAGGGAATGTAACAGAGTGTGGTCAGAGGGTGGCTCTGAGGGTTAATGTATATAGGAAATGCATATTAGCATGTCTTGGGATAGCCAGAGGCTGTTTCCACTGCAGAGTCTGGGGGTCAGAGTTGAATTGTTTGCAGAGGTAAGCCCACATGCAACAGTGAGATGGCCCTTTCCAGTGGTCCAGAGCAGAGGCTAGCCTGCGGAGGGGTCCACTGGGGCTGGCTGACACCTCCCTGACTTGACCTCAAAGTAAGAGAGGGACATCTCACCTGGCATCAAACCAATATTGTATTCATGCAGCAGTCACTTACAGATAGCCTCCTCCACCAGGGTATAGTTGTAGGCACAGTTCTAGGATTCAGACCGGCCCTTTTCTGGCAGACCCTCTGCCTGTAGGGCAGGGGCAGAAAGCAAACAACAATTGGGCCTTACAGTCATGTGAGGCTATCTGAGGAGACCCACTGGGGCTCTGGGGGCACGTGGAGTGGGGGAGCATTGGGCATTGGGCCAGCTTCCCAAAGGAAGAGATGCTTGGAATGAGGCCATAGCAGGCGTGGAGGTGGCCAGTGACATAGGGTGGGAGGGAAGTGAGTTCCAAGGCGGGGAGGGTGCAGGACATGAAGGAGCACGAGGCCAGGAAGAACCCAGAGAAGACCAGTGTGGCTGGGGCCAGGGTCGTTGCCCATGCACAGATGCCAGCTCGGGGCAGTAGGATCAGGGACGTTGGCCTAAGAACTGCTAGAGAGTTTTAACGTTAGTCTTTTAAATTTGAGAAGGAGGAGGAGAAGTTTTTAATTGCCTGTTTACAGTAGGCGTGGTCCCACAGACAATGTGAGTTGTCCTACTGGACATAATAAAATAACAAAAACATCAGTTAGTCAGTCCAGAGGAAGTGGGAGTGAGCACAGAAGTCAGTCTGTGAGGCTGAGTTCAGTGTATGGTCCGCTGTGGCTGTGAGATGGCAGGGAGACCAAGAGCATGTTAGGAGACAGTGGCGGGGCATTATCAGGACCCAGGGAGATGAGAGAAGGGGAGAGGGTGGGGACCACTGGAGGAAGAGATGGTGCTTACCAAAAAGATGGAGGAGCAGTTGGGGAGGTGGTCAGGAACCAGAGAATGGAGGGTACCAGAGGCACGGGAAGAGAGCATATGGTAAAGGAAGAAGCTGTTAACCATGCTCCCAGCTACTGGGAAGCTGAGAAAGCTGAGGACAGAGAAGCACCCCTTGGAGCAAAGGCAGGCCCAGTGGGCCAGGAGTTCAGGGCACAGGGCCACGCAAGGCTAAAACTGGACAGGTGGGTCACCTGCGGCAAGGTGGGCCCCAGATGCCATGTGTGGATGTGCAGTCCCCTAACAGGAAAGGGTGTGGCTGCGACCAGAACCTGGGTGCTGGTGCTCTGTCCTGAGCCCTCATTGGCTGGGAGACAACAGCTGGGGCTTTGCAGTAGTCAGAGGAAGGGGGCCATGGTGGTGACTGAGCCCACTCAGCACCTCCCCAACCCAGCAGGCACAGCTGGCTGAAGAGTGGCCCCTCAACATGGTGTCAGCACCCGCCCTGCCCCACCACAAAGAAAATGACCCAGGCTCCACCACTGGGGCTCCACACCATGGACATCCGTGACCCCTCAATCCCATTGGATCTCTTTGGCTCATCAACCACTGAACCCATCCTAGCCCCTACATATCAGCCAGGCCAGATCGGGGACTCCCCACAAACACATACATTTGAGCCCTGCTGTTCTGGGCTCTCCTCCACCTCCATGAGAACCAGCTTCCCCGGGGCCTCCCTTTGTGCACCTCCAGAGCCCCTAGGACCCTGGAATTCCTGGTCTACACACATGTCAACCTGTTCTGTAGTGACCTGTCCCCAGCTGACTCTTCCACTAGTTTTCCCACTTCCCGGGGGTGGGGTGGGCATATGTTGCTTGTCTCTAAACCATGGATGGCCCAGAGCCTGGCCTGCTCTGGTGCCACCCCATCTGGCTGATTCTCTGTGCCCCACCTGTCCTACCTCTTCTGCAACCACCCCCCACCCCCAGCGGACGCTCAGGCTGCCGCCCAGTTGGGTGGATTTCCCCGATTGTTTCCCTGGGGTCTGTGTGCCCCACCCCCACTTGAGCAAGCCATCGCAGATCTGGGTTAGTTATAAATAGCCAGGCCCGAGACTCTTCTTTTAGCTGAAAAGAAGCAAAGTGAACGAGCAGAAAGGCACACCCGGCACGCGTTTTATTTTTAATCTTCTCCCTCTGTCTCAAAATGAACCCCGGTCCCCATGCTAAGCATTTCTAGGAGCAGAAGTACAAGACAAATGCCTGAGAAACAAAACCCAAGGAGCTGAGGGCCCTGCCTGGCTTTGCCACCATCTGCTGTGTGACCTTGGGTATTCAAGTTGCCTCTCTGGGCCTCAGTTTCCTCACCAAGGAGAGGTGGGTAATGGAGGTGATCACCTTGAATGTTGACTTTTCTGACCTCAACTCCTTCTATATTCCTCCCCTAACTTGTGCCCATCCTGACTCAGCAATGACACCTGTCCCAGGGATTTCCTGGGAAGCTCAGATAGGTGAGACGAGGCTACAATCTAGCCCTGATTTGAAAATTAACAACTTCCTTACCCCCAGGTCTTTGCTCAAGTGTCCCCATCCCAGAACTTTGTCCTTCCATCTGCCAGCAAAATTAACAGAAGGTCAAATTGTCACCTCCCTGCTGTGAGCTGGAAGAGGGCCGTCCAGGTCACCACTGAGTTGACTCTATAGCCAGGAGCGGGTAGGGAGACCATGGGCAGAACCTGAGGGGAAGCAGAGCGGGAGCAGGAGGCCAGGTGTGTGGTATGGGCAAAGCAGGGAGCTGCGCGACAGAGAGGATCAGGCCTCAGGAGGGGTGGTGGGGCGGGGGGTTTCTGCACTGATGGGATCTGCAGGGCTTGGGCTGTGCAGCGTTTGTCTTGTATCCTACTCTTCAGCCTCCAGCAGGCCCTTGCTTATAGCTGGGACTCAGTGTTGGTGGAATTCAGGAGACTCTTGCCACCCTAGGCCCAGATGTTCTGGGCACACAGGGACAGACCCTTACATGGATGAAGAAATCCACAGCACGTGGAACACGTTTTCATCCACAACCCCCTGCCAGGTAGGCCCGTTTCAGTGATAAGGAAACTAGACTCAGAGAGGTTAAGTAACTTGTCCAAGGTCACACAGATTGGAAAGGATATGTTTTAAATGAGACCTAGGCTTTTTTTTTTTTTTTTTTTTTGCAATCTGTGCATATTAAATAAAAAAGGCCAACACAGTAGAAGCAACAGGAACCCACTTTTCCTGGGTGGTCAGAGCCCTGAGAACAAACAAGGCAGATCTAGCTGCTCCATCTGATACCACAGTGAGAAGCTGGCCAGGGGCACTGGGAGCCACCTGACACCTGAGGACCTGGGGGATGGGGCATGGAGAGCTGCTGGACATTATGAGACATGGGGCGGGGGGGCGGTAAGAGCCACTCAGCACCCTGCTCCGCCTTTCTACCCCATCACCCTGGGCACCTGCTGTTTGATGTCCTCAGGGAGTGGGGGAAGAAGGCTGGGGTGATGTCTTCAAAGAGGAAATCCCTGGTACTAATTGGCGCTTGGATACCTTTAGGCTAATCAACCTGTTTATTTCTCTCTCTAGAGTAAATTAGAGGGTTTAGCTGGGGAGGGTGGAAGAAAGAGGTGTCTGCTGGTGGCCACCTCCCTGGGGGCTGTAGATGGCTTTGCAGTAGGCAGTGGGCTGCAGGGCAGTGGCGAGGGCAGCCGCGTGCCGTAGGGAAGGGCACTGTGCACATTCCCTGTGCTTCTCATCTCAGTGACTCAGGAGGGCTGTTCTGCCCACCGTCCTGGGCTCAGGATGCCACTCGTGCTGGGTTCTCTAGGCAACCACATGCTGACATTCCTCAGGAGGGAAGGGAGCTGGGAGAGCCAGGTGGGGCCTGTTTATGGGGGAGCCTTGCCTCATTGTGCTTCTCCCAGTACCTGCACCCCAGCTGTGCCATGTGGAGCCCCCTTCCCACAGAGCCCCAGGTCCCTTGAAGACCAGAGCCTATGGCTTCCCGTCACCTTTAGTTGGGGCACAGCTCTTTTTGGTGTGTGTGACACTGGCCTACACTCTAGGTCTTCTGTCTCAGAGTCAAACCCAAGCTCTTCTCAAGGGCTGGTCAGACCAGTGTGGGGTCTCCAGCAGCTTTGAAATATTTTGGTGGATGGGAAGCGGGGGCTTGGCTGGCTCCCCAACTCTGGGGCAGGGGGAGGGAAGAGTGGAGGTCTCCTGGTGTGCCTGGGCCCTGCAGGAGTGAGCTGTCAGCTCTCCGAGGGGTGGCTACTGCCTCTCCGGCTGCTGTGCGCTTGCTATGGTAGATGCCCCCTGAGACACAGGCGACAAAAGACTGGTCCTTCCTGGGTTCTCTGAGCCTCCGCCCTCAGCCCCTGACATGGCTGTCACTGCAGCTGCCTGCTGGTCGCTCAGGCCCCTGGCCAGGTGGGACGTGTGTGTGGGGGTGGCACTTGCAAGTCCTCTTGTCAAACCCACCCACTGGCTCTGCAAGACCCTCCTTGAGCCCTGCAGGCCAACTGGCATGGGTGGGTGGGTGTGTGGCCAGCCCGCCCTCAGTGCCCTTTCCTGCCTTGTAGGGGCCCAAGAGATCATCAGCAAAGGTCTGATTTCCTCACTGGTATGGAAGCTGCAGGTGGAGGTGGAGGAGGAGGAGTTCCAGGAGTTCATCCTGGACACACTGGTCCTCTGCCTGCAGGAGGACGCCACCGAGGCCCTGGGCAGCAATGTGGTGCTTGTCCTGAAGCAGAAGCTCCTCAGCGCCAACCAGAACATCCGCAGCAAGGCCGCCCGTGCGCTCCTTAATGTCAGGTGAGGCCTGGCCTAGGCTGGGTTTCTACCAAAGCTGGGAGAAGGCACCTGAGCTGGACTGGTCCAGAGCTCAAGGGCGGCCACCTTGGGCCTGCTTCCCCTTGCCTGCTTGTGCCTAGGGGCAGGAGGGAGCTGGGACGGAGGATGACCTTCTCCCCTAGGGTGACCACCATCCCGTTGGCCTGGGAGTGTACTGTATCCCAGGAAACCCCTCAGCCTGGACAAAACCAGATGATTGTGCACCCCCTCCCCATGAGGAAGGCCAGCACAGGAGATGCACTGGTGATGATCATGACACCCAGCGGTCACTGAGTGCCTCCTGTGTGCCAGGCGTTGTCTACAAACCTCACATTTAGGCAACCCTCCAGGGAGGTGATGTCTGCCTTCACATGTGAGAAAAGGAGGCAGTGTCTTGTGTCTCACACCAGGTCACACAGGATCACAGTCTACATCCTGGCCTGGAAACTGAGGGAGCCCAAAGCCTCAAAGCTGCAGAGGGCAGGGTGCGGTGTGTGTTCTCACACTGGGCCCCTTTTCACGAGGACAGGCTGGTCACCGAACCCCAGAGTCTCTGCCTTAGCTGTGGCTATGTCTCTTTAGTGGAGGCCCTCTTGCCTTCCCTAAGTCCTGGCTTCTCTTCTGAGAGTCTCACTAGAGGCTCAGGCCAGTATTTCTGCAAGTGGGGCCCCTGACCCAAGCCCCCGGGAGGTTTGTGAAAATGCAGATTCCTGGGCCCTGTCCCAGCCCCATCATTCTTAGGTCTGCTCAGAGGTCCCCTTTCTGTGGGACCATGAGAGTGGCTTTCCAGGAGAGAGCTCTCTCTCTGAAACTGTAACCTCCCTGCTGTCCCCTGTCCTCCCATGTCCACTGTGACCACCATCCCTGCCGTTACTTTGTGTGTCATCCCCGAGGGGAGCTCCTGAGGACAGGGCTTTCCTCTGTTTGCTGCCCTAAACCCAGGGTTTGCAGCGGGGGAGCTTTGGCTCCCAGTTGAGAATTATCTGGCCCTAAAGAACACTGAGCTGGAGAAACCCTGCTCTTGTCCCCACTCTTGTGAACAAATCGGGCAATCCCTGCATCGCTCTTGTCTCAGTGTCTTGCTGTGTGAACGAATCGGGGAATCCCTGCATGTGGGGCCCAGGACTCTGCATCTTTGATCATGGGCTTCGGGGTTGAGGCCCACTGCCCTGAAAGGCTCCCAATGTCACAGCTAGTGGCTGGCCAACCCCATTTCCCAATCTGTGTTCCCAGGGAACACCTGTGTCTTTGAGGTCATTAAGAGCTCTACAAAAATGAGGGTTCTTTGGTGGCTACATTTGGGAAAGGTTGATTAAACTAAGTGACACAGGGGTCTTTGCACTGTGGCATTCCTGTGGGGCTTGTGAACAGTGTTTCCTGGCCCAGGGAGCCCTTTCTTTTTAGGGGACAGAATTGACCCTCTCTCAGGAAACTTTTGGGGAGTCCATCATCCTCATTTCCACAACTTCATTCAGTGCCAGAGTAAGTGGCCTAAAAGTCACCTGGTCTGAGTCCTTAGCTGCAGTTGCCCAGTGCCCGGCAGCTGCTGCTGTTGGGGGCAGCTTGGCCCATCACTGTCAGCTCTGGCTCTTAGGCAAAGTCAAAACAGGTCTCCCTGTGGTTGACACCCCTGGGTCCTGCTGTTCCCCATTTTGGGGCCACGGAGAACATGCCCTGTTTCTTTTCTGTGTGCTGGCTCAGAATGAGGCCCTGTCACCCCGTGGTCTTCACTGGCAGTGGGCCGTGTTCACACCAATGCTCCTCTGCAGCCCAGCATCCCTGCCATGACCAGTCCTGGATCATGGGGACCAGTCCCGGGACTACCTGGGGTAGCCCCCACACAATTATTTCTTTTGTGTCTCCCTGGGGCACTCCTGGGCCTTGCGCCTCTTCTCCCTTCCAAGCAGAGGCCCTCTCTGTTCCCTCTCTGCCCCAGCATATCTCGAGAGGGCAAGAAACAGGTGTGTCATTTTGACGTCATCCCCATCCTGGTCCATCTGCTGAAAGACCCAGTGGAGCATGTGAAGTCTAACGCTGCCGGTGCCCTGATGTTCGCCACAGTGATCACTGAAGGTGAGGCGGTGGGGGGTGCCGCAGGGAGGGAGACCCCAGCAGGCTAGCAGCCGTGATGAGCTTTCTGTACTCAGGGGCTGGGTATCGTCCCCCAAACTCCACACTTTGCAAAAAAAAAAAAACCTCCCCTTGGCCTATCACTGATGTCCTTTCAAAGTTGGGTCCAAGGCCCAGCCCTCCCGCTTCTCCCCAGCACAGTGGCCCCTCACCGGTCACTCACATTAGGACCTCTGTGCCTTCGCAGCAGTCTGTTCCCTGGGCCTGGAATTCCCGCCTCCCACCCAGGCCCCTCGTGAGCTGTGACTCAGGGGTTGATTAGTTTGCCATCCATGATTCTGTTACCCTGAGGTCTAAGCAAACCCTGGAGCCTTTGACTCTATGGTGTTTATTCATCCTAATTATTTTTCTTAAACTAGAGGAGGGGGCAAATTCAGAATTATCTCCCCCGAGCCCCCCACCTTGGGATTCCCAGCCAGTCAGGCTTCCCCTCTAAGTCACCCAACCCTGGGCTAATGGAAGAACCCTGGGCTGTTTCCACACCTGGCAGACTGGGGCGTGGCACTCCCAGGACCCCTGAAAGCATTTGACTTTCCCTCTGGCCCCTACACACCCACCAGCCTGGGGCCCTGTGCTTCCTTTGAGTTCCACGGAGGACCATCTGGGCTTGGATTTGCAATCAGCCTCCCAAAGACAGGTCCTCCCAGGCCCTGCACACCTGACCCTAATGCTGCTTGAGGTATGCAGATGGGAGAGGTTGGGGCTTTCTTGGAGTCCACAGCCCCTCCTTTTACTGGTGTAGTCAGGATGCTGACTGCACGGTGGCAGGGGCTCCCCCTGCGTGTTTATCTTGGGGCAGCCTCAGCCCAGTGTCCTTCTCGGTCCAGGCTTTCTGTAGGAGTGCTTGGAGGGCCACGGGGCTCGAGACACAAGAGGCTGAGACCCAGGGAGATGAGGCCACTTATTCCCAAGCTGGCACTCCAGCTGAGGGTCCTGAAGCCCCTGCCACGTGCCAGGCCCTAGGAGGCAGTGATGAGGGATGTGGAGGAGAAGCCCAGCATGGGTGGGGCAAACACAGGGGACAAGTCGCCTCTGGGAAGGGCTTAGGATCAATCCCAAGGGCAATGGGAGTTGGCAGGGCCCAGGCTGAGAGGTTCCACCAGCAAAGGGGAGAGTCCGCTGGGCACTGCAGGAGCATAGGGCCAGCAAGGACAGCAGGAAGGAGCAGCGAAGGGTTGAGGAGGGCATCTCTCAGGAACCATGTGTGTTTTGTGCAGAGTAGGTGCTCAAGAAATATTGGCAACATATATGAACTATTGGGTTTACTTTTTTTTTTTTTTTTTGAGATGGAGTCTTGCTCTGTCGCCCAGGTTGGAGTGCAGTGGCACCATCTCGGCTCACGGCAAGCTCCGCCTCCCAGGTTCATGTATTCTCCTGCCTCAGCCTCCTGAGTAGCTGGGACTACAGGCGCCCGCCACCATGCCCGGCTAATTTTTTGTATTTTTAGTAGAGATGGGGTTTCACTGTGTTAGCCAGGATGGTCTCAATCTCCTGACCTCGTGATCCACCCGCCTCGGCCTCCCAGAGTGCTGGGATTACAGGCGTGAGCCACCGTGCCCGGCTGGCTTTACTTTTTTTAAAAAGCCAGTGTCTCAGTGTGTCACCCAGGCTAGAGTACAATGTCAAGATCACTGCAGCCTCAAACTCCCAGGCTCTAGTGATCCTCCCCGCTCAGTCTCCTGAGTAGCTGGGACTGTAGGCACCTGTCACTACGTCTGGATAATTTTTAAATTTTTGTAGAGATGGAATCTCATTATGTTGCCCAGGCTGGTCTTGAACTCCTGGGCAGGATACGAGGGTGGATGGAGAGGAGCCAGTTGAGGCCGGAAAGGCAGGAGATGAAGAGGCCAGGCCCAGGCCGGACTCAGCGAAGATGCAAGAGCCCTGAGGGTGAGGGCATGTTGGTGGGGCATAAACCAGGCATAAACCCCTTGAGACTGCACAAGGAGGAGGGTCAGGAGAGGGCTAGGGTGAGGGGGGTGAGAAGAGGGTCCCTTGGGCTGTTTGGAACGCCTTGTGTTGGTGGCCTGCAGGGAAGTATGCGGCCCTGGAGGCACAAGCCATCGGCCCGCTCCTGGAGCTGCTGCACTCCCCCATGACCATAGCACGCCTGAATGCCACCAAGGCCCTTACCATGCTGGCAGAGGCCCCCGAGGGCCGCAAGGCCCTGCAGACACACGTGCCCACTTTCCGTGCCATGGAGGTGGAGACTTACGAAAAGCCTCAAGTGGCCGAAGCCTTACAGCGGGCAGCCCGGATCGCCATCAGTGTCATCGAGTTCAAACCCTGAGCCCCTCATTCATCTCTGTGAGTGAATAAATGCACTAAGTCTCTTTATCTCGGGTCCGAATGGCACTTTCTGTTCCTGGAGTACAGTCACATCTTCTCTTGCTCTCCTGCCAAAGGGGAAATGCGAGGCCCAGAAGCACCGGGTCTGGGTGGCACAGGCTGAACCCAGTGCGGGGGATGGGTGGGAGGTGGCCTTGGAGTTGTGCTCTCTCTCCTGGGGCCAAGAGTTCCCCTCAGAAGGTAGAGAGTAGGGCTGAGCCCTCCAGAGACAAGGCTGGGGGCAGGGACTTGGGCTGGGGGAAGGAAGGAACCCAGATGTGCCAGGCACCACCCAGGTTTCAGAAGATCCAGTGACTGACCCCTGGGGTGTGGCTGGGTGTGGCTCTGCTCAGCCAGGTCTGTCCCTTCCCCACCCTGGGTGATGGGAAGGAAGGTGATAGGTGAAACCCCATGCAGGTTCTTCGTGGAGAAGGTGACTCAGTCATAGAGGCTCCCCCAGGGATGAGTGCTCAGGACAGGGGTAGATTCTGGTTTCCTCCTTAACGTCTTACCCCAAACAGCCGCATTCTTCTCCAAAGCAAGGAAGTCACTCAAGCACGCCCCCAGGTTGGCCTGAAGCCCATCCCACCCTCCATTCTCTCCCTTTGGGTGTATGTGGCCCCCAGGGCAGCCCTCTTCTGCCTGTGCCTTCATCTGGGCTCCTTCCCTGCAGTGAAGGTGACAAGCAGGCTGGGAGCTTAGGCAAGGAGAGAGAGGTGGGCTGAGAGGTGGAGGAGGGGAGAAGCCCAGCTGCAGGGGGCTATGGGGCATGGGGCTGAGGTTGGGGAGTGACTGGGAGAGCTCCTTAATCTCCTACTCATCTCTACATGGTCTGGTGAGGCAATGGTTCTCCTCGTTTCGGGGGAGAAGCAGACTGTCCTGGCCTCTGTTGGAGGAGCTGCTAGAGCAGAACTCAGCTTCCGGGCTGGGCCCTTTCGTCTGGGTCTGAGCTGGAGCCTTACTCTTTCTCCAGGAGCTTTCTGAGGCTCTCTCTCTCGAAGGTTTCCCTCATTCACATCACCCCTTGGCAGTCATATTTCCTGTGAGGTGCCCACTCCTCCCAGAATAAACCTTTCAGCAAAGCCAGAATCTCAAAGGGAGCCCCTTCTTGCAGTCCTTTCAGTGAGCCCCAGGGGCCCTCACTTTCCCAGAAGAAACACAGGGAAGTTATTGTCCTTGGGATCACAGGATGAATCCAAGTAGGGCCTCTTGTTGTGGAAGGGACGGGCAGCTGGGACCAGCTGGGGTTTCAGGTTCATCCCCATTCTCAAAAAAGCTGCCCCTAAGAGGGCTGGGTGCAGTGGCTCATTCCTGTAATTCCAGCACTTTGGGAGGCTGAGGCGGGCAGATCACTCAAGGCCAGGAGTTCAAGACCAGCCTGGCCAACATGACAAAACCCCCTCTCTACTAAAAATACAAAAATTAGCTGGACATGATGGTGCACGCCTGTATTCCCAGCTACTTGGGAGACTGAAGCACGAGAATCACTTAAGCCTAGGAGGTGGAGGTTGCAGTGAGCTGAGATCATGCCACTGCACTCCAGCCTGGGTGACAGAGTGAGACTCTGTCTCAAAATAAAACTTTAAAAAAGGCCCCCTAAGAGGAAACCTTTTCTCCTTCAGGAAACATTTCCTCATGTCCCAGTCCTGCCTTAACACAGCAGGCTGGCTCTCCCCCTTCCACAGGCTCTGGCCGAGATCATCAAACTCCTTGCTGCAAGACCCTGTGCTCTTGGTCTCCTCTGTAGAACCCTCTTTCTTTACATGGCTAGTGGTGCTGATGCTTCTCATGCCTCTGTTCTAGGCTCTCCCTTCTCCCACTTTCCCTGTGCAATCTCATCCGCCTGGCTTTGGGCTTTCTCTACCAGGTTCCCTTCTGAGCTGGGCCTGATCTCTCTCCCCTGTCTCCCCCAGATCTGGGACTCCAGCCCCAGCCTCTCTCCTGAGTTCTGGATTCTTATGTTCAACTTAACATCTACCCTTAAATGTCTCCAGGCAAGAATTAATACCAATCTTTCACAAACTGTTCCAAAAAATAGAAGAGGAAGAAATATCTCCCAACTCATTCTATGAGTGTAATACTACCCTGATACCAAAACCAAAGATATCAGCTGGGCACGATGGCTCATGCCTGTCATTCCAATGTCTCTACAAAAAACACAAAAATTAGCCTGGTGTGGTGGTGCGTGCCTGTAGTCCCAGCTACTTGGGAGGCTGAAGCAGGAGAATCACCTGAGCATGGGAGGTCAAGGCTGCAGTGACCTGAGATCACACCACTGCACACCAGCCAAACAAACAAAAACCACTCAAAGATATCACAAGAAAACTGCAGACCAATATTTGTTATGATTATAGAAACAGAAACACAACCAAATATTAGCAAACCAAATTCAGCAGCATATAAAAAGCATTATACAGCATGATCAGCTGGGATTTACCCCAGGAATGCAAGGTTGGTTTAGCATATGAAAATCAATTAATGTAATATAACATATAGGTAGAATAAAGGACAAAAGTCACATAATCATCTTAATAGATGCAGAAAAAGCATTCCACAAAGTTCAACACCCATTCATGATGAAAAACAAACTCTCAGAAAACTAGGAAAAGAGGGTAATTTCCTCAACATAATAAAGAACATCTGCAAAAACTCAGCTGACATTATATTTAATAGCAAAACCTGATTGCTTTCCCCTGATATCAGAAACAAGACCTCTCTATACAGCATTGTACTGGAGGTTCTAGTTAGGCAGTTAGGCAAGAAAAAGAGCATACAGATTGCAAATAAATAAAGGTAAATTCTCTATTCACAGATTACATGATTATAAGAAAACTCCCAAGGAAGTACACTTAAAAATGATTAGAACTAATGAATAAGTTCAACATGGTTGCAGGATACAAAATCAATATACAAAAATTAATTGTATTCCCAGATACTAGCAATGAACCATCCAAAAACAAAATTGAGAAAACAGTTTAATTTACAATAACATCAAAAAGAATAAAATACTCAGAAATAAATTTAGCAAAAGGAGTGCAAGATTTGTACACTGAAAACAAAATAGTGTTGAAAGATGTTAAAGACTTAAATATATGGAAAGACATCCCATGTTCATGGATTAGAAGACTTAATATTATCAAGATGGCAATAAACATCTTCATGCAGCTCAAACTCTACATATCAGAAATGAGTTCATCTTTTCCCCATACCTGCACTTACTCCAGTGCAGCCTGTCTCTGGAATTGATGCCCCCTTCATTCACCTGCTCCAGCCAGAGAGTCATCCCTGGCCCCTCCCTCCAAAGGTCTCCACCTCTTTACCTCTCTGCCACCAACTTGCCTGCTTTGCTCTAGCAGTGTCCTGGTGGGTGTTCCTGTCTCACTTTTATCTTCCCAGCAGCAGGAAGCAAATCTGATCCTATCACTTCCTTGCCTACACTTCCAGGGACATAGGCCCCCAAAGCATACAAGGCCTGCTGGTCAGGCTTCCAACTCTTTCCCTCCCACTGTTCTCCATGCACATGCCATATCTCAGCATCTTCAAACATACCTTGTACTCTTGCTGCATGTCTTCTCACACATGTCCCTTCTGTTATCCATCCAACTGATTCCCCCTTTCCCTGACTCTGAGGCTAGATGGAGGTTTCTGCTGGATTCTCTTGCAGTGCACACACTGCACCCTGTGAAATGTGGCTAATTCTTGTCCCTCCACAAGGGTGGTTCTGTGGCTTGAATATGATAATGCACTTACCCTGGGCTTGCCTGAAAACAGCAGGACACATGAAATGCTGGCTATTGCTGTGATTGCTTATTTTCCACCATACACCATATACTCCAGAGAGAAGTTCCCATGTGCTTTGTTTGCGGTTATTTTCTTCGAGCTTGACATGGTGGCTGGCACATATTAGGCACTCAAAAGTGTCAGCTGAAGGATTAGAGAAAGGATGAGGGCTGGTCATGTGAATATACCTTCAGAGTGTGATTCTCATGATGAAATAACTTCAAGGCACCTGGAACTTTTCCTAAAGACACAAATCATTTATTTTGGACTGGGAAGAAGAAAAGTGAAGGAGAGGTTTAGGGAACCCCTATGGAAACACGGCTGAGGAGTGTCCTCTATCTGATAGCTCAAGTGGATCTAACCTATGGGGCCAACTCCCAATAATGTCGCGATGCCAGGCAGGCTGTGAGTGTGACTGGGGAGAGCTGGCCTGGAGGGAGTTTCTTCTTAACCTGCCCTCAAGGGATGCAGCACAGCAGAAGCTAAACAGAGTTGAGTGGTGGGGAGGCCTGTTCTATTAAAGCAGAGCCTGCCTCAGTCCCACTGAGGTTCAGGCAGGGGCCAAAGCTTCCATCCCTGGCACCTGTTTCCCCATGGCCTGTGTGGTCATCAGTGCTGGAGAGCACCTATAGGTGAGATTCCCTTGCAGGGGTGGGGTGGGGCTTCCACAGCTCGGCATCTTGGCCAGCAGGGACATACCTTGGAAAATAAGGAGAGAACCAAGCAATGGAAGTTGGGTACATGAAAGAATTGGTGACAGTGAAGTAAACACAAGCAAAAATTCCAAATATATATAGAGATGAAAAGCCAAAATTAAATTTAAAGTGAAAGTGTTTATGCAGTGCAGCCATTTGGAGAAAATGACTCATTTTGTAAAGGAACAGATGTTCTCATTTGCATACTTTCTGTAATGGCGAATGGACTTTGCTGTGTCCTGCCACACGGCATGTGTGTGCTGCTGCTGGTAGCCCTTGATGCATGACACCAAGGGAGCATTTTTATTAATGTAATCCTTGGCCCCAGGCCCATGGGTCTCCCAGTAGGAAACGCTTTGTCCCTGTTGATGATGATCCTGGAGAAGCAGCAGCTCTGCCTCCTCCTGGACGGCCCCAGCCCAGCTGCTTCAGGCAAAGTAGGTGACACCAAGGACCTTGAGCGTGATCAGGATGATCCCACTGATGCCCACAACTCTCCTCCAGTAGGGGTTGTCTGACATGTTGCCCCACTCTGTACCTTCCGTCTTCTCAGCAACCTCTACTTTCTCAGTTGCCTCTCCCAGGGCCAGCGCCTCTGCACCTTGCAACGTGTCACCATGCTCTACCTCCTCTGTTGCCTTTGCTGGGGCCACTTTGGGGCCCTCCTGACTCCAGCCCACAGAACATGTCCCAGATCATCCAGGTGCAGCTCTTGGTCTCCTTGCCTACATCTAGAACAGAAGGAATAGGCAAAGGTCAGGAGGCAGGCAGGCCATGGCACAGGAGGGAAGCCTGTGTAGGGACTCACAACATCTCAGCCTCCACGAGTCCAGTGTGAAGACCCATGGGCTTACTCTTAATAAGAAAGAACTGACCTTAGCATGCCCAGATCCCTGTAACTGGCTGGCGGAGGTGGTGTTACAAGAACTTGACCCTCCCTGGGGTGCTGCAGTAATTGCCCACCCTTCTCTGTCCCTATGGGTCTAGGGCAGATGGTCCCTGATCCTCTGAACATTTCACCTCTACGCTCCAAACACTGCTCTTTGGAGGACAGAGGAAGCCCTTTGAGTCATGGAAATAGGCACCATTCTCTTTGGCAACCTCTTGGGGAGTGTCTTCTCAAGGCAACTCCCAGTTTCACTGCACTTGGCCCACAGTAAGGCTGTCCTGGGGCCCTTGAAGGCACATTTTTGGTGCTATCCAGGAGGAGAGCCTAGAAATCACAGGAAGGTTGCCATTCACTTCTGTAGGCCAAACTAGGGGAAACACCTAACTGAGGGGCTTGAACATCACCCAGATGTCCATGCAGCGCTGGCCTGTCCCCTGGGGCCTGCTTACCTGGCTTAGCACCATGGTCAGCTCCTGGGAATCATTCCCTCCTGGAAGATGAGATGACCCTGTGTTCATTCAGATCAGGCTCCCAGCAGTGTGCATTGTGACGTCTTCTGGGTGTCATCCTGCTGGGCAGCCTCCATGCCAGTATCTCCTGTGTTCCCACCCCTGCAGCAGAGGCTGAGGAGGAAGCAGAAATGAAGGAACTCATCAGACAGGGACAGAGGAGCCTCTGTTACAAGGGGAGGGGCAGGAACACAGATAGCCTATGCTGGGACTGAGAAGTCCTGAGGACCACATCCTTGCCTCTATTCTCAAATGCCCATTAATTATACCATTATCAGCTTCTGGGACCTAAGAGGTGTGGGAGCCAGTCTGGAAAAAGCAGCTGGTCATTCAACCCCACAGCCCAAAGGCACAAATGCCATCCCACACAGCAGTTAAATGAAGTTTAACCTAAAGTTGCCTCCTTACATATTTTAACGTTGTCTTAAAAGTTTCTCTACATAATGAACTATAATCTAAATGGAGGTGTAAACAGCCTGTAACCTACTCTTGTGCCAACCACTGAGTTTTGTCCAGTTAAAGGGGGCCAATTGTTCAAACCATGTTCAAATAAGGCAAATGCTAGGCTGTACCCAACCTGGCCATTTCTTTACCTCACTTTTGTTTTCTGTATGTCACTTTCTTTTTTCTGTCCATAAATCTTCTTCCACCATGTGGTTGTACTGGAGTCTCCCTGAGCCTATTCTGGCTCAGGAGGCTGCCTGATTCATGAATTGTTCTTTGCTCAATTAAACTCTGTTAAATTTAATTTGTTTTTAATTTATTTTTAATTTTTTTATTTCCATAGGTTATTGGGGAACAGGTGGTGTTTGGTTATATGAGTAAGTTCTTTAGCGGTGATTTGTGAGATTTTAGTGCACCCATTACCTGAGCAGTATACACTGCACTCAGTTTGTAGTCTTTTTTCCCTCATCTCCTTCCCACCCTTTCCCGCAGAATCCCCAAAGTCCATTGTGTCATTCTTATGCCTTTGCATCCTCATAGTTTAGCTCCACTTATGAGTGAGAACATACTATTTTGGTTTTCCATTCCTGAGTTACTTCACTTAGAATAACAGTCTCCATTCTCATCCATGTTGCTGCAAATGCCATTAATTCATTCCTTTTTTATGGCTGAGTAGTATTGCATTGTATGTATATACCACAGTTTCTTTATCCACTCATTGATGGGCATTTGGGTTGGTTCCACATTTTTGCAGTTGCGAATTGTGCTGCTATAAACATGCATGTGCAAATAGCTTTTTTTGTATAATGGCTGATTTTTCTCTGGGTACATACCCAGTAGTGGGATTGCTGGATCAAATGGTAGTTCTACTTTTAGTTCTTTAAGGAATCTCCACACTGTTTTCCATAGTGGCTGTACTAGTTTACATTCCCACCAGCAGTGTAGAAGTGTTCCCTGTTCACTGCATCCACACCAACATATATTATTTTTTGATTTTTTTAATTACAGCCATTCTTGCAGGAGTAAGGTGGTATCACATTGTGGTTTTGATTTTCATTTCCCTGATCATAGTGATGTTGAGCATTTTTTCATGTGTTTGCTGGCCATTTGTGTATCTTCTTTTGAGAATTTTCTATTCATGTCCTTAGCCCACTTTTTGATGGGATTGTGTTTTCTTGCTAATTTGTTTGAGTTTGCTGTAGATTCTGGATACTTGTTCTTTGTCAGATGTATAGATTGTGAAGATTTTCTCCCACTCTGTGAGTTGTCTCTTTACTCTGCTGACTGTTGCTTTTGCTGTGCAAAAGCTCTTTAGTTTAATTAAGTCCCAGCTATTTATCTTTGTTTTTATTGAATTTGCTTTTGGGTTCTTGGTCATGAAATCCTTGCCTAAGCCAAGGTGTAGAAGGGGTTTTCTGATTTTATCTTCTAGAATTTTTACAGTTTCAGGTCTTAGATTTAAGTCCTTGATCCATCTTGAGTTGATTTTTGTGTAAGGTGAGAGATGAGAATCCAGTTTCATCTTCCTACGTGTGGCTTGCCAATTATCCCAGCACCATTAGTTGAATAGGGTGTCCTTTTCCCACTTTATGTATTTGTTTGCTTTGTCAAAGATAAGTATTTGGGTTTATTTCTGGGTTTTCTGTTCTGTTCCATTGTTCTATGTGCCTATTTTTATACCAGTGCCATGCTGTTTTGGTGACTGTGACCTTATAGTATAGTTTGAAATCAGGTAATGTGATGCCTCCAGACTTGTCCTTTTTGCTTAGTCTTGCTTTGGCTATGTGGGCTCTTTTTTTGTTTCATATGAGTCTTAGGATTGTTTTTTCTAGTTCTGTGAAGAATGATGCTAGTATTTTGATGGGAATTTCATTGAATTTGTAGATTGCTTTTGGCAGTATGGTCATTTTCACAATATTGATTCTACCCATCCATGAGCATGGAATGTGTTTCCATTTGTTTGTGTCATCTATGATTTCTTTCAGCACTGTTTTGTAGTTTTCCTTGTAGAGGTCTTTTACATTCTTGGTTAGGTATATTCCTAAGTATTTCATTTGTTTGCAGCTATTGTAAAATGGGTTGAGTTCTTGATCTGATTTTCAGCTTGGTTGCTGTTGGTATATAGGAGAGCTACTGATTTGTGTGCGTTAATTTTGTATCCAGAAACTTTGCTGAATTCTTTTTTCAGTTCTAGGAGCTTTTTGGAGGAGTCTTTAGGGTTTTCTAGGTATACAGTCATATCATCAGCAAACAGTGACAGTTTGACTTCCTCTTTACTGATGTGGATGCCATTTATTTCTTTCTCTCATCTGATTGCTGTGGCTAGGACTCCCAGTACTATGTTAAAGGGAAGTGGTGAGAGTGGCATCCTTGTCTTGTTCCAGTTCTCAGAGGGAATGTTTTCAACTTTTCCCCATTCAGTATTATGCTGGCTGTGGGTTTGTCAGAGATGGCTTTTATTACATTGAGGCATGTCCCTTGCATGCCGATTTTGCTGAGAGTTTTAATCGTAAAGGGATACTAGATTTTGTCGAATGCTTTTTCTGCATCTATTGAGATAATCATGTGATTTTTGTTTTTAACTCTGTTTATGTGGTGTATCACATTTATTCACTTGCGTATGTTAAATCATCCCTGCATCCATGGTATGAAGCCCACTTGGTCATGGTGAATTATCTTTTTGAAATGTCGTTGGATTCAGTTAGCTAGTATTTTGTTAAGGATTTTTGCATCTATGTTCATCAGGGATGTTGGTCTGTAGTTTTCTTTTTTGGTTACATTCTTTCTTGGTTTTGGTATTAGGGTGATACTGGATTCATAGAATGATTTAGGGAGGATTCTCTCTTTATCTATCTTGTGGAATAGTGTCAACAGGATGGTACCAACTCTTCTTTGAATGTCTGATAGAATTCAGCTGTGAATCCATCTGGCCCTGGACTTTTTTTGGTTGGTAATTTTTAAATTACCATTTCAATCTCGCTGTTGTTGTTGGTCTGCTCATGCTATCTAATTCTTCCTGATTTAAGCTAGGAGGGTTGTATCATTCCAGAAATTCATCCATCTCCTCTAGGTTTTCTAGTTTATGCATGTAAAGGTGTTCATAGTAGCCTTGAATGATCTTTTGTATTTCTGTGGTGTCAGTTGTAATTTCTCCCATTTCGTTTCTAATTGAGCTTATTTGGATTTTCTCTCTTCTTTTCTTGGTTAATCTTGCTAATGGTCTATCAATTTTATTTATCTTTTCAAAGAACCAGCTTTTTTATCTATCTTTTAAATATTTTTGTTTCAATTTTATTTAGTTCTGCTCTGATCTTGGTTATTTCCTTTCTTCTGCTGGGTTTGGGTTTGGTTTTTTCTTGTTTCTGTAGTTCCTGTGGTGTGACCTTAGATTGTCTGTGCTCTTTCAGATTTTTCAATATAGACATTTAGGGCTATGAATTTTCCTCTTAGCAGTGCCTTTGCTGTATCCCGGAGGTTTTGATAGGTTGTTCACTGTTGTCATTCAGTTCAAAGAATTTTTAAATTTCCACCTTGATTTCATTGTTGACCCAATGATCATTCAAGGGCAGGTTATTTAATTTCCATGTATTTGCATGGTTTTGAAGGTTCCGTTGGGAGTTGATTTCCAGTTTTATTCCACTGTGGTCTGAGAGAGTGCTTGATATAATTTCAGTTTTCTTAAAGTTGTTGAGGCTTGTTTTGTGGCCTATCATATGGTCTATCTTGAAGAAAATTTCATGTGCTGATGAATAGAATGTATATTCTGTGGTTGTTGGGTAGAATGTTCTGTAAATATCTGTTAAGTCCATTTGTTCCAGGGTATAGTTTAAATCTATTGTTTCTTTATTGGCTTTCTGTCTTGATGACCTGTCTAGTGCTGTTAGTGGAATATTGAAGCCCCCCACTATTATTATGTTGCTGTCTGTCTCATTTCTTAGGTCTGGTAGTAATTGTTTTATAAATTTGGGACCTCCAGTATTAGGTGCACATGTATTTAGGATTGTGATATTTTCCTGTTGAATAAGGCCTTTTATCATTGTATAATGTCTCTCTTTGTGTTTTTAAACTGCTGTTGCTTTAAAGTTTGTTTTGTCTGATATGAGAATAGCTGCTCCTGCTTGCTTTTGGTGTCCATTTGCATGGAATGTCTTTTTCCACCCCTTTATCTTAAGTTTATGTGAATCCTTATGTGTTAGGTGAGTCTCCTGAAAGCCACAGATAGTTTGTTGGTGAATTCTTACCCATTCTGTGATTCTGTATCTTTTAAATGGAGCATTTAGGCCATTTAAATTCAACATTAGTTTTGAGATGTGAGGTACTATTCCATTCATTGTGCTATTTGTTGCCTGCATACCTTGGTTTTTTGCTTTTTATTTGTATTTTTGTTTTATAGGTCCTATGAGATTTATGCTTTAAAGAGGTTTTATTTTGATGTGTTTCCAGGATTTGTTTCAAGATATAGAGCTCCTTTTAGCAGTTCTTGTAGGGCTGGCTTGGTAGTGGCAAATTCTCTTAGCATTTGTTTGTCTGAAAAAGATGGTCTTTCCTTCCTTTATGAAGCTTAGTTTCGCTGACACCTTTTTCAGGCAGATTGGGGATTTCTTGGTTTGGATCCACTGCTGATGAGCTAGTGTGATTTTTTGGGGGGTGTTAAAGAACTTGTTTTGTCATATTACCAGAGTTGCTTTTCTGGTTCCTTCTCATTTGGGTAGGCTCTGTCAGAGGGAAGGTCTAGTGGTCAAGGCTGTTGTTCAGATTCTTTTATCCCACGAAGTGTTCCCTTGACGTAGTACTCTCCCCCTTTTCCTAGGGATGTGATTTCCTGAGAGCCATACTGTAGTGATTCTTGTCTCCCTTCAGGATCTAGCCACCCAGCAGGTCTACCAAGTTCCTGTCTAGTACTGGAGGTTGTCTGCACAGAGTTCTGTGATGTGAACCATCTGTGGGTCTCTTATTGTGGATACCAGCACCTGCTCTGGTGGAGGTGCCAGTGGGGCGATATGGACTCTGTGAGGGTCCTTAGTTTTGGTTGTTTAATGCACTATTTTTGTGCTGGTTGGCCTCCTGCTGGGAGGTGACACTTTCAAGACAGCATCAGCTGTGGTAGTATGGGGAGGATCAGGTGGTGGGGGGGGCCGTGGGGCCTTAGAACTCCAAAGAGTATATGCCCTTTGTCTTCAGCTACCAGGGTGGGTAGGGAAGGACCATCAGGTGAGGGCAGGGCTAGGCATGTCTGAGCTCAGACTCTCTTTGGGCAGATCTTGCTACGGCTGCTGTGGGGGATGGGAGTGAGGTTCCCAGGTCAATGGAGTTATGCTCCTAGGAGAATTGTAGCTGCCTTTGCTGTATCATGCAGGTTGTCAGAGAAGTGGGGGAAAGCTGGAAGTCACAGGCCTCACCCAGCTCCCATGAAACCCAGAAGGCTGGTCTCACTCTCACCGTGCCCCACCCCACAACAGCACTGAGTCTGTTTCCAGGCAGTCTGCGAGCAGGGCCAGGAACTTGCCCCAGGCTACCAGCCCCCAGCTGCGAAAGCAAGTAGGGCTTTTAGGCTTCCCTGTCTGTGGAGTCTGCACACTGGATTGACGCCCTCCCCTGAGTTCTGGCCAGGAGACTTCCTGTTTGGTTGGAATTGTTGCAAAGTTCAGCTGGAGGTTTCCTTCTCTCTGTGGCCTTTTCCCAGTTCCTCTGGCAGCCCTCTCCAGGTAACCCTGTGAGACAAGTCAGAAATGGCTTCGCTGGGAACCCAGAGAGTCCACAGAGCTTTTCCCACTGCTTCCCCTACCCCTGTATTTCCCTCGGCTCTCTAAATTGACTCAGCTCCAGGTATTGTCAGAATCTTCTCCTGTGATCTAGACTTCAGGTTCCCCAGTGAGGGTGTGTATTCAGGGCCAGATAATCTCCCTTTCTCACTCCCACAGTTTGGGCACTCATGGTAATTGGGGTGTCTCCCAGGTCCTGCAGCAGCAATCCACTTCCTTAGGAGGGTCTGTGGGTTCTCTTGGCTTTCCTGAATTATTCTTGCAGTAGTTCTAGAGACTCCACATGCTGCTCTGGTCCGTTTGAGTGAAAGCTGCTATCTAGTTCTGCCTCCTGTCTGCCTTGATCCTCAGGAAAAAAAAACCCATAAACTCTGTTAAATTTAATTTGGCTAAGGTTTTTCTTTTAACAGATGGTGTCAGAAGTGGGATCCGAGCTAGAACTTCTAGTAACCCCCAAAGTGCCAAGTGAGCAAGCAAGTTCCCACTGTGCCTGTTGTTTCCATTGCTCTCTCACAGCAACTGGGGATCTTGGTAAGTTCTCCCTCAGATTCTGAGGCTCCACAGATTTGCTCAGAGATTTGAGCTCTCTGAGTTTGTTTGAGCAAATTTTTGATCAACACTGGGTTTGGAAGTTCTGACAGAAACTGAACTGAGTCTACAATTGGATTGTATCTGATAATTAACTGGCTTGGATACAGTTAGGGGCCTCTTTTGTCTGACTGGGTCAGAAAGAAACCAGTAGCAGATGGCAATATTGCAGGGGGTGTAAACTTTGGCTTTTGGAAGTCCACAGGGATTTTTGTGTTTCTACTTCCTTTGTTTCTTTTTTCCTGTACACTTAGGTATGGAAAAAAATCACTGACATAGTTGCTTGAGGGGACCTGAGAGCCAAAGTCAATATTTGAGGTAAAAATGGGATCCTTTATTTCTAAAGAGCTGAGTACCTTCTGGCTAATATGTGTATCAGTATTAGGCCCTAGAGGGTGCTAGTAGTAGCAAAGGCTTACAGAAATGGCATTTTTTTTTTTTTTTTTTTTTTTGCTAGACAGAGTCTTGCTTTGTCACCCAGGCTGGAGTGCAGTAGTGCAATCTTGGCTCACTGCAAGCTCCGCCTCCCAGGTTCACGTCATTCTTCTGCCTCAGCCTCCCGAGTAGCTGGGACTACAGAAATGGCAAAATCTTACTAAAGATAATTTAAAGTTACAGTGAAATGTTCCAAATGAACAACCCTGCACTTGAAGAAGTGCATGTGAAAATGAGGTCTCCCAATATAGTCTCATCTAGGGATGTCTATTGATATGCAGAAGCTTCTAAACAGATTGCAATATTTTTATTTAAAGACTTTAAAAAAGGCAAATAAAAAGCTTAAGTTACTAATAGATAAGAAAAATTAAATCTGCTAACCTTTTGGCTTAGTTGCTATGCTGCCCCAAAGGTGAAATGAAAGCTATCCTAGATAAAGTATTTATAAAAGGTAGACCCTCAGTTAAAATAGCCTTGCTTCTTTTTCAGATCTATTCATGCTAAGTCCAGGCATACAGAATGCTCTCTTTGCCCTATTCCTTAAGAGGCTCCACCCTGAATTTAGTAATTTTAGCTAAGAAACAGTAGATAAGTTAAAAAGAACACCAACTGAACTAAAATACACCTTTCTGGAATTGAAGTGGCAATCTTAAAAGCCTTTTGTAAAAGAAATTTACATCTATAAAGGAAACCTCCATTTGTAAGGGAGTCTGCCTATGTACATTAGAAACTCTTGCCGTTGTTTTAAATTTACATAATAAGTCATGCCTTTGCTTAAGGTGCTTTTCTGGCCACTTTATCTTGATCAACTTTCACTTATGTACCATTTTTTCCCTTGATTTGAGCAAATGATGATACAATATTTATGCCTAAAATCTTAGCTCTGTGCTTATGAAATATAATTTTTTTTGTTTCATGTAAGAGCTGTCCCTTTAGAAATGCAAATTTGTTGCCTAGTTAACAATTGCTTAGGGCAGTGAAACAGATAACTGGAAGATTTATAGTCTGTATGGGGGAAAGAAAAACTATTTGAAATCTGGCAAATAAAAATCCTTTATGGAAGCTATAAGATCTGCTTTTGTGTGTTTGTATGTCTATATGTGTTATGTGTATGTGATAATATTTGATAAATAAAACTGGTTTATTTTTGGCGAAATAGGAATGAGTT
The DNA here is from genome assembly GCF_029281585.2 of Gorilla gorilla gorilla. Lineage (NCBI taxonomy): Eukaryota > Metazoa > Chordata > Mammalia > Primates > Hominidae > Gorilla > Gorilla gorilla. Next base: position 20,527,752 of record NC_086018.1, on the reverse strand, counting down.
CACAATTATCAGTTAAATATAATTAGATACCTGCTTGACTTGACTGTGAACTTGTGTTTTTTTGGTTTAGAGCCTCTGGATTTAGGGATGTGAATAAGTGTCCATGATGAGGTCTGGAGACATGTTCTCAGTTCCTAGACCAGCAGCTACAAGTCAGAATCAAGCCAAATATGACCCTTCTTCCCTGCTTTCCCTACTTGCCTACTGGCTATTTTGGAAAGGGGTTGGATCCTCTAGGCAGAGTCTTTACAGTTGTCTTCTGTCCTGGCCTCTACACCTGGTATGTAAATTCAGGACTCAGACAGGCCCTGACCTTCATAGTCCTCCTTGGTACTACATGGTTACTTGAGACCCCAGATGACCTGGGGGAGATGTTATGAGAGCCACAGAAGTTCGTGCCATTTGCAATGGGGAGGAGCCTGGCCCCTCCTCTTCCTGGGTGGTACCTGGGATTCAGTTTGTGAGGTGGGAAGCACACTAGCAGAACTCTGGCTTTGTGGAGAATCTCTGTTTATCTTTTTTCCTTTTCACTCAATAAACCCTGCCATCCTCATCCTTCAAATTTTCTATGAGCCTAATTTTTTTGTGGCCGTGTGACAAGGACCCCCATCTTTAGCTGAACTAAGAGTTCTACAACAATTAGGGATGGTACTTGGGTTATAGTTTCAAAATTCTTTTTTAGTAATTAAAAATCTTAAAGTCATGTTATGCCAAAGTAACAGATAATCACAAAATGTCTGAGTCATTTATAACTTAAAATACTGAAATATTAATTATTATTATTATTTTTTGAGAGAGTCTCACTCTGTCACCCAGGCCGGAATGCAATGGTGTGGTCTTGGCTCACTGCAACCTCTGCCTACTGGGTTCAAGCAATTCTCCCTCCTCAGCCTCCTGAGTAGCTGGGATTACAGGCACTCACCACCATGCCTGGCTAATTTTTGTATTTTTAGTAGAGACAGGATTTCACTATGTTGGCCAGGCTGGTCTCAAACTCCTGACCTTGTAATCTGCCTGCCTCGGCCTCCCAAAGTGTTGGGATTACAGGCGTGAGTCACCTTGCCCGACCTGAAATATTAATTATTAAACAAGAGTTTAAGCCTATATACCTTGACATTTTTATTAACATGGTATAGAAAAGCCAAACATATTTAGATCTGTTAATAAACAGTAATTTGAAGAAACATCTTTCTAAAAAATTATAATTTTTTCTACAAATACTAATATAAAACAGTTCAAAATTACTTTTTGGTTGGTGTGGTTTTCACTAGAAATTAGGGTTACTAAGAGTTAAAATTATAGTTAATATATGTAATTAAAAATACTAGATATGAGAGAAACAATTCTGTATAAAGAGTATCTAAACAAAAGTAAGTTATGCCTTGATTAGGAAGTTTTAAAGGCATAAAAATGTGTTTGTTAAAAATTTTTAGTTTGAAGTTACTAAAGATTTCAAATTGAGGAGTGAAAAATAGATAAAACCAGATAAACATAGAAAGTTGGGGAGAAAACGTAAAGCAAAAGGCTTATGAAAATCTTGTGTAGTTAAAAATGACAGATTTGATAAATTTTTATAAGATTTTATAAAAATTAGCTTTAGTGTTGATAGTACACTAATACAAAAGTAAAATTTGGTTTTCTCTTTTGAACAAAAATATTGTGTAGTATCAATAAGGCATAGTAAAATATTTATGTTCATCTTTTAAGTAAAGAGCAAAAAGGAGAAAAAGAGAGAAGGGAAGAGATAGATTCTATCTCATAGGGTCTTTCTCAGGTCTCTTGACTATTTGGAAAACTGAGTATCCTCTATCAAAGAGTGTAGGTTTTGGGTTTAAAAAAATCTTTTAATTATCACTTTGGCTAAATAAATGACTATTATTTTATGGTAGCCTGTGATCTTATTTGGTTACATGTTTTAAACCTTTGACATATTTTACAGGCTTCCCAAAATCAAATTTCACCTTCAAAATTAAGTATTTTTTATCTTTAACTTTTGGATGATAAAAAAGGCTCCTGAAGCATCCAAAAGAAAGATAAATAGAATTATTTGACATGTTAAACTACGTGGGAGGCACTGTCAAATAAGAAATAATGTTTAACCTTCTTCAAGTTATATTTTAGTGACTATGTTATTAATATATATTCCAAAATTATATGGCATTTATAGAATTCTAATGTTTGGGTATATGCTATCAGTCATAATTATGGTTATTACGTTAAATTATTAGAAGCCACAGAAATAACCAAATTTCCTTGTAAATTGTCTCTTTAACTATGACCATTTAAAGTTATTTCCACAGTTAATTGCTTAATTCTGATGCAGTTTCTGAAAACTTCACAGGCACACAAAGTCTTAGAATATGGTGTCTTTAAGGAGGTTCATGAAGGGATGAAAAGGATCCTGAAAAACACTCTCGAATACAGGTTTCTGATAACTTTCAGATCAAATCATTTGGACTGGGTAAGAATTCCTGAACTCTAATAAAGAGACTGACTGGTTTATAAAACTGCTACACAAGCAGGAAAAAAATTGAATACCAAGAAGGTACTTTGCCAGATTTTTATGCTAAATCAATGAATTGTTTAGATACGCAGTTCAAATGAATTCCATGGTCCAGGTCAAATTACCTATGATAACCTATCAGTTATCAGTGCTATGCACCTACATTGGAGAAACAGCTGGTATGTAAGAGGACGTAAGTTCAGTGTTAAGTGTGGACTCATGGAGAACCTGGATGCCCACCTCGTCCTTCCTGAGTCCTTAAAGCTTTTGTTATTAAAAGCTTTGCATTCCATGACTAATCGTGAAAGAGATAAAATGATTCAAATTAAATATATATATGTGTATGTGGTGACTGTTCTAAATTGCTAAAATAGTTTATGACCAATATTTAGTTTGTCAAACCCACATTCCTGGAAAGATAATCAAAACTTCAGGTACATTTTTGCTACATGGAGAGTCATTTAAATTTTTATAGAGGGATTTCATTCCATTGTCATTTCCAATGCATGTTTTCTGGTCGTATAAAAACTTTTCGTGCATGCAAGAGTGCTGATATAACAGTAGGTCATTATGCCAAAGTGTATTTTCAGGTAAAGAAAGCTTTTCATGGTCCCCTGACAGGACAATCAACACCTTCACAATCTAGAACCTGAAGATTGAATTTTCTGAGAAAATTGGAGAAAGACTGCACTTGCCATCCACACTACAGCAAAACTTCCAGATCTTGAATCTTGGGTTTTTAATCTCACAACTCATAAGGGCCCCTCCACACTCTTGGAACTGTACATCCATTGGAAACCTTAGGTAAAGCTAACCAGGGAAGTTTCTCCCCAGAAGTAGACAGCATCCTTGATGTGGACAGCTTTTTTCCAAGATCATGAATCAAGACTTCTCTGCTAGCATGAGACTCTTATCTTTCAATTTTTTCCTTGCTTATGCCTCTGCAAACAATAGGAGTGAAAAGGGGGTCTTTTGTGTGCACGCATGGGGTATACTTTTAAATGAAGAATTTTACAGCTGGCCTTATACATGGACAAACTTATGTCTTGACAGATGGAAGATAAAAGGCCAATATAGGTAAGAAATTTTAGTGGCACATGTGTTGCTTCATAAGCAGTCAGAAACAGAATATTCATTCACTCCTCTTAACCTATTGATGCATCACATGCTAAAGAGAACATTTCCATGATCCTTCATTCTTCTAGATGGGCATCGTTTCTTAGGTCTCTTTTTCCATGGTTTGGAGTAAATGAGGCAATGATTAGAAATGTATCCCTGGTGATAGGCTGTACAGCAGATTCTATTGTAAAGGCCGTGGTTACACAGCAGGCTTGAAATTATCTTTTGAAGGCCAGGTGCAGTGGCTCATGCCTGTAATCCCAACACTTTGGGAGGCCAAGGCAGGCAGATCACCTGAGATCAGGTTGAGACCAGCCTGGCCGACGTGGTGAAACCCTGCCTCAACTAAAGATACAAAAAATTAGCTGGACGTGGTGGCGGGTGCCTATAATCCCAGCTACTCAGGAGGCTGAGGCAGGAGAATCACTTGAAACCGGGAGGTGGAGGTTGCAGTGAGCTGAGATCACACCACTGCACTCCAGCCTGGGTGACAGAGCAAGACTCCATCTCAGTCAATCAGTCAATCAATCAATCAATCAGTAAATAAATTCTCTTGTGAAAGTTATGCTAAATAACAGAATTTCTCTAGATTATTTACTGGCTAAACAGAGAAGTATCTCTGCAGTTGGTGGCACTTCTTGTTTCCTGTGGAGAAATAAATCAGGTATTATAGAGATTTGGTTGTAAGAAATGAATGAACGGGCTGCTTGGTTAAAGCGAGTAGACTCTTCATCTAGCTCATTCTTTGATCTATTTGGTTTTAGGTGGTTTGGTTTATGGGGACCCTGGCTAAGGAGCATACTCCAAACTCTGTGTATTATCCTCTTGATAGTCGTAATAGTAGCCTCACTGGTGCACTGTATTCTCTCAAAAGTTTTAAATATTTGCTTGCAGCCATCTCTAGAATTTCAGATGGTGTCTCTTCAACTGGAATGACAAGAGCTCAAATAAATGTATGACCACGAGGGCACTGTAACCTATGAATGATGTGTTGGGACTGGAAACCCAAAATGATGGTAACTGAGAGTGGTGCTAAGGCTGTAAGTTTTGGTCAGACTCTCACCTGTGTGAGAATGTGACCAAAAGGGAGGAATTCTTAAATGAGATTATGAAAGACCATTGTTTTGGACTGAGCTCCTGTACTAACCCCAACAGATCAGATCAAACCAAAATGGAGTCACTTATGGTAAACTTGATATAATCAAACTAAGACTTTAAGGATACAAATATATCCTAGAACAGACCAGGTTTTGTTTTTCTTCTGTAAACTGGACATTCCAGCATGAGGAGGTACTCTCTACTCTAACCCTTACAAAAAAATAACCTGATGTCCTTGTTCTCGCCTTACAAAATCCACTCTTCTGCTATTTCTGTAGGTTTTGAGACCAAATAAGTATGTTTACAATGGTGATAGTGACATCAATGACTACAGTTTTGGTCAATCTATCAAAATTGAGAGCATGACTGAAAGGGGGGAATCATTACATCAAATTTAGTCTAAAGCTTCCTCCTAACATATTTTTAAGTTTGCCCTCATAGTTTCCCTGTACGTAGTGAACTATAACTTAAATGGAGGTATAAACAGACTGTAACCTACTCTGGTGCGGATCAGTGAGTTTTGGCCAATCAAAGAGGGCCAACTGTTCAAACCATGTTCAAATAAGGCAAATGCTGGGCTGTAACCAATCCGGCTGTTTCTGTGCCTCACTTTTGTTTTCTGTGTCACTTTCCTTTCTCTGTCCATAAATCTTCTTCCATCAAGTGGCTGCACTGGAGTTTCTCTAAACCTACTCTGGCTCAGAAGGCTGCCTGATTCACAAATCATTCTTTGCTCAATTAAAGTCTGTTAAATTTAATTTGGCTGAGGGTTTTGTTTTTTTTTTTTTAACAGAGTCTTGCTCTGTTGTCCAGGCTGGAGTGCGGTGGCGCAATCTCAGCTCACCGCAACCTCTGCCTCCTGGGTTCAAGTGATTCTCCTGCCTCAGCCTCCCGAATAGCTGGGACTACAGGCGCATGCCACCACGCCCGGCTAATATTTTGTGTTTTTAGTAGAGGCGGGGTTTCACCGTGTTAGCCAGGATGGTCTCCATCTTCTGACCTCGTGATCCACCCACCTCAGCCTCCCAAAGTGCTGGGATTACAGGCATGAGCCACTGCGCCTGACATTGTTTTTCTTTTTAAACATAGCCAAGGCTGGATGATGGCAGCAGGACAGCCAGTGTGGCTTGGAGCCCACACTGTGGAGGGAGCCTGCTGTGTTGAGACCCCAGCTCTACACTGATTGTTTATCTATTGGGCCTGGGGCAAATTGATTAACTGCTCAGTGCCTCAGTTTCCCTAGCTCTAAAATCGGGGTAGTAATCATGCCTGTCACATATAGGTATACTTCTGACAGTTCCTGATGCATCCTACTGAGAACAAGTGCCTTGTACATTGTGGGTACCCAGGAAGCCAGTTTACCCCCTCTCAGAGGAGAGCCATCAGCAGGCACTGAGGGAGCCTGGAGCCCTGCATCCTGCAGGTGCCTTGGGTCCTATGCCCAGGAGAAGCTGCTCCCTCACCCCACAGCAGTCTACAGAGCACCCACCCTGGCCAGGTGTACACTTCCCTGTGCAGGTGTCAGGAGGGAGCCATTGACTCTCTGGGCTCTGACTTTCTCTGGCAGGACTATAGGGAACCTAGAACCCAGCCTTCTCCCAGCCAGGCCCTCCCCTCCCTCCTGCAAACTCACAGCCTCCTCATCACTCTCTGCCTCAGATTCAGGACTAATCTCATTATGTCCTTTATCCCTGTTTGCGTCAGGGGCTGCAAGAAGCTCAGGTCACCCTCCCCCTATGGCCCTGAACACTCCTTTTCTGACCCCATCTGCTGAAACCTTTCCTTCAAGCCTTCTGGAGGCCCCAGGGTCTCAGCCTGTCCCTGGAACATCCTCTCCCTTCTCGCTCGGACTGAAACCTAGCTCTCCCCAAGACCTGCTTCCCCACTCTGGGCGTCCTCCTATGTGGGACTGCTTTCCTCCCTCCCTGTCCCTCATACCCTCACTGGAGTCGAACAGGTCCTTACAGACCATCTCCTTCACCCGTTCTGAGGAGCCCTCTGGTTCCAAATCCCTGCACAGGCTCTGTAACCCAATTCCTCCACCCTCCCCGACACCACACCACCAGATTGCTCCTGTGGGGCACAACGTGGTCTCCATGTGTAGGAACCCAACTACCAGTCATCAGGCCTCATCTTTCTTCAGCCATCAGCATTTCCCTCAGTGGATCCTCACCACCTCCCCCTCCCTAAAACATTTCCAGGAAACAAAGTACTTCTGCTTTTCTGCCCCTGCACTGTCTCTTCCACTTCCCATGGGGTGGCCCTCGCACCCCTTGTGTTTCCCTTATATGCACCTCTGGGAGCCTACCAGTGCATTTTCTGTCCTCTCCCATGCCCGTCCCACCAGCCCAGATGGTTCCACCTGGCTGTCTCATAGGTGCCTCCACTTGCCCTGAACACCCCCATGAGGTGTCTCAGGACAAGTGAATGCCTGGGCCCCTGCCTGGAGGGACATTTCTAAGGGTGCAGAGTGTGGGGCCAAGGGGTGCTGAGTACCGCACACAGGACTTTGGAACCTCCTCTCATCTGGCTGTGCTGGGGGGATGGGGATTCTGCTCCCCTGTGTCTCTGCATCCTGATCTACCATTTCCTCTTGGCTAATGCATAAACTCCAACAGAGCTGGTGGAGCCATGGAGGGAGGAGAGGGGTGTGTCACCACCTGGGACCCTGCCACGAAGGCCACACAGTACCTTGGCCCACAGCTGGACACCAGGATCTCAAAGGACTGAAAAGAGATCTGGTTGTTAGACTCCAACACAAGATGGAATGTGGATGGGAAAGTGTAGGAATCAGGACCCTGGAGTTTGTTCTGGCTCTGGCACCGTGTGGTGTGTGACCTTGGCAAAGGGTGACACACTGCTCTGGGGCTCAGTGTCCCTCAGCTGTGAGGCAGGGGTTGGAGGCAATAAGCTCAGAGCTCTTTCCCAGTCTGAGGGTGCAGGAATGTGAACCTCTTCATATGGGGAGCAGCTGCCCATCACGCTGGGGTCTACTTCTGATGGTGGTGCTGGGAGAAGCTCTGTCATGTGGATGCACAGGACAGGGCAGCCCCAGAGCTGCTTTCATTCCAGAGCCCTCTATGGGCATCAGAGACGGTGCTAGCTCAGTCCAGAAGAGCCAGCACCTGGGCCTAGGGCCTAGTTCAGCTGCACCTTTGCAGACCCTAAGGGGGGCACTCCCTTTCCCTTCTGGTCTGTCATTTTTTCCTCTTCCAAAAAACATATCTGGGAACTTGGGGAAGTAACAAAACCCAGCTGATTGTTGTGGTTTTGTTTGGTTTTAAGGGCTGGGGTCAGGAGAGTAGATACATTGGAACCTGTTACCCCAGCCTCAGCAGAGGATATTTGAAGCTCTGCCCCACACTCTCTCCTGCTAAACCATGGCAGGGATGTTTAGGAGCCGTGCTGGGCTGTGCTGCCTCCCCAGCCTGAGCCCCACCTCTCAGACTAGAATTCTGGGACTCAGATTCTGCTGTGTTGATGACAGAGACTCAGCTTAGCCTTTAATTGCTTCCTGGTGATGCCATATGTGCACATTTTGCCTTCTCAAGGACACAATCAGCTTCCTGTGGATGAGGTCACTGGAAGAGCCAGGGCCAAGGGCTGCACGGTGCCTGTGGGCTTCTGAGCTTGCATTGAGTCGGGGACAGAGTCATCCTTCCCTGACAGTGGTGAGCAGAGGTGCCATGCACAGTGGACCAGGGCCTGGCACGTTGTCACTGACCCATAAACACTCATTTTTATCTTCCTCTCCCCTTCCTCTTTCAGCAGCTACTTTCTTTTTTCTTTTCTTTTCTTTTCTTTTTTTTTTTTTTTTTTGAGACAGAGTCTCAGTCTGTCACCCAGGCTGGAGTGCCGTGGCGCAATCTCGGCTCACTGCAACCTCCGCCTCCCGGGTTCAAGCGATTCTTCTGCCTCAGCCTCCCGAGTAGCTGGGACTACAGGCACGTGCCACCATGCACAGCTAATTTTTTTTGTATTTTTAGTAGACACAGGGTTTCACCATGTTAACTAGGATGGTCTCGATCTCCTGACCTCGTGATCTGCCCACCTTGGCCTCCCAAAGTGCTGGGATTACAGGTGTGAGCCACTGCGCCCAGCTTCAGCAGCTACTTTCTTTGTGTTCTCTAGAGCCAGGCAGGTAGGAAACACTCCAAAAATGTGTGGCTGACTAAACAAGAAGCGAGCAACATCAAGAAGTTAAGAGTAAGAGAACAGCAGAAAAGAATGCAGAAAACGGATGAGACCCTGAGCAACAGGAAATAGAAAGTCACCCACCCCCAGCTTCTCAAAGTGCCAGGAGCAGGGAAGTCTCCCATGTGTGTCACTGATGAAGGTGGCAATCACGTGGGGTGTGAGCAGCCAGCTCCTTTCCCCATGTGCTTTGCCCCTCTTCCAGCAGGGCTGTGTGTGCAAGAGAGGAATGAACCAAATGGAAAATGCTGAGCAGAAAAATGGGGTGGCCAGAGGGAAAATCTCCACGATGGAGCTGGGGGACCCTGGGGCTTGCAGTCTTCCAAGTGCCAGTTTTTATCCAGACCCTGGCTGAAGTTGGTAGAAAGGTACAGGTCTTCTGTCCCCGGTCCCTTCTGTGGTCCTCCCTGAACTTCAGACCCTCTTGGTTGCTGGCTGAACCCTCAGCACCCTCTCTCCTGCTGCTTTCTGTTGGGGCCAAGTCCCTGTCCTGCTAAGTTGGCAAAGTGGGTGACTTTGTTACTGATGGAAGAGATCCGAGTTACCCCAAGTTACTGGTGGCCTATCCATATAGGTCCGTAGCAACTTCAGTCTTTGCCTTCTCAGAAGAAAAGATTTAACTGAGAGACATAAAGCAGAAAGAGAGACTGAGGCAAGTTCCAGAACAGGAGTGGAAGTTTATTTTAAAAGGCCTTAGAACAGGAAAGAAAGGAAGGGGTGCTTGGAAGAGACCCAGGGGGACATGTGAAGGTTAAAGAGAGAAGGTCAAGTGCCCCATTTAACCATGATCCTAGGACTTTTATGAGCTCGCCTCTTTCCCATGATTCTGCCCTTCGGGCGGGCTTTCCGCATGCCCAGTGCTTTCCGTAGCCTTTGGAATTGAGCATGCTTACTGTGTTTAGGGAGTTATATGCACGCCCATCTGTGTCTTTCTTTCTTTTTCCAGTGGCGTGTGCCCCCGGAAGATCATACTTCACAATTTTTGTCTCCTAACTTGCATGCCCAGGAAGTTGCTTCTGCCTGGGGCCTGCATTCAATTAACATTTTGCTGTTAACAGGTGTGGAACATCAGGAACTGGCCTCTCTCTGGTGCTGTTGCGTTATCATTTTTAGAGAGGCAATGTGATAACTGCTGAACCATCACCTGACATTTCTAGTGGGTAGGGGAGAGCCCTCTCCTGCCCTGTTCACACTTATCTAAACTTATAACAACCTGGTGGAGCCAGCATGAGTTCTGGAGCCAGGTTGGGGCCCAGGCCTGACACTTAGTAGTTTTGTTACCTTGGACAAATTACTTAATTTCTCTGAACCCAGACTTTGTAATAAATATTCAAAACAGGGGTGACTGACACCTGCCTCCTGGGAGGTAAGAAATGGCTCATGAGGAGAAGGCTGTAGGCAGCTGCCCACAACACCGCCCCTTCCCCTTGCCATTGGCTTAATTCCCCCTGGGTGGGTAGCAGCTGGGATTGCCCTGATTGCATTAATTCATACTGAGGTTGGTGAACTTAATACTTCCAAAGAAAATTTGCATTTTAAAAGCCAAACTTCTCATCTAAATGAATACCTAATTGACAGATCACTGCAGAGCATTAGGTGAGCTCAGCTTTGTTTCATTAAGCCGGGCCGTTCCAGGGTTACCCTCCTATTTCTAATTCACTCCAGTGCCACCCCCAGCCCTCCCCTTTCCAAAGAGAATGCAGGAATTCCCCTATTTTTTTTTTTTTTTTTTTGAGATGGAGTTTCGCTCCTGTTGCCCAGGCTGGAGTGCAATGGCGTGATCTCGGCCCACCGCAATCTCTGCCTCCCAGGTTCAAGTGATTCTCCTGCCTCAGCCTCCCGAGTAGCTGGGATTACAGGCAGGCACCACCACACCTGGCTACTTTTGTATTTTTAGTAGAGATGGGGTTTCTCCATGTTAGCCAGGCTGATCTCGAACTCCTGACCTCAGGTGATCCGCCTGCCTCGGCCTTCCAAAGTGCTATTGGGGTCCACCCCAGAGCACCCTACCTAGTAGCAATTACTTGTTTATCAGGAGTTGGGTCTGTGAGTAAGGAGATCCCTAGCATGCTGAGACTGACCAGGAGCAGCATCAAGATGAAGTGGAGACAGTGCTGTAAGCTGCAGATGAGCAAAGGGCCGTTGCTGTTCTCCATGCAGCTCGAGGGGCTATAGGCCCAATGGACCCCCAATTGAAAGAAGCCAATCACCATCCCACAAGTCAGCCCCCAGAAGGCACCCTACCAAAGAGGAGCCCACCGGAGTCACCTGGCAGGAAGGTGGGTGATGAGACAAACCATTTTCATCCTTGCTCCCCTGACTAGCTGAATTCCAAATGTGTCCTAAATAACAGTTTTCCATCTGTCTATGTGGCACCTTCATCTCTCTGGTTGCTTAAGGTAAAACATCCTCTGGAGCCATCCCTGGTTCCTTTCTATTCTGCCCTGCCACTGATCCATTGGTAAATCCTGTTGCTAGGCAGAGGATCCACAGGAACCATTGCTGGAGATGGGCAGAAGCCAAATTGGCATGCTCTCTGAAGCAGGGCAGGAGGGAGGGCTTAGAGAGTTCTCTAATCCAGGAGAGTATGTGCAATGTGTCCGAAACTTCAGACCATGGGTAGCAGGAGAACCACTGACTGGATCCTCCAGTTTTCTGTGGTGATAAGTTCCAATACCCTGAGGCTGGCATCCCAGGTGGGAGGCAGAGTCCCATTACTGCCTGCCCTCTTGCTCATGCCCTTCCCAGGGAGAGCAAAGAGAGGTAGCTCTGGCATCCCTGAAGCCTAGTGCTCTCCTTCCACATGCATGCTGCTAAGCTGAGTCCTGTTAAGTTGGGTGGTGCAGGGAGCACTGGCAGGTTGGTTTAGAGGACTGAACTCAAGGGAGGAAGCACTGGCCAGGTGGAGGAGTAAAAAGATATTTCTGGCAAAGAAAACAGTCTCTGCCAATGAAGAAGGGCCAGAGAAGGTACACGACAATTCAGTAATCAGCACTGTGTGCGTTTGGAGTGGCTGGGACCTAGGGCTGTGCATGCAGAGAGTGAGGCCAGAGAGGCAGGCAGGACCAGATCACAGAGCCTCCGGTGCTGTGCTTTTGTGATGCCCAGCTATGCAGTGCTGTTAGGGGAAACAAGATTTAATACAAGACTCAAAAATAAAAAGAAAGAAAATATCTGACAAGCTACACTTTCAGTCTTATTGATAAAATATCGAGCCATTAGTTGGGATCTTTGGTGTTAAGTGTGGCTGAAAGAGATGGTCAAATAATTACCTCCTCATTGCAGGGAAGGTGGAAGGAGCCCACTGCTATGCATCCCCCGTGGGCATGAAATCTGTAAGCATGACACATCCGTGTACAGAGGCCACAGAATAATATTTTCCTACAGCCAAATTGTGTGAGAGAGAACCATTTACAATTTTGCATAATCTATGGCATGGCTAAAAGCAGATTACACTACAAAGGGAGGAAAACAAATAAGAGCTCTCTGCCTCCATGAGCAAGAAGGAGCTTGGATCAACCCTGGCCTGGAGACAATCATGTCTCAGAAAGCAAATGATGCCAGGGTGTAAACCCATGAGGTGAAATAGACCTTCTAGGGCAACACTTGCAAAGACAACTACAATGTGAAGGCAACCCATCACCCTGGTCCATGCGGTGGCCATGCCAACACCCACCTGCTCAACGACTCTCTTGCAAAACATGGTGTTGATGAAAGGGGTCAAACTCTGCAAAATATTTGAAAAGATTTATTCTGAACCAAATATGCATGACCAATGGCTCATGACACAGCCCCAGGAGATCCTGAGAACATGTGCCCAAGGTGGTGGGGCTACAGCTTGGTCTTATGTATTTTAGGGGGACATAAGATATCAATCCATATATGTAAGATGTACATTGGTTCAGTTCAAAAAGGTGGGACAACTCAAAGCAGGGAAGGCGGAGGGGCTCCAGGTCATAGGTGGATTTAAAGATTTCCTGATTGGCAATTGGTTAAAGAGTTATTACCTAAAGACCTAGAATCAATAGAAAGGAATGTCTGGGTTAAAATAAGGGATTGTGGTGACCAAGGTTTTGTCATGTAGATGAAGACTTCAGAGCTCTTATCAGACCTAAAAGGTGCCAGACTCTTAGTTAATTCTCTTGGGTCACAGGAAAGACCTGGCAAGGGAAGGGGACTTTCTACAGAATGTAGATTTCCCTCAGAAGAGACAGCTTTGCAGGGCCATTTCAAAATATGTCAAAGAAGCATGTTTGGGGCTAAAATACTTTATTTCAGGGCCTGCCATCTGTCATGTGATGCTATACTAGAGTCAGCCAGGAATTTGATGTCTTATTGCTACAAGAAGTCTGTATTGTCAGTCTTAAGATCTCTGTTTTAATGTTAATGCTGGTTATGCTCAAATTCCAAAAAGAGGAGGGTATAATGAAGCATGTCTGACCTCCACTTCCCACCATGGCCTGAACTAGCTTTTCAGGTTTACTTTGGAATGCCCTTGGTTAAGAGGGGTGTCCATCGGTAAGTTGCGGGACTTAGAATTTTATTTTTGGTTTACATTCTCCTCCTTCTGGCCAAGATTTCCCAGAGAAAACAGCAAGCCACCAAACTTTTATTTCGTCCCACAGCATTGCTGGGGTGGTGTGGCTGCCTGCCATGGGTCCCTTCTGTCTCTAAGTGGGACTCCTACAGCCAAGAGACTTAGAGCTAAAAGACATAATTTAAATGTTCTGAGCCAGACAGGAATAAAGGTGGACAGGCATTCATCAACCCTTACCATTCTTTTTCTTTTTCTTTTTTTGTTTCTTTGAGACAGAGTCTTGCTGTGTCGCTCAGGCTGGAGTGCAGTGGCACAATCTTGGCTCACTGCAAGCTCTGCCTCCCAGGTTCATGCCATTCTCCTGCTTCAGCCTCCTGAGTAGCTGGGACTACTGGTGCCCGCCACCACGCCTGGCTAATTTTTTGTATTTTTAGTAGAGGTGGGGTTTCACCGTGCTAGCCAGGATGATCTCGATCTCCTGACCTCGTGATCCGCCCGCCTCGGCCTCCCAAAGTGCTGGGATTACAGGCATGAGCCACCGTGCCCGGCCTAGGCTGTTGATCCATTTTAAATGACTTTTTGTGTATAGTGTGAAGTAGGGTTTCAGAGTCTTTCTTTTGCATGTGGAAATCGGTGCACCATTCTCCTGCCTCAGCTTCCCAAGTACCTGGGACTACAGGCACCCACCACCACGCCCTGCTAATTTTTTTTGTATTTTTGGTAGAGACAGGGTTTCACGGTGTTAGCCAGGCTGGTCTTGATCTCCTGACCTTGTGATCCGCCTGCCTCGGCCTCCCAAAGTGCTGGGATTACAGGCGTGAGCCACCGCGCCCAGCCAGGTGCTTGTATAGTTTTAGCAGCAGGGCATTGGCAGTGAAAAACACATCGGGCCCAGCAGGATCTCAAATGAGGGAGATTCACAGGCTTTGTCAAATTGTCTCTAGCCTTCAGAATACCATAATTCTGGTTTTCTCAGAAGAAGTAAAGCTATGTGAGCTAAATAACAATAATTTGACCATCAAAAAAGAATTTGTGTGTCAGAACAGAAAAATAACCCTCTTCCATTAGAATGCCAACTAAAAACATCATAAAGAAAATCATAACCTTGTTTGTCTTTAGAGGACTGTTATAGCCAAGAAATAATTCATGATTTAATCTGTGCTCAGAAACAAAGGTCAGGGCTGCAATCTAGTAACAGGTGTGTGAATAGTTTTCCTTTTGAAACATAATTTTTCTCTCTCTAGCCCTGTTTTTCCACTAAAGAGAAATTATAGTAAGGCCAATTTGTGTGTAAGTTAAGTTTTAGGCTTATACTTGGCCTAATTATGTGCATAAAGTTCAACAAGAATTGACTGGCCACATAGGCTCTTTTCAAATTGGCTTTGCTGGGACTCCTAAAAATATATTATTTAGTCAAAGCCTTGGTAAAATAACCAGTGTCTCCAATTGTGTCCTGTTAACCGAACTTATGCAAACAAGTATATTGCCATAAAATAAGGATACTCATGAATAGTTACCGAATTTAGGGGAACTCAGGTAGCAAGAAAGGTAAATTCTGTTCATAAAAGTATACTTCACAATCAGAGTAGCAGCCTTCCAAATAGGATGTCGGTTGTTCACCTAGGAACGGCCATCCGCAAACTAAGCAGCTCTTTGTCAGTCAGGGAAGAGCTATTTATCAAACACTGTAGAATCTAGCAGCTCCTCATGCAGTGTTAATCCTAAGGGGGAAAAGAAGCTCCCTGCTTGCAAGTATCTTCTCCTTGCATTTTCCAGGAAGCAAGATCTTACATAAACCATTTGTTTTCTCATGGAACTCTTTTGGGCATCATTATTTCCATTACTGCAGGGATAGCTTCAGGTCCCTTATATTTTTACGTTCTTGTTCTAGGAACATTTCTTCTCTATCCCAGACCATTTTATCTTCCCTGGTGAGAGGGAATCTGGGTTTCCAGCAGGGGGCTGGGTGAAGGGCCTCAGGCCCTTTTGTCAATCATTATCGTAATTTGCCTCAACATTGCCCCAGGCAATGTCAGCTCTCTCATTTTAACTCCGTGTCTTTTGATTTTTCTTAAATTTCTTCAATCTGGAGCAAATGCAGAAAGCAGAAAACTAAAAACTGGTGTCGGGCTTTATAATGTTGGGGACCAGCAGGGGCTCCCTTTAGTCAATAATTTGACAATCAGAAGAGAATTTGTGTGTCAGAACAGAAAAAGAAACCTATTCCATTAGGGCATCAACTGAAAACATCAGGAAGGGAATTATAACCTGGTTTGTCTTTAGGGGACTATTATAGCCAAGCTATATATAATAGCCACTATCAAAGCTATTATAACCTTTGACAGTGTTGTAAAGACCTTTGTTTTAACCCCATCAATTTTCATTTTATTTATTTCATTTCTTAATAACCACTCATCTTAGAAGAGTCTTTTGACTCCCATTTACCTTTCCTATTTTTCTTTTAAACCTAATGTTTTATTAGCATATGCAAGACCCATGAAGAACAGCAAATTTGTTCTGCAGAAGTAATGTCACTTTGTCAGAGGCATTTGAAGTGGAGTGACTCCATCTTGTAGAGGGGCTGGGTAAAATAAGGCTGAGACCGGCCAGGTGCGGTGGCTGACGCCTGTAATCCCAGCACTTTGGGAGGTCGAGGTGGGCAGATTACCTGATGTCAGGAGTTCAAGACCAGCCTGGCCAACATGGTGAAACCCTGTCTCTACTAAAAAATACAAAAATTAGCCAGGCTTGGTGGCGGGTGCCTGTAATCCCTGCTACTCAGGAGGCTGAGGCAGAGAAAATCGCTTGAACCTGGGAGGTGGAGCTTGCAGACAGCCGAGATTGTGCCACTGCCCTGCAGCCTGGGCAACAGAGGAAGATTCCATCTCAAAAAAAAAAAAAAAAAAAAAAAGAAAAGAAAAAGGACTGAGACCTACTGGGCTGCATTCCCAGGAGGTTAAGGAATTCTAAGTCACAGGATGAGATGGGAGGTTGGCATAAAATACAGGTCACAAAGACCCTGCTAATAAAAAACAGGTTGTGGCCGGGCGTGGTGGCTCACACCTGTAATCCTAGCACTTTGGGAGGCCGAGGTGGGCAGATCACTAGGTCAGGAGATCGAGACCATCCTGGCTAACATGGTGAAACCCCGTCTCTACTGAAAAATAGAAAAAATTAGCCGGGTATGGTGGCAGGCACCTGTAGTCCCAGCTACTCGGGAGGCTGAGGCAGCAGAATGGCGTGAACCAAGGAGGTGGAGCTTGCAGTGAGCCGAGATGGTGCCACTGCACTCCAACCTGGGTGACAGAGCAAGACTCCATCTCAAAAAAGAATAAAAAATATAAATAAATAAATAAATAAATAAATAAATAAATAAATAAAAAACAGGTTGTGGTTAAAAAAAAAAAAAAGCCAACCAAATCCCACCGAAACCAATATGGCGACAGAAGTGACCTCTGGTCGTCCTCACTGCTCATTATATGCTAATTATAATGCATTAGAATGCTAAAAGACACTCCGATCAGTGCCATGACAGTTTACACATGCCATGGCAACATCAGGAAGATACCCTATATGGTCTAAAAGTGGGAGGAACCCTCAGTTCCAGGAATTGCCCACCCCTTTCCCAGAAAACTCTTGAATAATCCATCTCTTATTTATCATATAAGTGAGAAATAACTTTGCTTATGGAGTAGCCATTTTTTTGTTTCTTTACTTTCTTAATAAACTTGCTTTCACTTTATGTACTTGCCCCAAATTCTTTCTTGCATGAGGTCTAAGAACCCTCTCTTGGAGTCTAGATTGGGACCCCTTTCTGGTTACAACCTGGGGTGCCCATGTGGAAGGGACCCCCTTAACTACAGCATTTACCATAACTTGGGTAATAGCCATATTCAGTGGGTGAATATCCTGGTCATGATAAAGCCAGTCCTAGATGGCTTGTATAGGAAGCATATCAGCTATTTCATCTGGGGTGCTCCACTTGGCATTTTATAGGGAGAGTTAGGAAATGCCCTTCTCAGGGTAAACAGATCTTACATGGGCATTTATCCAGTTCACTAGGCTGGCCATTTGCTCAGGAATAACCTCCTGGGCATTTGGATCACATATACTCAGCCGCAATTGTTTAATAGTGAGCTATGGGTCCTGCATCAACCCAGAGATGCTCTTTCATTCTGTAGCATTTAAAATTAAAGATACTGTCCTTAAAGTAGTTATTCTTACAGTCCATTTTAGCAAAGGTTTCTCAGGAAGCTGTTGATATCAATCTACCAAATGGTACAATTTCTTTATATTATACCCTCTTATTTTAATAGTTACTTGGTTTTGCCCTTCCCCTACATTGACTACCTTCTTGGTAATTACATACCTCAGAGGTACCTTTTGTCACCCTGGCTTAATGTTTCCATTTGTGGGTAGCTTTTGATATGGGAGTGCTGGGAAGGGAAGAGTGTGGTCCCTTTAAATGAAAAGGGAAAGGGAAGTGCTGGAAAGAGGAGGGTGTGGTCCCTGGCTGGGGCTCAACATACATGGACCTAGGTGAGGACAGGCACTCCTGCCTTTGCACCCAAATGTTGCATTTCCCAAGACCACCCTGGCCTGCCATGTCCCCATCCTGGGCCTATAAAAACCCAAGACCCTAGCAGGCAAACACACAGGCAGCCAGACATTGAGAGGAGCACATCACCGGAAGAAGACACAAGCAGCTGGATGGCAAGAGGACTCCGAGGGAGCACGCTGGTGGAAGAGCACGCTGGCAGATGCCAGCTTGCTGAAAGGCCATGACCAGCAGAACAATGCGGAGTTTGGCTGGAGCAGTCGGAGGAGAGCCGGGGCTGCTGAGTGGCCCAACTACAGGGGAAAACCATCTCCCTTCTGGATCCTCCATCAGTGGAGAGCTACCTCCACTCGGTAAAACCTTGCACCCATTATCCAAGCCCACGTGTGATCTGATTCTTCCGGTATACTAAGGCAAGAACCCAGGATACAGAAAGCCCTCTGTCCTTGTGACAAGGTAGAGGGTCTAATTGAGAGGGTTTACACAAGCCGCCTATAGGCCGCAAACTTGTAACAGAGCACCCTGTAACATACGCCCACTGGGGTTTCAGCTGTAAACATTCACCCCTAGACACTGCTGTGGGGTGGGAGCCCCACAGGCTGCCCGTCTGTATGCTCCCCTAGAGGTTTGAGCAGTGGGGCACTGAAGAAACGAGCCACGCCCCCATTGCATGCCCTGCGAGGGGGACAAGGGAACCTCTCCTGTTTCCCTTTGAGGCTAGTGGCCTGAGCTGAGAGAGACCCACATCTGAGCTTGGGTCAGTCTTAAGGCCCAACCCAGCACTCTCTTTTGTTTTCATCTCAGCTATTACAGCTAACAATAACCAAGGGATTAAATATTTTCCTTCTTCCTTATTAGTTTGCATTTTCTTTATTTTTAAAAATTCTATCACTTATTTTGTGGTTATAGCTTGTATTTCCTTATGCATCCAGTGAACCAACTTCCTGGGAGCATGATCCATCTTTAAATTCTACTGGTAACTTTTACCTTTAGTAACTGAATGCAGCCCAGCTGCAGCTCCTTAAGATGGGTGACCACATCCATTCTCCACCCTTTTATTTTTCTCTTTATCCATTTAGTCTGTATAATTTTTTCTTTATTTTAGGCCATGCGTGGTGGCTCATGCCTGTAATCCCAGCACTTTGGGAGGCCAAGGCGGGTGGATCACTTGAGGTCAGGAGTTTGAGACCAGCTTGGCAAACATGGTGAAACCACACCTCTACTAAGAATACAAAAATTAGTCAGATGTGGTGATGTGTACCTGTAGTCCCAGATACTTGGGAGGTTGAGGCAGGGGAATCGCTTGAACCCGGGAGGTGGAGGTTGCAGTGACCCGAGATGGCACCACTGCACTCCAGCCTGGGCAACAGAGTGAAACAATTCTTTTTAAATTTTATTTTAAAGTGACCCTTAAATGATCTCTAAACTAGAAAAAAATACATTTTCTTTAGCAAAACCATATCCTCATGTTTTTACATCCTCACCAAAAACACATCTTATTCTCCAACTATTCTAATTTTTAGTAATCCAAATTCCCAGTGGAAAATCCAGGATTACTTAATTTAACATAACATGACTTTAAATTTCTTAAGAACTGGAGACAATTTTGAGCTTCAATTTACCAAGTTAATCTTACCAAAGATTACTAAAATCATGTGAAGTGAAAGGCATCTGAGCTACCGTCTGTTAGTCGACAAGCACTTTTCTTTAAGCCAATTTTTTCTTTTTTTTTCCTTTCTTTTTTTTTTTTTTGAGATGGAGTCTCACTCTGTTGCTCAGGTTGGAGTGCAGTGGCCTGACCTTGGCTCACTGCAACCTTTGCTTCTCAGGTTCAAGTGATTCTCCTGCCTCAGCCTCCTGAGTAGCTGGGACTACAGGCATGCCCCACCACATCAGACTGATTTTTGTATTTTTAGTAGAGATGGGGTTTCACCATGTTGGCCAGACTGGTCTTGAACTCCTGACCTCAAGTGATCCACCCGCCTCGGCCTCCCAAAGTGCTGGGATTGCAGACCTGAGCCACTGTGCCTGGCCTCTTTAAGCCAACTGATTAGAGCTCTTTTATATAGTTTGGTAGTAAAATATCACTTCCACATGGCACATATAAACATGTAGACATAACAGACACACAGACAGTGGCAGATCCTGTAAGATTTGCCTGTTTTAAAAAATCCTCTCGCTTACTTTAGACTATTAATAAAAAAAGTTGTAGGAGCACACACACAGGAGCTGACAAAGGTTACCATCCCAGGCCTTCTCAAAGAAAGAGCTGAAGCAGCAGGGGTACAGCAGAAGTTGAACTTCTGAGATACCAACTTGAAAAATTTCAAAAAGAAAGAGATTATGGAATTTAAAAATTAAAACCTTTTTGCAATTTCATTAAGTCAATATTTCAGTGGGTTCCTGCTGGTCCCTTAGCTTCAGATTTGGGCAACTCATTTGGGGGCTCTGAGGCCCGATGTTGGGTGCCAATTATTGTTGATAAAAAGAGTCAGACTCTGTAAAATATTTGAAGATATTTATTCTGAGCCAAGTATGAGTGACCAATGGCCTGTGACACTGCCCCAGGATATCTTGAGAACATGTGCCCAAGGTGGTCAAGCCACAGCTTGGTCTTACACATTTTAGGGAGACATAAGACATTAATTAATATGTGTAAGATGTACATTGGTTTAGTCCAGAAAGGTGGGACAACTCAAAGCAGGGAAGGTGGAGGGGCTTCCAGGTCATAGGCAGATTCAAAGATTTCCTGATTGGCAATTGGTTAAAAGAGTTATTATCTAAAGACCTGGAATCAATAGAAAAGAATGTCTGGGTTCAGATAAAGGGTTGTGGAGACCAAGGTTTTATCACGCAGGTGAAGCCTCCAGGTAGCAGGCTTCAGAGCTCTTATCAGACCAAAAAACATGCCAGGCTCTTAGATAATTTTCTCCTGGATCAAAGGAAAGACCTGTGAAGAAAAGGGAATTCTCTACAGAATTCATATTTCCCCCACGAGAGACAGCTTTGCAGGGTCATTTCAAAATATGTCAAATAAATATATTTTGGGGATAAAATACTTTGGTTTCTCTCAGGGCCTGCTATCCATCATGTGATGCTATACTAGTGTCAGGCTGGAATTTGGTGTCTTATTGCTACAAAAAATCTATACCGTTAATCTTTTTTTTTTTTTGAGATGGAGTCTCACTCTGTTGCCCAGGCTGGAGTGCAGTGGCGTGATCTCAGCTCACTGCAACCTCTGCCTCCCAGGTTCAAGCGATTCTTCTGCTTCAGCCTCCCAAGTAGCTGGGATTACAGGCACACACCACCATGCCTGGCTAATTTTTGTATTTTTAGTAGAGACGGGGTTTCATGTTGGCCAGGCTGATCTTGAACTCCTGACCTCAGGTGATCCACCCACTTCGGCCTCCCAAAGTGCTGGGATTACAGGCATGAGCCACCATGCCCTGCCAATCTTAAAAATCTCTGTTTTAATGATAATGCTGGTCAGTTGTGCATGAATTCCAAAGACAGGATGATATAATGAGGTATGTCCCACCTTTCCCCCACCCCCACCACTTCCCATAATAGCCTGAACTAGTTTTTCGGCTTTACTTTGGAATGCCCTTGGCTGGCTGGGGGGTCCATCAGTCAGTTGGAGGGCTTAACATTTTAGTTTGGTTTATAACAGCAAGCAGGGAGACTACCATAGTGGGTGGCATCAGGTAACTCCTAAATGCCTGCATGTGTGCAAACAATTGTTCTCTTTGACTCATCTCCATAATAGGGATGCAACGGGGAAACAAGTAAGACTGTAAGAAAAAAACAGTAAATTGAACCAACAGTCAATGACAATTTGGTGAGTTTTTTCTTCTTGCCAATAAAATATCTACAAACCATAAGCTATTAATTTAGTTATTCCCTAGTTTAAATTCAGATGCCCATTTTAAGTGTGGGAGCAGAGGAGACAGCCATATGCTTAAACACAAATGAGTGTTACTGAGCTACATAGAAAAACACTTCAACTTCTGAACAAATAAAACCAAGTGTCTGTTTGCCTGTTACTGGATAATGGATGAATTTTCAGCAAATTTGGAGGGTACGTTTGGGGCAGTCAGGCTTAAAACACATAATACATGGCAAATATTAATTTCTTGAGGGGTAATATATTTAAAAATTTCAGAGAGATAAGTATAGCACATGATATAAAAGATTTCAACAAATTAAGTTCATATATGTATTTTATTAAATTTTGCTGAAAATTTTAAAGAACTGACTAGAGGCTACAAATGCTCAGTACTTTTTAAAATTTTTTTTAATTTTAATTTAATTTTATTTTTTTAGAGACGGAGTCTTGCTCTGTCGCCCAGGCTGGAATGTGGGGGTGTGATCTTGGCTCACTGCAAGCTCCGCCTCTGGGGTTCATGCCATTCTCCTGCCTCAGCCTCCCGAGTAGCTGGGATTACAGGTGCCCACCACCATGCCTGGCTAATTTTTGTATTTTTAGTGGAGACGGGGTTTCACTGTGTTAGCCATGATGGTCTCAATCTCCTAACCTCATGATCCACCCGCCTTGGCCTCCCAAAGTGCTGGGATTACAGACGTGAGCCACCGTGCCCAACCAACGCTCAGTATTTTTTCTAAGTAAATAATGTTCTAATGTGTATCCATGTATAAAATTACACTAGATCAAATGTCACTTCAAAGATGAATAAAACTTAGTTCTATGTCAACAAGGGCTGAAAAATTATAATTTGGAGAGAGTGAATGAAGCTAGAAAGGACTAATTCATTGACAGTCAAAGAAGAGGCAAGGATGTGAGTTCCTACTCCAAGAATGATGGAGTATCTGGCAGTGGACTGACCTTGCCACAGATGACAATGATGAACTCTGAGCCAAATGCAAAAGCAACTTGAAGACACTGAAGAGCCACCCAAAGCAGGAAGAAATGGGATAGGACTCAATCCTTGAAAGAAAGGAACCACACTGGGTGATAGCTGCATTTACACAGATTTTCTCCTGGGTGACTTCCCTAGTCTTCATGGTGTGGGGTGGCCAGAAGTTGGACATAAAGCCCCACTCTTGCTGAGTTGAGGAGATGGAGGAGAGGTTGGGGATTTAGAGTGGTTGAAAATTTAAGGGGAAAATTTCAGAAGGGAGGGAGCCACAGAGGGCAGGGGTCCAAATCTGAATGGATACTCCCCTTCAACCCTTGGCTGATGCCTGAACTGTGCATGTGTGTGAGAATCTCCAAAGATTCCACCAACAAGCCACCACTGGAAGGCAGGAAAAGCTAAGCAAAGATTTCAGCCACTGCTTAGAGCAAAGGAGACAGAAATCGGAGTTGGAGTCTCATCAAGTTAGAGGGACTGTGTAACCACCACAGGCCTGTCATTGAAACTTCAGAAAGATCATGCTTTTGGAGTAGAGACTGTACCCCAGGACTAAGAACTTGCCTAAGGACTAAGAGCAAAACTGAAAGGACCCACCCCAAAAAAGCCTAAAACTAGACTTCCACAAGTTTAAGGTGATCAGCTAGTAATTTACCTGAATGCTAGAACAAAAGCCAGAGGAACATGATGCAGAGTCTCTACAACATGTTAGCCACTATGTCCAGCATACATAAAACTTACTAGGCATGTGAAGAAATAAGAAAATGTGACCCATAGTTTAGACAAAAAGCAATCAATAGAAACTGACGCCAAGTTTACCTAGATAGCAAGTAGCCTTTTTTGAGCCTCTGGCTCCTCATCTGCAAAAGTATCAGTAAAATTCAAAAGTCTGAAATCTCCTAGAGTGTATTATTGAATCACAGTGGAAGTAAATTAGAAATTGAGATTTATAACTTTAAATAGTTATAGTAAAAAATAAGAATGGTTTTAAACCAATTATCTTAATTTCCACTTAAAAAGCCAGAAAGAAGAACAGTGCAGTAAATCCAAAGCAAATAGAAAAAGGAAATCATAAAGAACAGGAACCAGTAGGAAAAAGACAGACGAAAATGGTTATTTTGAAGTCCTTGTCTGCTAATATCACCTGTGGGTCTACCCCTCCCTTTCTCTTATCCCTCCTTCCCTCCTTCCCTCACTCTCTTTCTCTCTGTTTCTCTGTCTGTCTAAATATAGTGGTGAGAGGGGGACACTGTTACTATTCCTCTCTAGTTTCTTCATTAAGAATAATGTAGGCTTTTAGGGTGATATAGATGTTCTTCCTATTCACTGTGTGACCCAAAGCAAGTCATGTAACCTCAACAAGCCTTTCAGTGATGCCAGCCAGGTTTCAGAAAAGCAAACAGATTACTTGTTTATGCACTAATGTATGAGCAATTCACAACCTCACTCCCTTAGCCATGATGGGGGTGTTATTTCAGAGTATCTGGGGCTCTAACATCTTGGAGACCCAGGGAGCTATTTTTCTTTTTCTTTTGAGACAGAGTCTCGCTCTGTCGCCCAGGCTGGAGTGCAGTGGCATGATCTCGGCTCACTGCAATCTCCACCTCCTGCCATTCTCCTGCTTCAGCCTCCCGAGTAGCTGGGACCATAGGCGCCCGCCACCACGCCCAGCTAATTTTTTGTATTTTTAGTAGAGACGGTGTTTCACCGTGTTAGCCAGGATGGTCTTGATCTCCTGACCTTGTGATCCACCTGCCTCGGCCTCCTGAAGTGCTGGGATTACAGGTGTAAGCCACTGCACCCAGCCCTGCCAGGGAGCTATTTCTTAACCCGTGAGGAAGCACTACCTAGAGACCTAACAAAGGGCTGCCTGACAGCTGAAGACCAAACCCGGGAACATGGAAACAGAGCGCTCCTCTCTGTGAAAACTGGAAAGGAATTTTTATTTAAAAATAGGCATGTCTCAGGGGCAGATTAAAAGATGAGTTAGGGTTAGCGATGTCTCCTGCACATTACTTAGCAATAGAAAGTGTTCTACACTTTGACCTTGTCGAAAGCACGGCAGCAAATTCCTCCCATGGAAGTTGCCTGCTCTGCCCCTGTGGCTTCACCCATCAGAGTATGTCAAAAAAATAACAGATGCTTGTAAGGCTGTGCAGAAAAAGGAATGGTTATACACTGTTGGTGAGAGTGTAAATTAGTTCAACCATTGTGGAAAGCAGTGTGGCAACTTTCTCAAAGACCTAAAACCCAAACTACCATTTGACCCAACGATACCATTACTGGGTATATACCCAAAGGAATATGAATCATTCTGCCATAAAGACACATGCATTTGTATGTTCACTGCAGCAGTATTCACAATAGCAAAGACTTGGAATCAACCTAAATGCCCATCAATGGTAGACTGAATAAAGAAAATGCAACATATATACATCATGGAATACTATGCAGCCATAAAAAAGAATGAGATCATGTCCTTTGCAGGAACAGGGATGGAGCTGGAGGCCATTATCCTCAGCAAACTAATACAGTAACAGAAAACCAAATACCCATGTTCTCACTAATAAGTGGGAGATAAATGATGAGAACACATGGACGCATAGAAGAAACAACAGGCACTGGGGCCTACTTGAGGGTGGAGGGTGGGAGGAGAGAGAGGATTGGGAAAAATAACTAATGGGTACTAGGCTTAATGTCTGGGTGTTAATAATCTGTACCACAAACCCATGTGACATGAGTTTACCTGTATAACAAACCCGCACATGTACCCCTACATTTAAAATAAAAGTTAATAAATAAAATTATTTATGCTTCAGATTCACTGTGATTTCTTTTTAAAAATTAAAAAAGTTTTCTATTTTTAATTTTTGTGGGTACATAATAGGTATATATATTTATGGGGTACAAGAGATGTTTTGATACAGGCATGCAGTGTGAGATGAACACATCATGGAGAAAGGGGTATTCATCCCTTCAGACATATATCCTTTGTGTTACAAACAATCCAAATACACGCTTGTAGTTATTTTAAAATGTACTATCAAGTTGCTCTGTGATTTCTGATGATTTTTGCTCTTTCAAAAACTATGAACATTTTCAGCCACTTTCTCTTCAAATATTGCTTCTCTTTCCTTTTCTTCTGGAACTCCACTGACATGTATTTTGATACTCATTTAGTCTTCCATGTCACTTTGTTTCTCTTTTACACTTACACTTTTTGTGTGTGTTCTGGGGAGTTTGTTCAGTTATATCTTCCAGGTTGCTAATTTTTTTCCTTCAGCTGTGTGTAATCTGCTATTTAATCAGTTACTGAATTTGACATTTCAATAAATTTATTTTCCACTTTTAGAGGTTTGAGTTTTCAAGTCTGACTGATCTTGTCTGACAAAATTTTGTTAATATTTTCAGTTCCACTTTTATTTCTTGTGTTTAGTATCTAACACTTCAATTTTCTGACATTTGAGGGTAACTGATTGTACTGATTCTTCCTCATGGTAGTTTCATTCTTCCATGTCTTCTAATTTTGGGTTGAGGGCTTAACTTGAGCAGCAATTTATTTATGGGAATCATGCAAGATTTTGGTTGAGGGCTGTCTTCATCTGTTCCTGCTACTATAACAAAATACCTTAGAATAAGTAATTTATAAACAATAGAAATTATTTCTCACAGTTCTGGAGGCTGGAAGGTCCAAGATTAAAATGTCAGTAGATTCAGTGTCTGGTGAGGGCCCAATCTCTGCTTCCATGATGGTGCCTTGAAGACTGTTTCCTCACATGGCGGAAGGGACAGGAGGGAAAAAAGGGCCTTGCTAGTTCCATCCAGCATTTTTATAAGACAGTAGTACCATCCATGAGGATAGAGCCCTCACGGCCTAAATACCTCCTAAAGGCCCTGCCTCCTACTCCTGATGCATTGAAGATTAAGTTTCAATATAAATTTTGGAAGGGACGTAAGCATTCCAATTACAGCAAGGTTGCATCCCTGCAGACAGAATTTGCCATTATCCCTGCCAGTCCAGAGTATAACAAATTTTAGATTATTATTATTATTATTATTTTGAAATGGAGTCTTGCTCTGTTGCCTAGGCTGAAGTGCAATGGCATGATCTCGGATCACTGCAACCTTCGCCTCCCGGGTTCAAGTGATTCTCCTGCCTCAGCCTCCCGAGTAGCTGGGACTACAGGTGTGTGCCGCCACACCCAGATAATTTTTCTATTTTTAGTAGAGACGGGCTTTCACCATGTTGGCCAGGATGGTCTTGATCTCTTGACCTTGTGATCCGCCTGCATCGGTCTCCCAAAGTACTTGGATTACAGGCGTGAGCCATCACACCCGGCCAAATTTTAGATGATATTATGTTCACTTGTTCACATGGGGTTTACCATAAGGTTAAATTAAAAAAAACCCAAATATGTAGGACAGCAGGCTCACCATTATGAATGCTCAGAGAAGACTTTTTTTCCATCTCCTGGAGCCCAGGTTAAGGCACTTTTTTTTTCTATTGTTATTTCTCTTTGCTAGTGGCCAGATTTTCTCCTAGCCCACTGAGACCTTTCAAAAATTCAAGTTCTTCACGCTTGTAATCCCAGAAATTTGGGAGATGGAAGTGGCAGGATCACTTGAGCCCAGGAGTTTGAGACCAGCCTGAGCAACATATGACACCCCAATGTCTGCAAAAATAAAAAAAAAAAAGTTTACCCAGGTGTAATGGTGTGCAGTTGTAGTTCCAGCTACTTGGGAGGCTGAGGTGGGAGGATTGCTTGAACCTGGGAGTTCGAGGCTGCAGTGAGCCCTTTAGGCCAACGCACTCCAGCCCTGGGTGACAGAGTGAGACTCTCCCAAAAAAACAACAAAAAAAAGGCCGGGCGCGGTGGCTCTCGCCAGTAGTCCTAGCACTTTGGGAGGCTGAGGTGGGCGGATCACGAGCTCAGGAGATCGAGACCATCCTGGCTAACACGGTGAAACTCCATCTCTACTAAAACTACAAAAAATTAGCCGGGTGTAGTGGTGGGCGCCTGTAGTCCCAGCTACTCGGGAGGCTGAGGCAGGAGAACGGCATGAACCTGGGAGGTGGAGCTTGCAGTGAGCGGAGATCGAGCCACTGCACTCCAGCCTGGGCAACAGAGCAAGACTCCGTCTCAAAAAATAAAATAAATAAATAAATACAAAAAAAAAGAATCCAAGTTCTACCGGAGGGCTTACTCTTCACCACTCACTCATGAATGTTTGGCCCTTCTCCTTTCTCACTTGGCCACTGAAATCTAAGACTTTGGAAACCAAGCTTGGTAAATGCCACCAATGCACCCTTAGCATCACTGTCAGCCTAGCTCTCTTGATTTCAGTTATTTCTTTGTTTTCAGCCTTTGGAGATTTTCTTCCTTTCTGATGAGCTCCTCTGTGACTATTAAAAAATGTTTCTCTATTTTGCCCAGCATTCCTAGGTGTTTTATTGGGAGGTAGTTCAGGAAGTTCACTTATTGTCAGACATGAAGTCTCAGAGGCAACTTTTCCAGTTATGGTTATAGAAGAAATGAAAAAGAAAAACATAGAAAGTTTTTTTAAATTTTCTAGGTAAAGTAGCACAATAAAAACACAACAAATAGATGGGAAAGAATACAAACAAATAAAAAAGATAACGACATTATAGAGAATACCCACGTATTGTGCTCCAGATCTCACCTTGTTTCTCGCTCTTCTACTCAGTACATTTTCACAATCCATAGGGTGCATCTAGCCTATTGTTTGTAACCGCTGCATAACACTCCAAAATGTTTCCGCCTCATGTCATCTACCCACTTTACAGTAATGGACACAATCAACATTTGATGAATGTCTCACACATATTCTCTTATGAACGTCTGTGAGGATGTTTTAGGTAGATTCTGGGGAACATTATTGCTAGGTAATGGAGTACAACATATTTAATTTTATTAAATCCTCTCAGATTGCCCCCTAGAACAGACAGCCACAGTCTAGACCTTCTCCAGAACTGCACGAGGGGCCCTAAACATCCGCATCCTCAATGCTTGGTGTTACAGACCTTTCTCATTTTTGCCAGGTGCATTGTGGCTTCAAATCGCATTTCCCTGATACCTCTGAGTTAAGCGCTTGTTAGAAGTTACGCTTGTTTGAAATTCCTTTTTCTTTCTGTTGAAACGGAGTCTTGCTCTGTTGCCCAGGCTGCAGTGCAATGGCGCGATCTTGGCTCACTGCATCCTCCGCCTCCCAGGTTCAAGTGATTCTCCTACCTCAGGCTCCCGAGTAGTTGGGATTACAGACACCCGCCACCACACCCGGCTAAATTTTTGTGTTTTTAGTAGAGATAGGGTTTCACCGTGCTGGTCAGGATGGTCTCGAACTCCTGACCTTGTGCTCCACACGCCTCGTCCTTTTTCTGTAAATTGTCATCATCTTTTGTTCACATTTCTATTGGAGGTCATTTTTCTTGTTGATTTTACTATTAGTGTCTTGTCCATTATAAACATTTCTAAGAATCTTCCCTAATCTGTCATCTGGCAACTTTGTTTATAGTGTTCTTTGTTAAAAAGTTCTTACTGACTGAGCATGGTGGCTCCTGACAGTAATTCCAGCACTTTGGGAGGCTGAGATTTGCTGAACGCCAGGAGTTTGAGACTAGCCTGGGCAACATAGCAAGATGCCATCTCTACAAAAAAAAAAAAAAGTTTAAAATAGCCGGGCCTGGTTGTGAGCACCTGCGGTCTCAGTGAGAGGTGACAGTGTGCTGGCAGCCCTCCCACCCCTTGGTCGCTCTGGGCGCCTCGTCGGCCTTGGCGCCCACTCTGGCCGCGCTTGAGGAGCCCTTCAGCCCGCCGCTGCACTGTGGGAGCCCCTTTCTGGGCTGGCCAAGGCCGAAGCCGGCTCCCTCAGCTTGCGGGGAGGTGTGGAGGGAGAGGCGCGGGCGGGAACCGGGGCTGCGCGCGTGCTTGCGGGCCAGTGCGGCTTCCGGGTGGGCGTGGGCTGGGCGGGCCCCGCACTCCCAGCGGCCCGCCGGCAGGCCCCCCCGGCCCTGGGCAGTGAGGGGCTTAGCACTTGGGCCAGCAGCGGCTGTGCTCGATTTCTCGCTCGGCCTTAGCTGCCTCCCCGCGGGGCAGGGCTCGGGACCTGCAGCCCGCCATGCCTGAGCCTCCCCCGCCCCCCGCCGCCGTGGGCTCCTGCGCTGCCCGAGCCTCCCGGACGAGCACCGCCCCCTGCTCCACCGCGCCCAGTCCCATGGACCGCCCAAGGGCTGAGGAGGTTGGCACTTGGCTGTTTCCAGACATAAGAGCTGAAAGAGCATTGGTTGTAACATGCTTGGACGACGCTGCTGGGCCCGCACAGAACCTGCTCCTAGCAGAGAGGAGTGATTGGCGGTTCCAGCATTTGTTCATTCTGGTTCCTGCACACTCTCGCTTGCATGCTGTCTCCTGTGAGGAGTGGCCAACGCCGGGCTGAGTGAAATGAGCCACTCCAGTTTCTGCCCATGAAGGGGATCAAGGGAACTATCCCATCTCTTCTGAAGGCTTGCCCTGGATACGTCAGACAAGTGAGTACATGAGGAAGTGTCTCTTTTGGGTGAAAAGAATGTTGGCTCTGTGGCTGTTTTCCTTCACGGTGGTCAAACTGTCATATGGGATGGGAATAAGGTCCTGGGGAACCAAAGGCATCTGACTGAGGCCACTCCTCAGTGTTGCTGGAAGGCCCCAAGACTAAACTCCATCCATGACTGCCCTAACAGGCGTCGGCCCAAATCTGCAGACTTTGCTGTGATATCTTTGTATCTTTTCTTCTTTAATGGCTGCAAATGGTTTCTATCTCTTTCTTTCTTTCTTTCTTTCTTTTTTTTTTTTTTGAGACGGAGTTTTCCTCTTGTCCCCCAGGCTGGAGTGCGTGGTGCAATCTTGGCTCACTGCAACCTCCGCCTCCCAGGTTCAAGTGATTCTCCTGCCTCAGCCTTCTGAGTAGCTGGGACTATAGGCGCCCACCACCATACCCGGCTGCTAATTGTATTTTTACTAGAGATGGGGTTTCACCATGTTGGCCAGGCTGGTCTCGAACTCCTGACCTCAGGTGATCTGCCCACCTCGGCCTCCCAAAGTGCTGGGATTGCAGGCGTGAGCCACCGTGCCTGACTGGCTTCTATCTCTCTCATAAAGAGTTTTGCTACAAACTGCAGAGATGTTAGGTAGAATGAGTGTTTGGCCTAGCCATTAGATGTGCAATTCAGAACAATGTGATTCCAATTTTTTCTTAGAGGTGCCATCCCCACACTCACCCCAACAGCCACAGGCAGGCATGGTGTGTGGTGTCTGCTCACCCCCTCCCCTCCCTGCTTAGGAGCCTGGGCGTGTCTGCTGCATGCATGTGCCATGTTCAAGGGCTAAGCGAGGCAGCAATGAGCTGCGAACACCTCCCAGTCCCCAGGGAAGCCTCGGGTTAGGGGTCCCATGTAGCCAGATGGCTGGCACCTCCCACTTGGCTGGAAAAAGGATGGGAAAGTGATCTTTTCCTAAAGCCTAACCGTTTCTGGTCAGACCCTTCTCCAAAACTGCACTGTCTGAAATTAGCTGTGTTTTTCTGTAGTCTCTGACGCTCAGTTGCTTGTCTGCCACTCAGCCGCTTATACCTTGACACTCAGCTGTTTGTGTTGCTCTGCCTCTGAAGTTTTTTATGGGCACAGGATAGGGGTGGAGCAGGCCAAAAAGGCAACATTTGGGTGGAAAAACAGGGTCAGCTGTTTTCACTTAGAGCTATGGTTCCAGGGTTAAGGTTGGGGTTTAGCCGAGAGCCCGGTCCTTCTGTATCATCCTCATCTGTGAGACAAAGATGCTGATGGCCCAGGCAGCTCTAGAGCCAAAGGTTCCACCATGGTACCCAGTCGTCTTGTTTTACTTCCCAAAGCCTATTAACATGACTGATCCCCAAAGCATAATGCCAGCATTCAAGATGCTGGTATAAACCACAGCTATCAAACCACCTGAACAGGCAAAGAGAGAGAAAGAAAGCAAGCCACATTTGACTCACTCTTCTGAAAGTTACTCCCACATCAAGTACTCTGTATACTCCCCACCACACCCCCAGTTCTCCACATTCAGGTGCTTGGTCTCTTTAACTCAGTGAGTGACTTATGCTTAGTTTTAGTCCATCCTGTTTTCTCTCTTTAATGTCCTTCATGATCTCTTGTTGGATTCTTATCTTGCCCTTCTGTGTCACAATTTCCTAATTTCCCTTTAATCCCCTTTCTTAAAAATTTTTATCATTATTTTTTAAGACAGGGTGGAGTGCAATGGCATGATCATAGCTCACTGCAGCCTGGATCTCCCAGGCTCAAGCAATCTTCCCACAGCCTCCTGAGTAGCTGGGACTACAGGTGTGTGTCACCACACCCGGCTAATTTTAAAAATGTTTGTAGAGACAGAGTTTGCCATGGTGCCCACACTGGTCTCAAACTCCTGAGCTCAAAGGATCCTCCTGCCTCAGCCTCCTGAAGTGCTGGGATTATAGGCGTGAGCCACTGCACCTGAGCTGGAAGCAACAGTTAACAGCCAGCAGGGCTCCCCCTGGCCCAGCTGTGACAACCCAGAATGCCTCCAAACATTACCAAGTGCCCTCTGGGAAGAAAAATCCAATTCCCACTCCTCTGCACTGCGAACCACTGATTGAGGGCATTCTGTGCCTCACTTTGATTCTTTCCCCTTGGTCTCTGGTGAACTGCCAGGGACACACCCAGCATCCGAGATTTGCACTGTTGCTGGAAAGAAGGAGTGGTGAGAGCTTCCACTCTCAAAACCTAGGCAGTAGCTGCCTAGGACAGAACTGCCCCTACAAAAGACCCCATCTGATCAGGCCTGACCAGGTGGCCCATGGCTGCTGCCTCCCCATCATTTGTCTTCTGTGCTCCCAGTCTGTTACCTGGTGGCCTGCAGTGTCCCTCCCTACCCCAGACATAATCTCTGTTGTCCCTGTCAGACCCCTTGGAGGGACCCAGCCAGCCCAAGCTGATTTCTAGTGGGAGGACACTCTTAGCAATGTCATTTACAGACTTAGGGTAAATGCAAAAGCTGGAGACTGCTGCTTCAATGTCTACAGACTCTATAAAGAGTTTTTCTACAAACTGCAGAGATGTTAGGTAGAATGACATCTCTGTCATTCACAGAGATAGACTTCTCTGTCATTAGGTAGAATGACTTCTCTGTCATCCACTAAGTAGAGTGTGCCAATGTAAGTACTTGTGTGGTTAGAGTAGCCTCACCTGAGATGGTATGAATGCCAGCAATTTTCAGCGAGATTGTGATCAGTTAAACACCCATTTCCTAAACTATCTTCATGAACACGGCAGAAGAGCAAACAAACCTCCAACTGAAATGAATACGGAGTCAGCAGGCTGCACTTTCACTTCCAACTGAATCCACAATGATTCCACAAAGACATTGACCTTAGAAGCCATCTACCAGAGGTGGTATCTGAATAGCACTACATCACCAGTGGACACTGGGTAAGGTTCATCCAAGTTTTGTTGAGCGTAGGCTTGTGCCCCATGAGTTCAGCCAAGGTTAGTACTTTTAGGGCTTGAGTTAACCCCATTCTTCCAGTGACACAACTTAGCCTCTTCCACTCTGGAGCTTCAGAGAGGGAATTAGTTCAGAGAGTTAATTGTTTTTACAGTTCCACCACTGGAAAAAGGGAACGGGAATGACTTCTCAGGGATCAGCAAACTTTTCCTGTAAAGGCAAGTTTCCTGGTCACATACCATCTCTGTTTTTTTTTTTTTTTTTTTTTTACAACCTTTTAAAACTATAAAAATCATTCTTAGCTCCAGAGCTGCATAAAGCCCATCATTAGCCAGATTGGCCTGCTGACCAGATTTGTTGACCCCTGGCTTAGTTGACACTGATTTTGAAACATCTGCACATCATTTAACTGGATAACCCCTTGCTTTGTTATTCTGATCTCCAAAGCCAGGGATAAAATGGACAGATTCATCTATCCATTTATTCACTAACTGCTTACTGAGTGCCAACCATGTCGTAGACACTCAGCAGTGTTCAGAAGACACAAGTTACCAAAACTCAGTTGCCATCCTCAAGAGCTTATGTTTAATGGAGACAAACCACAAAATAGGCATTTTCTATGCAGTGTGATAAGTGCCACTATTCCAGTTATTCAAAAAACATTTATGAAGCACCTTATGTGCTAAACATGTTCTCAGTACAGGGGGAAGGTAATGCAGTGAACAAGGCAGGAGGCCCTTGGTCTCAGGAAGCTTGCACTGAAGTGGAGAAGCCAGATAAGCAAGCAAATAAATTGCTTTCACATGGTGGCAGGCATTTCACAGAAAATAAAAACAGCAGTGAAGCTGGGTGCAGTGGTGCACACCTATAATCACAGCTTCTTGGGAGGCTCAGGAGGGGGATTGCTTGAGCCCAGGAGTTCAAGTGTTCCTGGACCAAAACGAGGGTCAGGCTGCTTACTCTCGTGGCCCAATAATGAGATGCAGATGAACTGGGAAAGAAGAGTTTTTTATTTATGTAACTGGTTACAGGGAGAAGGCCTAGAAATTATCAAAATTTGGACTAACTCTAAATTAGTTTTCTAGAACTTATGTGCCTTCTAAGCTATATGTCTACGTGTAAGTGTGCATTTATCTAAAGGCATAAGTGACTAACTTCTATTCTGTAACTGAGATCTGAGTCCTGAAGACCTTCCTCTGGAGCCTTAGTAAATTTTCTTAATCTAAACGGGCCCAGGTGCTGGGGCGATTACCCTTATCTTGTCTCCTGCTAAATCATGGAGGTTTGATGAGTTCTTGCAGACCTCCAGTAAACTTGTTTGTGGAGACCTGGGGAGTTTCTTCAGACCCCCAATGAAACTTGCTTAATTCTAAATGGGTCCTTTTAAGAATTCCTTTTTTATCTCATCATGCTTCAAGGCCCAGGAAAGGCCTGGACAAAACTCTTGGTGAGCCTTTGTTACATTCCAGCATTTGTATTAGAGC
The DNA here is from genome assembly GCF_029281585.2 of Gorilla gorilla gorilla. Classification (NCBI taxonomy): domain Eukaryota; kingdom Metazoa; phylum Chordata; class Mammalia; order Primates; family Hominidae; genus Gorilla; species Gorilla gorilla. Next base: position 20,492,877 of record NC_086018.1, on the reverse strand, counting down.
ACTGGCTCTATCAGCTTTTAATATTTAACTTAACCACTCAGTCAGTGCTGAAACAGTTGTTACAGAGGCCTGTGTTAGCGAGACCTGGCCTGCCACAGCAGTGAGTGATGATCACATTTATGAATAGCCACTGCACTCCAGTCTGGGCAACATAGCAAGACCCTGTCTCTAATTAAAGACAAAAACCAAGACCTGAGTAATGGAGTAGAGATGGATTGGGTGCATCCTTGGAAGGCCTCTTCAAGGAAGTGCTATTTTTCTTTCAAGGAATGATACAAGGAGTCAGCCATGCAAGATCTGAGGGAAGAACATTCCAGACACAGTGCAGAGCAAGTCTAAAGGGTTTTGATTTGGAATAAGCTTGCTGGACTTGAGAATCAATGAAGCAAGCAGTGTGACTAGAGCACAGTGTGTAACCAGTAGGAAATAAGGAGATCCATTTGGAAAGGTAGACTGGGGCTTCAGCAGGACAGCCTTTAAAAGCCAGAATAAGTTAAAGTTTTGTACAGGTGGTGAAAATTCCTGGATTCTTTTAAGCACATGACCTACTGATATGAGATGGGTAAGCCCAAGGTTCCTGGGAATACAGAGGAGGGACCTGTAACCTAGGCTTGGGAGGTAAAGAAGATGCTTCTTTTATTTTTTGTGGATATTAAGTCATTTTTTTCTACTCTGGCTTCACAACAAAGGCCAACAAGTAATTTAGACGCCCCAGAGTAAATCGCTGGGACAAATCCAGCATAATCTTGAGTCCTGCCTCTTGCTTTTTTTTCTTGGTTCTGTTTCTTGGGCTCGATTTTACACAACTCACTGGTATCTTATTGAAGATATAGAGGAATAAATACAGAATGGAGAGAAGGATCTCACTCTGATAGCTACCAAACCTATTCTTGAAATATTCTGGCACTGTCACCACCTGTACAAGCAATGAGACAAGTCACCATCAACAGTGAGTGCTGAAGAGGCAGACCCACGGGGATGAGTCTTGCTCACAAGTTCTGGTTGTTAGAGACATGGCTGATTCTGGGAGTAGCCCAAGAATTCAAGATGGGGAGTCACTGCCTCTGGCATCTGTTAAGATGGGAGAAATAAGAAAGGAGAATAAACACCACTGTCTCCCAGGAGTTTGGAATCCAGCTTCTTGTGCAATATTTGATGCAGAAGAACATCCAGCTGAGAATGGTAATGATGACAAATCCCTTTTATGGAATAATCATAGAGCAAAATCAAGTGCTTAATCACATAGTACAAAGATAGCCAGTGTTCAAGAGAGACAGGTCCTGACTACACAGCTCTGTGACTTGTCCTGTGCCAACACTGCCGGTGTGCATGCTGGTGTCCCATACGATCCTGCTCTATCTCAGGCTGTGCACACCAAGAGGACAAGAACCATGCCCTTTTTGTTCACTATATTCCTGGACCATGGCTTAGTGCCTGGCTCATGGTAGGTGAATAGATACTAATGAATACTGTTCCACTTTCTATCCTGATTATTCTCATATGTTCTTGTCCACTGACCTCAAACATGTCTATTTTAAGTTCTATCTCAAATTCTACCTGCTTTATCAAGACTTACCTGGGGACTTCACAAGAACCATATGCCCTCTTCTTCTAAATACCTGTAGCTTTTATTATTTTCACCTTTGATTTGGCTCTAGATCGTAGATGGCTCACTTTTTTAGCAAGGTCCCAAGCTTCCCAAGCTGTTTCACACTTACTACTTATATCTTTGCTAGGGCTGCCATGACAAAGTAAACTGTTCATTCTGCACTGCCTTGCCTTTTCTGCAGAAACCTCAATAAAGGCAGTATCCCAACCCTTCCCTTTGTCTTTTTCCTCCTGACCACCTGATGTCTTTCCCATGTGGCCCTGCATGGCATGCCATGCCTCCTGTCTCTAGGACCTGTGAGTATAATAAACGTTTTTTTTTTTCTGAGCTTCTATGTCTCCTCCTGTGGCTGCACCCAACCCATCTGACCAGCTCATAAAGAATACAAAATAGAGTGTGTGGTGGTATCTTATTTATTTACTTAGTTTAGAAATGGTGTCTTGTTCTGTTGCTCCAACTGGCCTTGAGCTCTTGGGCTCAATCAGTCCTCCCACCTTGGCCTCCCAAGTAGCTGGGACTATAGGCGTGTGACACCATGCCCAGCTTGGTATCTTATTTGAATTAGCATTTCGCTAATGATTAATAACCTTTTAATTATTTGCCATTTGTATATATCTTTTGGTTAAACATCTGTTCAAACCTTCTTGTTAACTGAGTTACAAGTTTTAAATATGTACAGATTCTGGATATAAGTGTTTTATTGTAAATATGTTTTACAAATATTTTATTTTTTATTTTTTTATTATACTTTAAGTTCTAGGGTGCATGTGCACAATGTGCAGGTTTGTTACATATGTATACATGTGCCATGTTGGTGTGCTGCACCCATTAATTCATCATTTATATTAGGTATATCTCCTAATGCTATCCCTCCCCCCTCCCCCCACCCCATGACAGGCCGCGGTGTGTGATGATCCCCTTTCTGTGTCCAAGTGTTCTCATCGTTCAATTCCCACCTATGAGTAAGAACATGCAGTGTTTGGTTTTCTGTCCTTGAGATAGTTTGCTCAGAATGATGGTTCCCAGCTTCATCCATGTCCCTACAAAGGACATGAACTCATCTTTTTTATGACTGCGTAGTATTCCATGGTGTATATGTGCCACATTTTCTTAATCCAGTCTACCCTTGATGGGCATTTGGGTTTGTTCCAAGTCTTTGCTATTGTGAATACTGCCACAATAAACATACATGTGCATGTGTCTTCATAGCAGCATGATTTATAATCCTTTGGGTATATACCCAGTAATGGGATGGCTGAGTCAAATGGTATTTCTAGTTCTAGATCCTTGAGGAATAGCCACACTGTCTTCCACAATGGTTGAACTAGTTTACAGTCCCACCAACAGTGTAAAAGTGTTCCTATTTCTCCACATCCTCTCCAGCACCTGTTGTTTCCTGACTTTTTTTTTTTAATACTTTTAAGTTTTAGGGTACATGTGCACAATGTGCAGGTTAGTTACATATGTATACATGTGACATGCTGGTGCACTGTACCCACTAACTCATCATCTAGCATTAGGTGTATCTCCCAATGCTATCCCTCCCCCCTCCCCCCACCTCACAACAGTCCCCAGAGGTTTAATGATCGCCATTGTAACTGGTGTGAGATGGTATCTCATCGTGGTTTTGATTTTCATTTCTCCGATGGCCAGTGATGATGAGCATTTTTTCATGTGTCCTTTGGCTGCATAAATGTCTTCTTTTGAGAAGTGTCTGTTCATATCCTTCGCCCACTTTTTGATGGGGTTGTTTGATTTTTTCTTGTAAATTTGTTTAAGTTCTTTGTAGATTCTGGACATTAGCCCTTCGTCAAATGGGTAGATTGAAAAAATCTTCTCCCATTCTGTAGGTTGTCTATTCACTCTGAGGATAGTTTCTTTTGCTGTGAAGAAGCTCTTTAGTTTAATTAGATCCCATTTGTCAATTTTGGCTTTTGTTGCCATTGCTTTTGGTGTTTTAAACATGAAGTCTTTGCCCATGCCTATGTCCTGAATGGTATTGCCTAGGTTTTCTTCTAGGGTTTTTATGGTTTTAGGTCTGACATTTAAGTCTTTAATCCATCTTGAATTAATTTTTGTTTTACAAATATTTTCTCCCAGTCTCTAGCTAGACTAGTTTTACTTTTTTCTTTTATTTTTAATTGACACATAATAATTGTATATATTTATGGGATACAGAATAATATTTTAATACATGTATACAATATGGAATGATAAAATAAAGCCAATTAGCATATTGATCACCTTGAACATGTAATATTTCTTTGTGTTGTGAACATTCAAAATTCTCTTCTCTAGCTTCTCAAACATATACACTAATTATTTTTAACTATCTTTACCTTATAGTGCTACAGAACACTAGAACTTATTCCTCCCATCAGCTGTAACTTCAGATGGTTAACCAACCTCTATCTTCTCCAGACCGCCCACTCTTCCCATTTATATCAGCTCAATTTTTTAAATTCCCGTATAGAAATGAGAACATGTGATATGTATTTTTCTGTTTCTGACTTATTTCTCTTAGTATAATTTCCTCCAGGATCATCCATGTTGCTGGGAATGACAAGACTTTATTCTTTTTTTTTTTTTTTGGCTGGATAGTATTCCAGTGTGTAAATATACCACATTTAAAAAATCCATTCATTTATTGATAGACATTTAGGCTGATTCATTATCTTGGCTATTGTGAACAGCACTGCAGTAAAATGGGTGTGCAGATGTACGTATGTCTTCAACATACTGCTTTCCTTCTCTTTGGATAAATACCCAGGAGCAAAACTGCTGGATTATGTGATATTTCTATTTTTAGTTTTTTGAGAAACTTCCATACTGTTTTCTGTAATGGCTGTACTGATTTACATTCCTACCAATAGTGTATAAGAGTTCCCTTTTCTCCATTTCTTCACTAGCATTTGCTAGTGTCTTTTTGATAATTGCCATTCTAACTGGGGTGAGATGTGGTTTCGATTTGCATTTCCCTGAGTATTAGTGATGTTGAAGATTTTTAGTATACTTTTGACCATTTAAATGTCTTCTTTTGAGAAATGTGTACTCAGATACTTTGCTAATCTTAAAATTGGATTATTTGGGGTTTTTGCTGTTGAGTTGTTTGAGTTCCTTGCGTATTCTGGATATTAGTCCTTTGTTGGATGAATAGTTTGCAAATATTTTCACCCATTTAACTGGCTGTCTCTTTACTCTGCTGATTGTTTCCTTTTCTGTGCAGAAGCTTTTAAGTTTGATATAGTCCCATTTGTCCATTTTTGTTTTTGTTGCCTGTGCTTTACCCATAAAATAAAGTTTTACCTATTAAATCTTACCTATAAAATTGCTTATTTGTATAAATTTATGAGGTACAAGTGTAACTTTGTTACATGTATAGATTGCATAGTGGTGAAGTTACTCGTAAAATCTTGGTCTAGACCAATGTCCTGAAGCAGTTCTCCTATATTTTCTTCTAGTTTTATAGTTTCAGGTCTTACATTTAAATCTTTAATACATTTTGAGTTGCTTTTCATATATGGTGAGAGATAAGGATCTAGTTTTATTCTTCTGCATATGGATATCCAGTTTTTCCAGCACCACTAATTGAAGAGGGTGTTGTCTCTCTAATGTATGTTGTTGATGCCTTTGTTAAAGATCAGTAGGCTGTAAATATGTGAATGTATTTCTGGGTTCTCTGTTCTGTTCCATTGGTGTATGTGTCTATTTTTATACTAATATGATGCTGTTTGGGTTACTATAGCTTTTTAGTATATTTTAAAGTCAGGTAGAGTGATGCCTCCAGTTTTGTCCTTTGTTCTCAGTATTTCTTTAGTTACACAAAGTCTTTGGTTCGATGCAAATTTTATCATTTTTTTTCTATTTCTGTAAAGAATGTTGGTATTCTGATAGGACTTACTTTTAATCTGTAGATTGCTTTGAGTAGTATGGTCATTTTAACAATATTCTTTTAATCCATGATCATGGGATATCTTTACATTTTTTGGTGTCCTCTTCAATTTCTTTCATTAGCATTTTGTAGTTTTCATTGTAGATATAGTTTATCTCCTTGATTAAATGTCATCTTTGGTATTTTATGTTTTTGGTAGCTATTCTATGTGGAATTAATTTCTTGATTTCTTTTTCAGCTAGTTCATTGTTGGTGTATAGAAATGCTACTGACTTTTGTATGTTAATTGTATATCCTGAACATCACTGAATTTATCAGTTCCAATGTTACCAGTGGCAGAGGTCCGAGTTACCCTGAGTTACCAGCAGCCTATCCATAAGGGTCCATAGCAACTTCAATTCTTGCCACCTCAGAAGAAAGAATTCCACTGAGGGGCATAAAGCAGAAAAAGAGACCAAGGCAAATTCCAGTGCGTAAATGGAGGTTTATTCAAAAAGGCCTTAGAACAGGAAAGAAAGGAAAGTGCGCTTGGAAGAGGGCACTTAAAGGTTAAAGGGAGAAGGTCAAGTGCTCTGTTTAACTGTGATCCTAGGACTTTTATAAGTTCACCTCTTTCCCATGATTCTTCCCTTAAAGTGGGCTTTCCGTGTTCCCAGTGCTTTCCTTACCCTTTGGAATTGAGCTTGCACAGTGTGTTTAGGGGGTTATACACATGCCCATCTGAGGCTTTCTTCCCTCTTCTGTTGCAGTGTGCCCCTGGAAGATCATACTTCACCATTTTTATCTCTTAACATGCATGCCTAGAAAGTTGCTTACCCTGGGGTCTGCATTCAGTTAACATTTTGATGTTAACAGGTGTGGATCATCAGGAAATGGCCTCTCCCTGGTGCTGCTGAATTATCATTTTTAGAGAAGCAATGTGACAATTGCTGAACCATCACCCAGCATTCCCAGCATTTCTAGTGGGTGTGGGGGGAGAGCCCTCTCCTCTCCCACTCATGCCTAACTACCTGTACCCTAAGAGATTTTTGGTGGAATCTTTAGGTATATATATATGTGTATATATATACATATACATATGAACATGATCATGTTGTCTGCAAAAAGGGACAATTTGCCTTCCTCTTTTCCAAATTGGATGTCCTATATTCCTTTCTCTTGCCTAATTACTCTGACTAGGACTTCTAGTACTATGTTGAATAAGATCGGTGAAAGTAGGCTTCCTTTTCTTCCAGATCTTAGAGGAAAGGCTTTTAGCTTTTCCTCATACAGTATAAAGTTTTTGTGGGTTTGTCATGTAAGTTTTTATTATGGAGGGATGTTGAAATTTATCAAATACTTTTTCTGCATCTATTGAGATGATCATATAGATTTTGTCCTTCATTCTGTTGATGGGATGTATCACATTTATTGATTTGTGCATGTTGAACAACCCTTGCATTCCTGAGATAAATCCTGCTCTATTATGGTGTATTTTTTGATGTGTTGTTGGATTCAGCTTGCTATTATTTTATTGAGGATTCTTGTATCTCATGAGGGATATTGGCCTGCAGTTGTTTTTGTTTTTTTTTTTAAATTGTGTCTCTGTCTGGTTTTGGTACCAGACAGAGTACTGACACTCTGGCCAGAGTATGCTGGCCTCACATAATGAGTTGGGAAGAATTCCTTCCTCTTCAATGTTTTGGAATAGTTTGAGGAGAACTGGTGTTAGTCCTTCTTGGGAATTTTGGTAGAATTCAGCAGTGAAGACACCCAGTCCTCAGATTTGATGGTAGAGTTTTTATTACTGATTGATATGGTTTGGGTTTGTGTCCCTGCTCAAATCTCATATCAAATTGTAATCCCCAGTGTTGGAGGAGGGACCTTTGGATCATGGGGGTGGATTTCCCCCTTGTTGTTCTCATGATAGTGAGTGAATTTTCACAAGATCTGGTTGTTTAAAAGTGTGTAGTGCCTCCCCCTTCAGTCTCTCTTCCTCCTTCTCTGGCCATGTAAGACATACTTGCTTCCTCTTCACCTTCTGCCTAAGTTTCCAGTGGCCTTCCCAGTCACGCTTTTTGTACAGTCTGTGGAACTGTGAGTCAAGTAAACCTCTTTTATTTATAAATCACCCATTATTGGGTAGCTTTTTTATAGCAGTGCAAGAATGGACTAATAGAGAAAACTGGTACCAGAGAAGTGGGGGATTCCTATAAAAATACCTGAAAATGTGGAAGTGACTTTGGAATTGGGTAATGGGCAGAGTGTGGGGGGCTCAAAGGAAGACAGAAAGGTGAGGGCAAGTTTGGAACTTCCTAGAGACTTGTTAAATTATTGTGACCGAAATGCTGATGGTGATATGGATAATAAAGTCTGGGTTGAGGAGGTCTCAGGTGGAGATGAGGAACTTATTGAGAAATGGAGCCAAGGCCACTTTTGTTATGTGTGAGTAAAGAGATGATCTGAAACTGGAACTTATATTCAAAAGGGAAGCAGAGTGTAATAGTTTGGAAAATTTGCATCCTGGCCATGTGGTAGAAAAGAAAAACCCATTTTCTGGGAGGAATTCAAACTGGCTGCAGAAATTTGCATATGTAAAGAGGAACCAAATGTTGATAACCAAGATAATTGGGAAAATACCTGGAAGGCATTTTAGAGACCTTTGTGGCAGCTGTCCCATCACATGCCTGGAGGCCTAGAAGGGAAGAATGGTTTTGTGGGCCAGGCCCAGGGACCTGTTGTTTTGTGCAGCCTTGAGGCACTGCTCCCTGCATCCCAGATGCTCCAGCTCCAGCCATGGCTAAAAGAGCACCAGACACATCTTGGGTCACTACTCCTGAGGGTGCAAACCATAATCCTTGGTGGCTTCCACATGGTGTTAAACCTGTAAGTGCGCAGAGGGCAAGAGTTGAGGCTTGGGAGCCTCCACCTAGATCTTAGAGGATGTATGGAAATGCCTGGATGTCCAGGCAGAAGTCTGCTGCAGGAGTAGAACCCTCATGGAGAACCTCTATTAGGACAACGCTGAAGGGAAATCTGGGGTTGGACCCCCCACACAGAGTCCCCACTGGGGCACTGCCTAGTGGAGCTGTGAAAATTGGGTCATAGTCCATCAGACCCCAGAATGGTAGATCTACCAACAGCTTGTACTGTGCACCTGGAAAAGCCACAGGCACTTAATGCCAGCCTGGAAAGCAGCTGTGGGGCTGTACCCCACAGAGACACAGGGGTGAAGCTGCTCAAGGCCTTGGGATCCCACCCCTTGTGTGAGCATGGCCTGTATGTTAGACTTAGAGTCATAAGAGATTATTTTGGAGCTTTAGGATTTAATGACTGCCCTGCTGAGTTTTGGACTTGCATGGGGCTTGTAGCCTTTGTTTTGCCTAATTTCTCTCTTTTGGAATGGGAGTATTCAGCCACTGCCTGTACCCTCATTGTATCTTGGAAGTAACGCACTAATTTTGATTTTACAAGCTCATAGGAAGAAGGGAATTGCCTTGTCTCAGATGAGACTTAGGACTGTGGACTTTTGAGTTAATGCTGGAATGACTTAAGACTTTGGGAGACTGTTGCAAAGGCATGATTGTATTTTGCAATGGGAGAAGGACATGAGGTTTGGGAGGGGAGGGGGCAAAATGATATGGTTTGGCTTTGTGTCCTCAATCAAATGTCATGTTGAATTGTAATCCCCAATGTTGGAGGAGGGACCAGTGGGAGTTGATTGGATCATGGAGGTGGACTTCCCCTTGTTGTTCTTGTAATAGTGAGTTTTCATGAGATCTGGTTGTTTAAAAGTATGTAGCACGTCCTCCTTTACTCTCTCTTCCTTCTCTGGCCATGTAAGACATGCCTGCTTCCCCGTTGTCTTCTTCCATAATTTTAAGTTTCCTGAAGCCTCCCCAGCTATGCTTCCTGTACATCCTTGAAACTGTGAGTCAAATAAATTTCTTTATAAAATACCCAGTCTCCAGTAGTTTTTTATAGCAATGTGAGAACAGACTAATGCACTGATCCAATCTCATTACTCACTGTTGCTCTGTTCAGGTTTTCTTTCTTCCTGGTTCAATCTTGGTAGGTTATATGTGTCCAGGAATTTATCCATTTCCTCTAGGTTTTCTAATTTGTTGGCATATAGTTGTTCATAATAACCTCTAAAGACCCTTTGTATTTTTGTGGTATCAGAAAATTACCATAGAATGGTAATGTCTCCTTTTTGTTTCTGATTTTATCTATTTGAGTCTTCTGTATTTTCAGTCTAGCTAATGGTTTGTAAATTTTGTCTTTTCAGAAAACCAACTTTTCCTTTTGTTGATCTTTTTTTTTTTTTTTTTTTGAGACAAGGTCTCACTCCAGTGCTCAGGCTTGTGTGCAGTGGTGTAATGTCTGCTCACTGCAAACTCCACCTGCTGGGTTCAAGTGATTCTCCTGCCTCAGCCTCCTGAGTAGTTGGGATTACAGGTGCCCACCACCACATCCAGCTAATTTTTATATTTTTAGTAGAGACAGCGTTCACCATTTTGGACAGGCTGGTCTTGAACTCCTGACCTCAAGTGATCTGCCTGCCTCGGCTTCCCAAAGTGCTGAGATTACAGGCAGGAGCCACCGTGCCTGGCCCTTTTGTATTTTTTTGTCTTGATTTCAGTTAGTTCTACTGTGATCTTTATTCTTTCTTTCCTTCTTCTAATTCTGGATTTGGTTTGGTCTTGCTTTCTAGTTCCTTGAGGTGGATCATTAGGTTGTTTATTTAAAATATTTGTATGTTTTTGATATAGGTGCAGAAAGATTGCTATAAGCTTCCCTTGTAACACTGCTTTTGCTCTGTCTCATAGATTGTGGTATGTTGTGTTTTATTTTCACTTGTTTCAAGAATTTTTTTGATTTGCTTCTACTTTCTTCCGTGACCTAATGGTTGTTCTGGAGCATGTTATTTAATTTTCATGTATTTGTACAGTCGCCACAGTTCCTCTCATTATTGATTGCTAGTTTAATTCCATTTTGGTCTGAGAAGATAGGTAATATAATTTCAATTTTAAAATCCTTGGTGAGATTTGTTTTGTGGCTTAACATATGATACATCCTGGAGAATGTTCCATGTCCTGATGAGACAAATGATATTCTTTAGCTGTTGGATAAAATTTTCTGTAAATGTCTGTGAGGCCCATTTGGTCTGTAGACCAGATTAAGTGCAATTTTTCTGTTGATTTTCTTTCTAGATGATTTGTCCAGCACCAAAATTGGGGTGTGAAAGTCCACAGCAATTATTGTATGGGCTCTATCTCTCCTCTTCAGCTCTAGTAATATTTGCTTTTTATATCTGGGTTCACTAGTATTGGGTACATGTGTACTTATAATCATTATATCCTTTTGCTGAGTTAATCTCTTTGTCATTATATAGTGACTTTTTTTGTATCTATGCTCTTTTACTTGAAGTCTACTTTGTCTTACCTCAGCATAGCTATTCAACCAGTCTATATCTTTTAATGGGGGTATTTAAACTATTTACATTCAAGTTTATTACTGTCAGGTGAGAACTTACTCCTGTCATTTTATTAATTAATTTCTGATTGGTTTGTATATCCTTTGTTTCTTTCTTCCTCTCTTATTGTTTATCTTTGAGATCTAGTGGTTTTATATAGTGGTAAAATTTGATTCCTTTTTCTCATTTGTCTATCTGCTCCGAGTCAGTTTTTTAGTTTTGAGTGTTTTCATGATGGTAAATATTGTCCTTTTGCTTGCAGAGGTAGAACCTTCTTACTTCTTGTAGAACTAGTCTACTGGTGATGAATTTCCTTAGTTTTTGCTTGTCTGGGGAAGACTTTCTTTCTCCTTCATTTCTGAAGGATAGCTTTGCTGGGTGTTGTATTCTTGGCTAGCAATTTTGTTCCTTTCCACAGTTTGAATATATCATTCCATTCTTTCCTGGCCTGGAAGATTTCTTCTGAGAAATCTGCTTTTAGTCTGATGAGTAGTCCCTTATATGTGACTTGACACTTTTGTTGTTTTTAAAATTCTCTCTTTGTCTTTGACTTTTGACAGTTTGATTATAATGTACCTTGGAGAGTACCTTTCTGAGTTGAATCTATTTGGGAATTTTTTGAGCTGCCTCTATCTGGCTGTTTATATCTCTTCTAAAACTTAGGAAGTTTTCAGGCATTATTTTATTAAATAGGTTTTCTATGACTTTCCCGTTTCTTCTCTTTCTGGAACTCCCAAAATTTGAGTATTCTTTCACTTAATGGTGTTCCATATGTCATGTAGGCTTTTATAAATCTTTTTCTTTGGGTTATTTCAAATGACTTCTCCTCAAGTTTAGAAATTATTCTGCTTGGTCTAGTTTATTGTTAAAGTTCTCAGTTATATTTTTTATTTCATTCATTGAATTCTTCAGTTTCAGAATTTCTGCTTAGTTCTTTTAAAAATATCTATCTCTTTATTGAATTTATCATTCAGATTATAAATTGTTTTCCTGATTTCTTCATATTGCTTGTGTTCTCTTATATCTCACTCAGTTTCCTTAAGAACATTAGCTTGAATCCGTTTTCAGGGACTTCATAGATTTCTTTTTCTTGGGATATGTTACCGAAGAGTTACTGTGTTCCTTTGGAGGTGTCATGATTCCTTGGTTTTTTGTTTCTTGGGTCCTATGTTGAAATGTGTGCATCTGGTACAATGGTTGCTTCTTCCAGTTTTGTGAAGTAGCTTTCATAGGGAAAGACTTTTCCTATACCTGTATCTATAGTGTTGGTTGGGTAGGATCCTTTGGCTTTGGTTTTGGGTGGGTTCCATAGTGTAAACTCCTTATGATTTATTCAGCTATAAGCAACATTAGTGGTGTCTTCAAGTCCCTCAAGTGGCTTATGTTGTTTTTGAAGGCTGTGGTGAGGCTTTGCTGAAAATGAGGATGCTTGTCCTCAGGCTCCTAAGTGACAGGCTTCCTGATGGCTCACCTGGGTGTTGGCAGTGATGGACTGGCACTTGGGCCCCTGTGCAGTCTGTGTTGGTGCTGATGATGGTCGCAGGGGAGCCCTGGGCAAGTTGGTCCTTAGTTCTCAGGTCCCACAGTGGAGTGGAGTGTGCAGGCACTGGTGATAGTGGTGGCAGGCCCCAGGTGACTTTTTATTTTCTTAATAATATCTCGTAGTAAAAGTCTAAGTTTTGATGAAGTCCAAAATATCAATTTCTTCTTCTATGGTTTGTGCCTATCTAAAAAACCATTACTTATTCAATCGCCTTGATTTTAAAAAACATTTTTACTGAATGTAGAATTATTGATTTACAGTGTTTTCTTTCCTTTTGCATTTGCATATGTCATTCTAATGTTTTTTGACCTCCAGTTTCTGACGAGGTGTCAACCATTAAGTGTGTCATTATTCCCTTGTATGTACTACATTATTTTTCTTTTACTGCTTTCAAAACTTTTTGTTTTTTTTTTTTTGCTTTCAGCAGCTTCACTATGATGTACCTAGGTGTGGTTTTCTTTATGCTTATTCTGCTTGGTGTTTTGTAAGCTTCTCAGATCTGTAAAGTAACATATTCTGCCACACTTGGTAAGTTTTCAGTCATTTTCTCAAAAAAATTTTTTCTTATCCTTCTATTCTTTTTCTGTGACTCCAATGACATGTATGTTGGACTGCTTGATATTCTATCACAGATCTCTGAGGCTTTGCTTCTTTTTCTTCAATTTTTTCCTTGTTCTTGGGTAATTCTTAAGATATTTAAATTCACTAGTTTTCTCTTCTGCCACCTTAAATCTGCTGTTGAAATTCTTCTGTAAATTTTCCATTTTAGTTACTAGCTTTTCAACTCTAAATTTTCCATTTGGTTCTTGTCTATAGTTTTAACTTATCAGTTGACAGGACCTATTTGTTCATTCATTAATATCACATTTTCCTTTACTTTTGGGACATATTTATAATAGCAGTTTTGGAGTCTTTGTTCATTAAATTAACATCGGAGCCTAGAGTCAGTTTCTGTGTATTGCCTTTTCTCTCCCAGAGTGTGGGTTACATTTATTTCCCCATTTCTTTGTATGTCTAGTACTTATTGGCAGAAAACTGGCTATCATATGTAATACAATGTAGCGGTCTGTTTTGTTTTTCTGGGGCTTGCTGTTTCTTGTTTTAGTAGGCAATTAACTTTACTGGATTCAAAGCTGCAAAATGTTTTATGCCATCCCCCATACCCACTCTGTAATGTGCAGCAGCTGATGTTTTTGCTTGTTTTTTGTTTTTTTCTTAATCAGCTTCCAGCTGCTGCTAATTTAGTCTGGCTTTCTGGAGGTTCCCCCTGTACCTGTGTAATTTGGCAGTCAGCCAAAAATCTGAACCAAATTTATACTCCAATTTGGGGGCTCACTCTCTCTTTTGTTCCTTTGTTTTTGGAGCTCCCACATACATTTCCAGTTGCTTTACTAGTCCTTGGTTTTGTCCTTTGACCCCTAAAACCAGTAAAACTTCCGATTTCTACTGCCTACATTGTGTGAGTTGAAGAATGTACTCAGTTGAAAGCACAATTAACTCACAAATCTTACCAGGTGCAGTTGTGTCTTTCCAGAATAGATCTCATTCTAGTTTCTGCTTTTTTCTAACTGGTATCCCTGGGGTCTCATGCATGCATATGTGCTTAGTTGTCAACCAGGGGTTTGAGATTTTTATGTCTTATTTTAAATCCTTCTCTATGTCGAGGACATAAAGATACTCTATACTTTCTTATAAAAGTTAAAAATGTTTGCCTTTTATGTTGAGGTTTTAAATCAATCTAAAAGGATTTTTGTATACAGTAGGAATCTAATTTTTTTTATCCATATGATAGTCAATTGGCCCTCCTTTCTTCAGTTACCTGCAGTGCATCAGTGTCATCAGTCAAGTGTCCATATATGTGGTGTTTCTGGGCTTTTCCCCTCTTCCACTTATCAGTGTTTATCCCTGTGTCAAAGTCACACAGTATTAATTGTTACAACTTTATAGTAAGTCTTAATATTTAGTAGGGCAAGTCTTTTTATTTGGTAAGAGTATCTTTGCTATTCTTTTACTTTTACTCTTCTGCATATATTTTAGAATCAGCCTGTCAAATTCCTCAAAAGACTGTTTGGATAAATTTGGAATTACATTCAATATAGATCAATTTGGGAATAACCAACAGTTTTGGGATATTGAGTCTTCATTCATTAACATAGCTTTTCTCTTCATTTATTTAGGTCTTATTTTTTCATAGAGCTTTAAAAGGTTTACTATAAAATCTTTTAAGAGGTAAACTCTTGAATAAGGTCAGAGTTAAATAGTGGAGAGTTACAGGTGTCTGTTTGCCCCAAACAGACTGATGGTATTTCAGCCATCTCAGGATTTGGGGAAGTCAGCACAAGGATCAAAAGACTGAGAAGTTTAACTTCTCCTCTAGGATGTTTTTAGTACACACATTATATTTATAAGGAAACATATTGTAAATAATAGAGTGGTAATGGCCACTTACCTGAGCCTTATTATAAACAGAAACAAATATCCAACCAATGCCATAGAGCAGAAGTACAGCCTGAAACCAAGAAGAAAAAGAGCAATTAAATCAGGATCTCATCTAGGCCAAGCTTGAAAAGGAAGCTTATTTCCTATTTGTCTTCTGCCTAATGAATGTGTCATTACTGGGGACCTTACCAATAAAGGTGCTTGGATACATTTTCCAGCACAGAAACTTAATTTGCAGGAACGTGATCTTTACTTGTAAAAGGATACATTCTTAATTTGGGGTGGTTATTTGAGCTGATTTTCAAGGCATTTATTTTTAATTTATTTGTCAGATGGGAATAAAGATGGTTTATAATTAAATTTAAAAGATAGTTTAAAAAAAGAAAGAAAAATAACCATTCAGGGAAGAGGGAAATAAACTATACTAACATTCCATACCATTGAAATTAAAAAAGTCTGGCTCTGATTTTCTTTACAAAGAAGGAATAAGATGAGTTAAATATGTGAAGAAAGAAGATACTTGAAAATTCTGAGAGACCAGGCAGCTGGTTCTCACAGAACCCTGTGATGATCACCGAAGCCCCAGGTTCCTCCAGCCCCTGGAGTTCAGAAATTTCCTCTGTAAAGCTTGCCTCCCACTGGGTCAAGAGGAACCAGAGTACCTTTGGACTCATCAGGACACTTGTGCTTAAATGGTTATTTCCTGATGTATCCAATGAGGTCTTGTGCCCTCCATCTATTAACTTCCTTCTTACCTTCTCCTGGGAATCCTCACTCCTAGCTTAGCTTCTAGCTGTGGGAAGATCTCGAAGTGCCCAGAGTGCTCTTCGCAGAGGCACCTCTTCAAGCTCCAGGCCTACCTTGTAGGTGATCTGACTCCCTGTTGTGGAGTTTGTCACCTGGAGATTTATAGCCAGCAAGGTGCCCCTCCCAACGTTGGAGTGTGGCGTCCAAGTCTAAGGTTGCTTCCTAGTCACATGAGGACGTGACCCAGGAAATCCAATTTAGAGGCTTGATGTGGGGTTTTACCTGGCCCCAGGCTTGGGGCTGTTTTTCCTTGCTGCCCACATGTAGACTTTTAGCAGATCTTCAGCCCACAGGCTTTCTTGGAAGGAGCGGCATCCTGCAGATGTTCCACCCACCTTCAGAGCCTGCCACCCAGGCCCTCAGAACTGAGCCACATTTGTCATTCTGGTGCCATCAGAGCAGACTGGTCTGGTTATGAGAGAAAATGGCCCTGTTGCTCTGTATTGAGGGAGGTACATTCTTACATCTTCTCACCCCCTCACCAGGAACTGAGGATTTGGGATGAGATATGGTAAAATGTGTAGATAACTCCAAAGATGTAAAGATGGCTTGTGAAACCATTTTGAATGAACCGACTGGTTTTCTGTGGCTCCCACCAAACCTGGCCAAGCTCAGCTTCTAAAGCAGGAACCAGTACTGTCTCTGTGCCTGATCCACAGCATACAAGTTAGGAAAGAATGAAGATGGCATTCTTGGACCTCACTGGGACTGCTGAATTGGGTGGGAACCTTTCTGGAAGAGGCAGATGGGTGTCAAACCACTGCCCAATTCCAGGAAGGGGCCACAGGTAGATCTCAACAACTGCAGCAAGACCACTAAATGACTTGGGAAACTTAAAACCAAGTGGCTCATGGAGAAAACAAATTTGACTTACAAAAGGGATTACATAGGAGTAATGTTTGGACTTGATTTCCCCACCTTATAAGAAGGAAAATTTGCACCTGCTTCTAGTCAGGCCTGCATCTCTAAAGCTTGGGAGGCTGTCTTCCAGCAGCCTCCACAGCCTTGGGCTTCCACCAGCTTCTCTGCATTTGGTCTGTTGATTATGTTGAAACAATGTGTATGGAAACTATGGAAAGTATAACACAATCTTACTAAGATGACTACCAGGTACCAAAACAAACAAACAAACCCCAGAAAATTCTGAGGGGTAAATGGCTATGAAGGCCAGGGCTTCTTACTCGGTTTTGACTGCAGAAGTATTCTTTATTTTTTTATAGTCTGAGAAAAAAGATGAGACTCAGAAAGGATGGAGCTTTCTGATTTATTTCTAAAATGTCAAATGGTTTATACAGAGATAGGTTAATTACCAAAGAATTATAAAATCATTTATAATTTAGGAGAATAAATTCTATTTCCTATAACAAAGATATGCCACAATTTTTTTTAAATTACACGTTAAGTTCGAGGGTACATGTGCACAACGTGCAGGTTTGTTACATATGTATATGTGTGCCGTGTTGGTTTGCTACACCTATTAACTCATCATTTACATTAGGCATTTCTCCTAATGCTATCCCTCCCCCAGCCTCCCACCCCATGACAGGCCCTGGTGTGTGATGTTCCCCAACCTGTGTCCAAGTGTTCTCATTCTTCAGTTCCCACCTATGAGTGAGAACATGCAGTGTTTGTTTTTCTGTCCTTGTGATAGTTTGCTCAGAATGATGGTTTCCAGCTTCATCCATGTCCCTGCAAAGGACATGAACTCATCCTTTTTTATGAAGATATGCCACAAATTAAATAAATAATCAAATATTTATATGATTAAAACCTGGTACTCCTGGGAGATTAATCAGAAGATTTGTAGTTACTAGTTGAATATCTCAAGGAGATAGGCTGAGCCCATTCTCAGTATGTACTGCAAAGGGCAGAATATATACATACAGATATATATGTGTATATATATATGTGTGTGTGTGTGTGTGTCTATATACACACACACACACATATATACACACATATACATATGTATCTGCATATGTATTTAATGTTAATATGGTTCCTTCCTTCCCCTCTCCCTCTCTCCCTCTCTCCCTCTTTCTTTCTTTCTTTCTTTCTCTTTCTCTCTCTCTCCTTCTCCCTCTCCTTTTTTCTCCTTCTCCTCCTCCTCCTTCTCCTCTCTTTTTCCTTCTCTTTCTCTTTCTCTTCTTACAGAGTTTCGCTCTTGTTGCCCAGGCTGGAGTGCAATGGTGCAATCTCAGCTCACTCAACCTCTGCCTCCTGGGTTCAAGCGATTCTCCTGCCTCAGCCTCCCAAGTAGCTGGGATTACAGGCAGGCGCCACCATGCCCGGCTAAATATGATCTTTTCTTAACCTATCTACTAACAGTTCTTTCTTCACTGCATTCCTATTTCCTTGGAATGTAAACATTCTCTCTCCATTAATTTACTAAGTAGAATGAAAATCAGCAGAATCCTTTTGACAAGTCAAAGACTTGGCTTCTTTCCTCTATGACTTCACAAGAATTCTTTTATATTTACTCAAAGTTGAAAGCAAGTTTTTATGTTTATATAGTTTTATTTGGATAATGATAAAGATGGAGGTTTGTTGCTGCAAATAATATTACTTACATTCCACTTACCAGCCCCAATAGCAATTCCTGAAGATGCGTCTATCCCAGCCATGTCCATAATATGGCTACTGCCAATATTCAAGGCCAAAAGAGATATACCTATCTGAAAATCAAAAGAGGACTACATATCAGAACTTTTAGTCTAACTCCAAGAATTAATGCTCACAAATGCACATTCTCACTGAATTTCACATTTTCTCAAAAGGAATTATTCCCTGGGCAGAATTCCCATTAATGTTTCTTCCATATAATCTCTGACCATGAATTAGAAGCCAGGCAACAAGGAAGGAAGTGAAAAAAGTAGAATAACTGTTCTGCTGCTGCTGCTCTTCATGTGCTCCACTGATATACAGGTTGGGCGTCCTGTATCTGAAAATCTGAAATCTGAAATGCTCCAAAATCTGAAACTTTTTGAGCACTAACATGAGGAAATACTCATTAGAACGTTTTTGGATTTTGGGTTTTTTAATTTGGGATGCTCAACTGAGGTAGGAGGTGGGACTGGACTCCAGAGGCTGGGCTCAGACACTGGACCAGATTGAGGACTAGCTAAAACAGGGCCAGGGTGGAAGCAGCTTTCCAATCAGACACACCCACCAGTGTGCCATGTCAATTTACCACTGCCATGGCAACACTGGGGAGTTACCGCCCCTTTCTATGGCAATGACCTGAAAACCCAAGAGTTACTAACCCTTCTCTAGAACTTTCTACATAAACTGTCCTTTAATCTGCATGTTATTAAAAGTGGGTATAAATGTGACTTCAAAACTGCCCTCAACTGCTCCTATGGGGTATCCCTGCTTTGCAAGAGCAGTATGGAGCTGTAACACTGCCTCTTCAATAAAACTGTTTTCTTCTACCTCTGGCTTGCCCTTAGATTCTTTCCTGGGCAAAGCCAAGAGCCTTCATGGGCCAGGCCCCTGTTTGGGGCTTGCCTGTCCTATATCACAACTAGTATTATAATGCAAATATCCCAAAATCTGAGAAAATCTAAAATGTGAAGCACTTCTGGTCTCAAGCACTTTGGAGAATGGATACTAAACTTGTACTTGCAATTCCCTAATGCAGAAATATTTGTAGGAGTGTAATTTGTTTGAAATACTGTAATTTAAAAATTTAACAATCTAACAGACATCTAGGATTAAGAGACTGGTTAGAATACTGTTGTACATGAATATGATGAAATATAACATAGCATACAAAAATAATAGGGTAGCTTTATTAAGTCATAAAAATAAGGTAAACAATAAATATAATCTCATTAAAATTTTATCTATGTCTATTACACTTGTGCACATATGTTTATATTTGCCTGGGAGTAATTCTACCAGTGGATATAACAATATTTCTGGGGGCTGGAATTATTGGTTATAGAGATGGAGTAGGGAGGAAATTTCAAATTCTATGCTTGGGCTGTAACTTTTTTTTTTTTTTAACTAATCAACACCTGTTACTTTCAAAATAAAAACTCCTAGAAGCATTTACAATGAATAAAATACCTCCTAAACCAATAATAAGTTTTGAATGGAGTGGAGGTAACCACTGCAATAGAAACCAAAACCTCACTATTATGCTGCTGACATGAGACACATTTAAACCCAAATTATCAAGAGAGGCTGAAAACAACAGTCTTTTAGGTAAATGAAAACAAAAATAAAACAGCATCGATGATATTAATATGAAATAAAGTAGCATTCACAATCAAAGCAGGCAAGGTGTGGTGGCTCACGCCTATAGTCCCGGCAGTTTGGGAGGCTGAGTTGTGTGGGTTGCTTGAGCCCAGAAGTTTGTGAACAGCCAGGGCAACATAGTGAGACCCTGTCTCTTCAAAAAAATACAAAAATTAGCTGAGCATGGTGGCATGCACCTGTGGTCTCAGCTACTTGGGAGGCTGAGGTGGGAGGATCAATTGAAGCAGTTGTCAAGGCTGTGGTGAGCCATGGTTGTGCCACTGCATGCTAGCCTGGGCAGCAGAGAGATCTTGGGAAAAAAAAACCCAAAAGCATTAAAGAAAACAGTTTTTCAAAATAAATATAAAAGGTAAAATATACTAAGACAGTTGGGAACATACATGCTTTAAACATCTTTTTTTTTTGACAGTTATGAAATGTATGTTTATTCTGAAACTTCTAACTAGTTGTACAATTGACCCATGATAAATTACCAGATTAATTTCACTTTATTTCTTCAGACCTGGGGTTTTTCGATGACTTCAGATTTGGGATCTTCAAATTTGAAGTTGGGAAATGTATTCATGTCTGTTTTATCAAACATTTGCTTGAACTTAAAAAGCTCCCTCTCCAGCTCTTGCTGATACTCTGGACCAGTATCAACAGGTCCTCCAGATGTCTGTCACTTCGATTTGTATTCTCTAATCTTGTCCACAAGAGTTTCTGTATAGGATCAAGTTCCTTATTAAATGCCACTGCTGTAACACTGATGTTCCTCCACAAATGGACTGAGACTGCTGACAGAATGACAGAGGAGAACCTGAAGAGCCTCTGAAGAGTCATGCTGATTCTATGTTACTTGCACTCGGTCCTGAGCTGCCAAAGCCACCACCGCCACCAATCTACTTCCTAAACATCTTAGCAGTGACAAATATAAAGCAAAAAAATCTAGAAGAGGCACATAAGTGCTTGAGTAATGGTTATTTTTACTGTTAATGTTGACTGTATCAGAACAGTGAAAACTTATTTATAGTCTAAGTTGCCCAGTAATGCAGTGAATAAATAATGAAATATCTGTATGATATAGTACCACGCAACTGCATATAAAGTATCTCTATCTGTGTTTATATAGACTTAGAAATATATTCTTATTACATTATTAAATGAAAAGGTAGAATAAAAAGTCATTCATGATTGGGTGCGGTGGCTCATGCCTGTAATCCCAGTACTTTGGGAGGCTGAGGTGAGTGGATCATTTGAGGTCAGGAGTTTGAGACCAGCCTGGCCAACATGGTAAAACCCCATCTCTACTAAAAATACAAAAATTAGCTGGGCATGGTAGAGGGCACGTGTAATCCCGGGAGATGGGGGTTATAGTGAGCTGTGATTGCACCATTGCACTCCAGCCTGTGTGACACAGCAAGACTCCATCTAAAAAAAAGTCATTATTAATTTCATATGCATTAGGGTCCATTGCCAACTATAGGTGAGGTACCGTTGTAGGTGTTTTTTGTTTTTTGTTTTTTTTTGAGATGGAGTTTTGCTCTTGTTGCACAGGCTGGAGTGCAATGGTGCGATCTTGGCTCACTGCAACCTCCGCCTCCTGGGTTCAAGTGATTCTCCTGCCTCAGCCTCCTGAGTAGCTGGGATTACAGGCATGCACCACCATGCCCAGCTAATTTTGTATTTTTAATAGAGACGGGGTTTCTCCATGTTGATCAGGCTCGTCTCAAACTCCCGACCTCCGGTGATCCACCTGCCTCGGCCTTCCAAAGTGCTGGGATTACAGGCGTGAGCCACTGCCCCTGGCCCATTGTAGGTGTTAAGGACACATTAGTGAGTGAAATAGACAAAAATCCCATCCCTGCCCTCATGAGGCCAACATGCTTTTGGAAAGAAGAGAAACAACACAATAAATTAGAGGATGATTTTATAGCATAACAGACAGCAATAAGCACTATATAGCAAAGAAAGGTGGGGAAGTGGCCAGGAACCCTGAGTAACAGGGTGGTCGGGGCTGACTGCATAGGAGAGAGCCAAGGGAGACCAGAAGAGGTGAGGGGAGGGACCCGTGGGGATATCCAGAGAGAGCATCCAGGCACAGGCCCTGAAGTGGAAGCATGGCAGAAACATTGAAGGATGCTGACTAGAGCTGGGGACAGGCGTCCTAAGAGGCAAGGCCTGAGAGGGAAGGAGGTGCAGATCCCCTGCAGCCTGATGTAGGCCATTGTAAGCAACTGGGCTTTCACTCTTGGTGTTGGAGAGGCGCTGGAGGGCTCTGAGCCGGAAAGTGCCATTATGTGCCTTGAGTTAGAATAGGCTCCTTTAGCTGCTTTGTGGAGTCTTCATGCAGAGAAGCCAGGGTGGGAGCAGGGAGCCCAAAGAGGCTGTTTTAACTGAGATGAGAGATGATGGCAGCATGGCCCTGGGGGTAGAGCTGGTGAGAATTGGTCAGGTTCCAAGTATCTTCTAGATCGAGCACAGGATTTTCTGATGGATTGCATGTTGGGTATGAGAGAAAAAGAAGAGCCTACACTGACTCAAAGTTTGCCAACCTGAGCAAGCAGGAGGAGGCTGCTGTGAATGAGATGGGGAGACTACGGGAGAAGAGGATTTACAGAGGAAAACCCAGAGTTCCCTTTGTAGCATGTTCAGGCAGAGAGCCCTGAGAGGCCTTTCCAGGGCAGGTGTCAAACAAGCAGCCAGACAACATAAGTCTGGAGTTCAAGGAGAGATCTGGCCTACGGATGTAAATTTGGGGGTTGTTAGCCTCCAATTAGCATTTAAAGCTAGGAGGTGGGATGAGATTGCCAAGTGAGGAGTGCAATTGGAGAAGAGAGGTCAGGGTCAAAGTCCTGGGGACCTCCAGTATGAAGAAGCTGGGGAGATGGGAAAGAACAAGGCAGGGAGTTGAGCAGGGGCTGGTGAAGCAGGGGAAGGAGAGGGCGATGGCCTGGGAGCCAGGTGACCATGTAGGGAGGGTGGAGTCTGAGGGTTTCAGACATCACAGCTAAGCCAGGCAAGATGGGGGCTCAGAATTGAATGCAAAAATAAGCAGTGTGCTGGTTGCTGGGGTCCCTGACCAGAGCTATTGACACTCATCAGATGTGTGCTGATTGAAGAAAAATACAAGTGCAGAAAGAGTAGTAAAATTATTCTTTGGTTTTAATTTCCTTTAATGACACCATAATATGTTTTGTTCGTAAAGCAATTAATAATGAAAAAAATAAGTCATAGTATAGAAATTAATAAATCATAATGTATGTAAACATTGGGAGGTTAAAGCATGTTCAGGACTTCTGAAAATCTTTACAGCTGTCGCAGTTATACAAGGTCACACAGGTAGCAGATTTCCTCTTTTCTGGATACAGAAAATACAACTTTAAGGCCAAAGAGTGGCTCAGACAAAAGACTGGGAGCCTCACAGCCTAGGAATAGAAATGCATCGCTAGACTCCTCTGCCAAAAAAGAAATGAAGGTAGGAGGCCCATTACAAACATCTTTTTGCCGTGTCAATCTCTCTAAGTTGGGTTTACAAAGGAAGAAAACCAAGACATCATTCAGAGAGTTAACACCAGGAAAAAAGATTTCCCCCAGTCTCCAAGATAACCAAGGCAAGGCTATTTCTTTTAGGTTGTTTGATTCAGCAGAGTTAATGATTGCACTTATTTCTTCCCTTGGAATAAGGTACTTTTCTCCTCCTGAGGCAAGACTTCTCTCTATCAAGTGTTACCCCAATGTGAGAAACTGAGGACATTCAATAAATTATTCAACAAAGGCCTGGTTCTCACACAATTCTCTAAATATTCCTTACACTCCTATGTGGGAAATGCATACATATTTTTACATAGTAAGTTATAAAGCAGTCCTGGCTCAAACTTGGCATGGGTCCCCACATCCTCCTCCTCCCTAGGGCACCCCCACCACCACCCCCATCATAGATACAGTGCGGGCGGCTGCCTCCACTGCCATGGGGTTTTTGAGTCATTCTTGGACAGAATAACTTTGCGTAATCAATAAGTTAAACACACAACAAAAAATGTTTCTAGCCCTCTCAGCCTGCCTCATGCTGTTCCACACCTCCGTTCTTTGGCATATGCTGTTCTCTCTGCCCTGAATGCCCTCTCACTTAATCTACCTGGCAAACACCGATTTCATCTCCACATGCTGCTCAAATAACCCCACTTCAGTAAGATCCTTCCTATCTTGCAATACGTACTCCCTCCACCCAGCAAGCCCTTGGTTCCTTTTCACCCATCCCCGGCCCATGCACCTCCTATTAGACTTATTGTCCAGTGATGTAATTACTATAATTAGTTGAATATGTGTCTAATTCTCATTCTGGATTGTGTGCTTACAGAAGACAGGGCTATTTCCTATCTATGTTGTGGAACCTACAACACAGCCTTGTCCACACTGGGCACCTATTATATAATTACTGAACTAAACTGGAGTTGAATGCACACATTTAGGTAAACTACTTGAAAGTTAAGGAAACTACTAATTAAATAACATTCTTGATTTAGCAACTTCACATTATTTTGGGGATTAGACATCTAAATCAAAGTAACAGACAAGCTTACACATACCTTCCAAAGTGGATGCAAGGCCTGCTCACTGGCAACCATGATAGATTTTGGCCAGCCAGGAAGAAGTTTCCTATGGTTCCATGATTGCTCATCATTACAGCCTAAAAACAAAACCAAAAAGTCACAGTGGAATACAAGATACCAGACTGCTCCAAAGACACAGATCTCTCAAATCAACGACCTTCAGTTGTCCCCAAGTCCATTCCTCCCTTCTTTTTAGGAATGGAACCTGCTACCCCCTAAGTTAGAGGAGAGCCCGTGGAGACTACAGTCCCTTCCAGCTATGAAACTGCAAGACTAAATAATTTCTCCTCATGTGAAAATAAGATTGCCTCTTCCCCCCGCACCCAAATAGTTAAGCAGTACCATGGTTTCCAGCAGGGTCAGGGAGAGAAGTGGTTTAGTGAATGTATGCATCAATCAGGACTGGCAAAGCTTAATAGATGCCTTGCTTCTTCCAAAAGGACAGTCACATTGCTGTTGCTATAGTGTCCTTCTAATTAACCCAAGTGCTCTCTACTCAGGGTCCCCAGCCCTGATCCCCAGACCAGGTAGGCCAAAAGGCAATATTAGAGATTTCCCTAATTACCTGGGCCTAGCATGACCTAAGGATGACAACTTGTTGGCAGAAATACTTTCCATGCAACAAGTGAACTTATTACTGCCACCAGCAGTATCTGCATTTTACAGGCAGTTTCTTCACATCAGAGAGGCTTAAACCAGAACACCTGAATCACATTAAGTTAATCTTACTTCATCCATTCAGTAAGTATTTGAGGGCCTACTATGTGTATAGTTGACCTTTCTTATAGAAGTTATCAATGGTAGGTAGGTAGAAGGGCATTAGAACTTTGAAAGAAATTTATAAAATGTTCTCAGATGAAGAAAGTCACCCTCTTTTCACTAAAAAACAAAACAACAAAAAACAAGCCAGATGAAGAGATTCCAGAAAGAAGATGACTTTAACCACATGTCTCTGACTCTTTCTTCCTCCCTGTTCCCTTTCTGGAATAATACAACAGTCACAATAGCCAGACTTGGGTGGGGGAGCGGAAGATATATTTAATACTTTCTCAAAGATCTCTGGGCCAAAATTGATAAAGAGAAACAAACAAAAAGTGTATGTTTCCCCTACCTTAATCTCCTATAAGAGCCAGGGCACCAGCAACAAAGATCAAGGCTTCTCGGTTTCCTGTGGGGGCCCAGCAGGCAGAAGCTTACACATGCTTTCAGAAAGGAGTTTTCATCTGTGCAAATGTGGACATTTCAATTCAGTGGGAAAAGACTGATTTGCTCAATAACTGGAATAAAATAAAGCTAGACTTTTCCTATCTCATCATACAAAAAGGTGAATTCTAGATATTCTAGAAATGTAAACATTAAAAAACATAAAAATGTTAGAACATTTAGAATAATATTTGTATAGTCTTGAAGTGGGAAAAACATTCCTAAGCAAGCTAGGAAATCTAGAAGGTAGAAAGGAAAAGAGAATGCTGACATTGAAAAGTGAACAAAAATTCAAATGAGAAAAAACCACCAACAGCAGAGTCTAGACCAATGGTGATTTTCCACCATCCCCTGAGGGGACATATGGCAACCTCTGGAACATGTTTGGTTGTCGCAACTGAGTAGGGGCCAGGGATACTT
Source organism: Gorilla gorilla gorilla (assembly GCF_029281585.2). NCBI lineage: Eukaryota > Metazoa > Chordata > Mammalia > Primates > Hominidae > Gorilla > Gorilla gorilla. The sequence continues at coordinate 20,466,654 of NC_086018.1, read as the reverse complement.
CTAAGCATGCTTGTGAGGACAGATGCCTCACAACAAGGAATTATTTGGCCCCAAATGTCAGTAGTGCTGAGATTGAGGAACACTGGTCTAGACAACTGGTACTTTGGAAAAATCATTAGTGAAATGACAGGTTGACAAAAGTAAAGTCAAACAACCCAATTCAAAAATGGCCAAATAAACTGGCTATTCACAGAAGACAAAAAACAACAGAGAAACTCATGAGAAGATGCTCAACCTCATAGTGAAATGGCTACATTGTTTGGGCTATATACCCTGGGGTTTGTTGTCTCTCACTGAGAAAGAATTCAGGATATGAACATGTCTGAGTGGGTTAAGGAGTGGAAAGTTTAATAAAAGAGAGAGGAGAGCAGCTCCTTGCAAGAGAGAGACATCCAAAAAGGGGGAGGTGGCCAACCACGGCAGATTTTATAGGCAGGCTGGAGAAGGTGGTGTCTGATTTACACAGGGTTCACAGAATGGTTCAGTCAGGTATGACATTCACATAGCATGCAGGGAAGCCTGGTTGTCTCACCCTGATCTTATTATGCAAATAGGTTTTCTGGTTGATCAGTGTCATATTGTCTGCTCTATCTGCCTAAGTGATTTCTTCTTACCTCCTATATCACTCCCCCATCTGGAGTGTTAACCCTAATTGCTGTTGGGGAAACTGGATGATGACTCTTTCTGGCTACTTCCTGCTGAAAGGGGCCATCATGTGGGGAACAGCAGCTAGGACTCCTCCTGGGTTGATCTAAGGGTCCTTGGAAGAAAGATGTGTCCATGTGTGGTTTGATCTGCAGCACCATTTGGAGTTTGATTGCTGTCAGTCATTCCAATGGGTTGTGATACTGGTTTCCTTCCACCAGATGCTGCTGAAACATTAATATAAAAGTAACATTCTTTTTAGAATAAGTGGCATTGAATTTGGGTGGCTACAGTAACTTCAATGTTAACCTTGGCTAAATCTTTCCTGCAATTATTAATCCCCTCATGACTTCCACAGACCATCTAAGACATGCTTAAACTTTCTGACTTGTCCTAAAGACCCTTCTTTTTAAACAACCAACCCTTTATTTAAGGACAAGTATTTATCATCCTTTTAATCCTTTCATTACTTCCATGATCCATCTACAACATGCTTGAAGCTAGTGACTTGTCCTTAACATCCATGTTTTAAACAACCAAGTATTCTCTTTGAGACAAGTATTTACCATACAAGATCATTTCTTCTTCTTTTTTTTTTTTTTTTTTTTGAGACAGGGTCTCACTCTGTCACCCAGGCTGGAGTGCAGTGGCGCGATCTTGTCTCACTGCAAGCTCTGCCTCCTGGGTTCACGCTATTCTCCTGCCTCAGCTTCCTGAGTACCTGGGACTACAGGCACCCGCCACCATGCCCGGCTGTAAGACTAGGATTTAATGACAAATGTTGGTAAGCTTTGGAGCGTAATCTTTTTCTCTCCAGTTCTCACTTCACAAATGATTATAGGACTGTGTTGTTTGTAGAATAAACTTCAGTCTTATACTTGGCCTGATCATTTGCATAAAGTGCAGCAACAATGGTTATCTCTACATAGGCCTTTTGGATTGACTTTGATGGAACTCTATTCCACAAGGAATCTTAAATAGGATCCCTTAGAGCTGAGCCCAGCCATGGGTTCATCTCCTCAAATACCTGTGAGCTCCTGAACCTGTTAGAAAGTGACATTCTTTACTGACCACAGGTCAGGAACCCTGTACATGGACTGTGTAGACAAGGTATGAGGCCAGTCTTCCCCAAGGGGCTTTTATTGGCTCTGCAGGCCAAGATTGACTTCTTAAAGGGAAGCATACCTGTCCAGTCAAAGCCTTGATAAAATAGCCAGTTTTTCCAATTGTGTCCTGTTGCAAAAAAAAAAAATGGATTTGTATTGCATTGATCTAAACAACTATATTGCCATATGTTAAGAATACTCACAGATAGTTTCCAAATTCTAGAGGAACTAGACAGAAACAAACATCTTCCAAATTTTGTTCACAGCGGCATACCTTACTCAATTAATAAAGGCCACAAATAGTTCAAAACAAGCTTCCTTGACTCTGAAAAACAAAACAAGGATCAGTAATATTCCAAGCAAAAGTCAAAAACATTGCTTTAACTTTCTGAGGGCAGGCCATTTAGTTAACTCTTGTTTTGCTTGACATTTGTAAACATTTCAATTTTTCATGAGCCTTGTATGTTCTTTCTCTATTCCAATGTTACAATCTTCAAAGCTATTAAAAACCTGCATTAGAGAACATGTGTTAAAGTCCTTAATATAGCTTGATTATAAACCATCTTTTGAGAAGGAACAAAGCAAGACAACAATTGTCCGCGAATGATGAAATTTCCAGGGTAGTTACAGTTAAAAACATGACTGATGAAATTCGGTTATCTCCATGGTTTACAATAACTTTACCATTAATTATGATTGATAGCATATACTTAGAAGGTAGAATTTTAGAAATCCCATACAATTTTGGAACATATATTAGTATTCACCAAAATATAACTTAAAGAGAATTGGACATCATTTGGCAATTTCATGTGACTAAACAGGTCAAACAATCCTGTTCACCTCTTTTTCTGAATGTTTCAGGGGCCCTCTGAACCATCCAGAATGCCAGGCATCAGGAAAGACAATTTTGAAACTTGAAGTTTGATTTTGGAATGGCTGTTAAGTGTTAGAGGTTTAAAACACTTGATGTTACAAAATAGAATTCCACATTACCCTAAATTACTTACTTTGCCAAAATGATGACTCAAAAAGCAAAAACCTTTCATTAGCCTTTACTACTGCATGTAAATCCTGTTCAAAGCCAAAATCTTCCCTTGCATTAGTTTATTAATGTTAAACCCCAATTTCTAATGAAACCTCATAGACAATTCCATCTAATCTTAACCAATTTAACCATGAGGTGAAATCTATAGAAAACTTTTATAACCCCTTTTGCTAAAGGGAAGATTATTGTCTTAAGACAGCTTTGCTGTGCTTTTATTTCAATGTTCAATCTATGAAAAGACTATAAAATACCATTTTGAATTTAGTTAATGTTTACACATTTTTTTGCAAGATTAATTTTTACAATCTTCCACAGCTTACTTAAACCTTTACCTTTATCATATCAAATTTAAGATAATCCCTTATCCCTAGGCAAAATTTACATTTGTATGCTTTCTTATAATCTTTTACTAAAAGACATACTTTACTGTTTTTATACACTTTGCAGATAAAACTGTTTAGTCATCTCAAATACATGTTGCACTGTTAACTCTTAGCAATTTTTACATTGGTGAAAAACCTGGTTAGTAAGTGATTGTAATTATTTACCAGGTGTGGAACCTAGGACCCAGATAGAAGTGCAGATAAGGTTTGACTCTTTCTAGTATCTAACTCTCCGTGTCCAAGGCCTTACCTATGTGTAAAGCAACCAGGAATACAAGCTTGGAACATTTAGCAAACCTAGTATGTAAGTTGTATGATTTAGACCACCTATTTGAATTTTGATGACACTTGCATTTTACCGATAATCCTTAAGACTATTTTTATTTCTTAAAGATTAAAGTCATATGAACTAAAAAATGTTTGACTTAAGTGCTTATTTTTCTTTAAGCCAATCAATTAGAGCTCTTTTTATAGACATTACACACAACACATTTATAGCGACCACAAACAGAAGATTCAACACTTGTACGATTTTTGTATTTGCCAATTTCTTAATTGGATTACTCGCTTCAGGGTGGAGCCCTTGGAGGAACAGTGCCAGGAAGGCTTGCATTTCTAGGGCAAAATAAGCAAGCACAGCTGAAGGCAAAGGCAGATCCTCAAAATTAAGGGTGCCATTTTATTCTGGATCTTGGATCCCCAAAAGGAGGGAGATTCTATGGGAGAAGACAGTGCAGTGCCTCTACTATGCATTTCATTGCAAGGCAACCCAAAGACAATTGGCTTATTTTGTAATCAGCCCATTTCCCACAGGAGCCTCATCTCTCAGTGGGGGGTGGGGATATTTCCATGTCTTTCAGGTGGCCAATAACATGCTTCTCTGATTTATAACTGCTATTAGCCATCCCTTAAAGTGTTTTCCTTACCTGGTTATTAGACACCAAAGGTGTCTGTAATGTGCAGTAATTTGATGCCCCTCAAACTTAAAACTGTCGGATAACACAATGCAAAATAGTACAGAGCCTTTGATTTTGAGAGGAAACTATCTGCTTTTAATTCCTGGGGTTTTATGAGGAAAACAGAGGGTTTTTCCCCCCCAAAATGGAGTCTGTGGTCTCTGTTTTTCCCAAGGAATCCCATGTTACCAGAAGTTATCTTAGGGCCTCTTGTGCATGTATTAAAAATGTCAAGACAAAGAATGGAGAAAAATAATTCAGTTGATGGAGAAAAAAACCCTTTTCCCAGAAAAATTTAAGAAGAGAAAAATATAAAGGTCTTTTAAATATACCTATAACTTGAATATCCACTTTTAATTAAACTGAGTGTTCTTTAAGAAAATTCTTTTAATTCTTTTATTACTCAACTTTAGCCATGCCAAGGAGTTAAAATTTTTGGTTTTTGAACTTTACAAAAATTAACCTCACAGTTGAAGCCAACAAGCCTTAATTAGGTTATGACTTAACCACGAGTGTACGAAGTATTTTTAAAGGGGTGATAAGCGCTTTTGAAACTGTCTTTAAAAAATTGTTACTGAGACAGTAGAAGAGATCTGACCCAACCAACTTCATTTTCTTTCCAGCCCCCAAGCTGTCCTTGCCCATCCCTGGGTGTAGGCTGAACCAACTTTGGGAGGGGCCTGGTTCACAGTTTGTAGTCCAAAACAAAGATTATAACAGTCCTTTCCTAAGATATACTTCCCTCTTGTTTGGGGACCAGACCAAAAAACTAGCCACAAGACTGGAAACCATGGCTCAGGAGTCACACAGCTGGAAGCTACAAGATTTTTGACCCTTCCTTAACTGCTCTCAAGATCAGTGCTTAAGACATTTTATAAACATTACCCTTGATGGATCAGCTGGCACCACCCAGATTGACAAACTGGCTTATCTGATTTTGTGGCCCTCACCCAGGAATTGACTTAGCACAAGAAGACAGCCACCATTGTAAAATGGCAGAGACTAAAACAAAGTACTGCCACGTGGTTACAGGTCATGTTCCCAAGGACATGAAACAAGATGGTGGCCTGTAACCAAGTTTGTTACTGATTATTTTGTTTGGCTTGCTTGAACAACAGGCTTTTGGGGTCCTGTGTCTGTAACCTAACCTAAAGTACCCTTTCTTTTGACAGAACCATACAGAAAAACACACAAAGCACACCAGATTGGCTACAGCTTAAGACCAAACTCACAAATCCTTTTTCATTAGTTAAAACTTTACAGAGAGTATAAACAATGATCCTTATTATCCCTTTTACTGGTTTGCACAGGGAGAGAGGAGCCAAAAGCCTGACTGGTAAGAAATTTTTACTCTGCTAGCATGTCAGGCTTCTGGGTTCCCTTCCCCTTAGCTCAACTCTAAGCCAATCATTTTAAGGTTTGGAAAATTAACTTTTCCCAGGTTGGAAGAACATTATAAAAGAAGATAGAAGCCATTTTAAACTGTGAAAGAAGGTCAAATACCACAGAAAATTCTGGGGTTCCAATTAGACTTGTCAAGAAGTATTGCTTTCCTTCCTATTGACAATGGTGTTTTCCCTATTTCTTCACTTTCCCTATTTTCTCTTTCTCATTTTTGCCTGTTATAGGAGACATATTGCTCATCTCGAAAATTCTCTGCCACCTGCAGAGTTACCTGTTTTTCAGCCGCAGTTAGGGTTTGCCTTAGCAGCAGCATAACATCCCTCCGTGAGAAGTCAAGTACCTGAGTTAAATTTTGGAAAGCTTCTATAAACCTATCAGGGTCATTAGAAAATTGGCCTAAGTCTCCCTTTACCTGTCTAAGGTCCAGCAATGAGAAAGGAACTTGAACCCTAATGGCATCACCTCCATTGGGCATTTCCTGTAGGGGTAAGAGTGAAGGTGGGGGAGTGGGAAATTTTGGAGATGGTGGAGGTGGAAGAGCTGGTGGCATGGTTGGAGGTGGCCCCAGATAAGGGAGACTGGAAGCCATACTAATTGGAGACAGAATAGGTGCCTTAAGAGAACATAAGGACCAAATGGCCATTTTTTCTGCTGATGGGACAGTACCGAGACTAAAATTCGGTTTTGGAGGATATTTTACTCCTAATTGTTGACAGCAGGTTTTTCCCATTTACAGAAGTAGCATGAAGCCTGGTTTCTAGTAGAGAGGCATAAAAAGGGGAGAGAATTGGAAAGTGAGGCTGTTTTGGTGAAGGACCGACAAAGTGCCTCGTGGAGAGGATCCCTATTCCACTAGGTGGCACGGTGGACCTTGAAAGGCCATATACTCTCCAGACCAAGGGCAGAGTGACTTTGACATGCCATGTGCTCTCCAGACCAAGGGCAGGGAGAGACCTGGAAATGCCATGTGCTCTCCAGACCAAGGGCAGAGAGAGAGATGCTCACTGTGTGTGGGGGGACCCTCTGTTCATAGAAAATCACAGAGTTGCCTTCCCTTGAGCTATATCCCTGGTTAGTACGACATTCCCTGATCTTGTCAAACATGATTACTTCCCTGAACTGTAAAACTTTCCACACGCTGAGCACACAGAGAGGATAGAGACATAGCGACTACAGATAGGAAAAGGAGGAAAATTTTGCAACAAGATAGCTGCGGATCCTTTACTAACACCCAGATTGGCTGTCAGAAGCTGGGTTCAGTCCAGAAACCTTTGAATAACACGAGGGTGTGCCCTGGTCGGAAACTTTTAGTTGCTCAGGACTTCTGGCCTCACACGATAGTTAGGTTCTCCATGAAAGGAAGCTTGTTCAAAGCATGGCCAGTGAACCCAATGACCTGTGAGTATTGGGGGATTTTCCATATTCTCCCCAGTAAGCCTGACATCTGAGTCTTTAAGAAGGGTAGCCATGATAATCATATTTTTAAATGGCTGATGTATACGTGTTATTGATTTAATTTGATTTTAAAATGGAGGCTGAGAGCCTCAGAATGAAAGGACAGATTTTGAGGTTCACTCCATACTTACCACTCCAATGATTCTGCCTTCTGTTCTGATCCCAATCCCAGATGAGAACCCCCAACTGAAATGGCTACATTTTCTGGGGTATATACCCTGGGTTTTGTTGTCTCACACCAAGAAAGAATCGAGGACATGGACACATGTGGGTAGGTTAAGGAGTGGAAAGTTTAATAGGAAAAAGAGAGAAGAGAAGCTCCTTGTGAGAGAGAGAGATGTCTGAAAAGTGGGAGATAGTGGACCGCAGCAGATTTTATAAGTAGGCTGGAGAAGGTGGTGTCTGATTTACATAAGGCTCACAGATTGGTTCAATCAGGTATGATGTTTACATAGCATTGCATAATAAGTAATCTTATGCAATTGAGCTTACCAGTTGCCCGGTGCCATCTTGTCTGCTCTTTACTGTTCACGTGGCTGACAAAGAGAAGGGAATATGGAGCTGTCGTCTTGAACATGTCTAGTCCCTAGTTCCTGCCAGTATTCACCTGTGCAAGCTCGCATCTTGCTTATCTATGGCTGCAGCTTGAATTTACAGGCTGTTCTTTGTAAGAAAATAATTTGGGGCTGCTTTTTATTAATGAGAAAAGCCTTACCAAGGAGTTCCATACCGTTACTATCTGCCTAAGTGATTTCTTCTTAACTCCTGTATCAATAGCATTTGGGAAGAGCAAATGAAACATCACTGCTTTCCCATCAGATTGGCACATGCACAAATTAAACAAGCAGCTGTCAAGGCTGGGGAGAGCTTGGGGAAAAGGGCATGCTCATATGCTGCCAGTGTGAAATGCAGATGTCAACAACCTTTGGGGATTGCCATTTAGCGATAGCTATTAAAATGTAAAGTAAACATGTCCTTCTGACTCTGCAATTTCAATTTTGGGAATCCACACCACACAAATGAAAAGCACCAACACAGTAAACAAACAAGCCTGGCAACAATCTAAGTGTCAATTAATAGGGAAGAGCTGAATAGTACACGTTTGTATGACGACTATGTAGCTGATTAAAACATGAGCTAGGTCTGTATCTATTGTATTGTATCTATTGTACCTTAGGACTCTAATATATTAAGTTAAAAATCAAGCTGCAGAGTAATGTGTTTGATATAATCCTACTTTTTGTGAAGACAATGCAAAAATTCTACATATACGTTCATATGTTTGCATAAGCACTGAGAAAGGGGAGGAAGCTCATGTCTGTAATCCAGAATTTTAGGGGAGCTAAGGCAGGAAAATCACTTGAGTCCAGGAGTTCGAGACTAAACTGGGTAACGTGGTAATACCCGTTTCTACAAAAAATTAAACAAGTATTAGCCAGACGTTATGACATGCACCAGTAGTCCCAACTACTTGGGGGAGCTGACATGGGAGGATCACCTGAGCCCAGGAATTCAAGGCTGCAGTGAGCCGAAATCATGTTATTGCACACTACACTCCAGCCTGGGCAAGAGAGAAAAGACTCTGTAAAAAAAAAAAAAAAAAAAAAGAAGAGAGAGAAAGACAAGACAAAAGGAAGGGGAGGAAAGATACACAGCTTCTGGTTACTTCAGAAAGATAGGAATGGATGGGGGAAGAACAGTAACTTATTCTTTAAGGTTTTATGCATTTTTCAGTTCTTACAATGAGCATGCAAAACTTTTGTAGTTAACAATATATGATTCTTTTTTTTTTTTTAAACAATGTATGATTCTTAAAAAGAACCAGGGGAAAGATAATCTAAAGAGGGAAAGGAATCAGAACTTTCTGGATCTGCATGCATGTTTTATGACTTCCAGAAAGGAAGGAGCAGCAAGTGTCCTCTGGAAGTGACCAGATGGCTCTCTCATCCTTTGCCTTTGGCCAGACATAGACCCAAAGTGTGACCAAGACAAAGCTTTATGTGGGCTTCCTAATTCAATAACAGCACTAAGGGAAAGATCCCCAAACAGGTGCTCAATCTTCAGAGCCCCTGCCCAGGCCACCCAGAAGGATGCTTCTAATAACTGAGGACAATTTTTAAAAATTATTTGAATGATCTGGATAAAAATCTCAGATATAAAGGAGTCCCTTTACATTTGGAATAAAGGGCCTGTATTTTCTCTTCTGATACAAAAGTCTCTTAAAAGAAAGGAGTCCACAGCTCCATTGCTGCAGCTGCCGACTAGAAGCGCAGTGACTCATAAGCCCTCAAGATTGCCCAAAGATTATACTTCAAAGGGCCACATGTCCCACAGTAAGAAGCTGTGACCCAATAAACACCCCAAAGTAAGTTCACATGGGCATGCAAGTCTTCAGCTGAGTAGGGGCCACCCAAAATAAAAACTCCACCATTGGTTAGCAATTAGTGGCATTGTTTTGGTGGCATTGTCACCAGCCACTCCTGCTTGGTGAGGCAGGCCAGGCAGAGGCCTCTAATGGTTAATAGCTCAGCTTAGGGGACATAAGTGACACCAACCTAAACTTTCATACTCACTTGACCTTCCAGTGGAACATAGGCTGTATCTGGCCCTGGATAGTGTGGTTAAGGGACATCTTTTTTTTTTTTTTTTTTTTTCCAGATTTCAATAGCTTTAGGGGTATAAGTGGTTTTTGGTTATATGGATGACTTTTTTTTAATTTTTTAATTATGCTTTAAGTTCTAGGGTACATGTGCACAGCGTGCAGGTTTGTTACGTAGGTATACGTGTGTCATGTTGGTTTGCTGCACCCATTAACTTGTCATTTACCATAGGTATTTCTCCTAATGCTATCCCTCCCCCAGCCCCCCATCCCCGACAGGCCCTGGTGTGTGATGTTTCCCACCCTGTGTCCATGTGTTCTCATTGTTCAACTCCCACCTATGAGTGAGAATATGTGGTGTTTGGTTTTGGTTTTCTGTCATTGTGATAGTTTTCTTGGAATGATGGTTTCCAGCTTCATCCATGTCCCTGCAAAAGACATGAACTTATCCTTTTTTATGGCTGCATAGTATTCCATGATGTATATGTGCCACATTTTCTTAATCCAGTCTATCATTGATGGGTTGGTTCCAAGTCTTTGCTATTGTCAATAGTGCCGCAATAAACATATGTGTGCATGTGTCTTTATTGTAGCATGATTTATAATCCTTTGGGTATATACCCAGTAATGGGATCACTGGGTCAAATGGTATTTCTAGTTCTAGATCCTTGAGAAATAGCCACACTTTCTTAAGACCCACAATGGTTGAACTAATTTACACTCCCAACAACAGTGTAAAAGTGTTCCTATTTCTCCACATCTTCTCCAGCATCTGTTGTTTCCTGACTTTTTAATGATTGCCATTCTAACTGGTGTGAGATGGTATCTCATTGTGGTTTTGATTTGCACTTCTCTGATGACCAGTGATGATGAGCATTTTTGCATATGTCTATTGGCTGCATAAATGTCTTCTTTTGAAAAGTGTCTGTTCATATCCTTTGCCCACTGTTTGATGGGTTGTTTGTTTTTTTCTTGTAAATTTGTTTAAGTTCTTTGTAGATTCTGGATATTAGCCCTTTGTCAGATGGGTAGATTGCAAACATTTTCTCCCATTCTGTTGGTTGCCTGTTCACTCTGATGATAGTTTCTTCTGCTGCGCAGAAGCTCTTTAGTTTAATTAGATCCCATTTGTCTATTTTGGCTTTTGTTGCAATTGCTTTTGGTGTTTTAGTCATGAAGTCCTTGCCCGTGCCTATGTCCTGAATGGCATTGCCTAGGTTTCCTTCTAGGGTTTTTATGGTGTTAGGTCTTACATTTAACTCTTTAATCCATCTTGAGTTAATTTTTGTATACAGTAGAAGGAAGGGATCCAGTTTCAGCTTTCTACGTATGGCTAGCCAGTTTTCCCAGCACCATTTTAAAAAATAGGGAATCCTTTCCCCCTTTCTTGTTTTTGTCAGGTTTATCAAAATCAGATGGTTGTAGATGTGTGGTATTATTTCTGAGGCCTCTGTTCTGTTCTATAGGTCTATGTATCTGTTTTGGTACCAGTACCATGCTGTTTTGGTTACCGTAGCCTTATATAGTTTGAAGTCAGGTAGCGCGATGCCTCCAGCTTTGTTCTTTTTGCTTAGGATTGTCTTGGATGTGCAGGCTCTGTTTTGGTTCCACATGAACTTTAAAATAGTTGTTTCCAATTCTGTGAAGAAAGTCAGTGGTAGCTTGATGGGGATAGCACTGAATCTATAAATTACCTTGGGCAGTATGGCCATTTTCACGATATTGATTCTTCCTATCCATGAGCATGGAATGTTTTTCCATTTTTTTGTGTCCTCTTTTATTTCATTGAGCAGTGGTTTGTAGTTCTCCTTGAAGAGGTCCTGCATATCCCTTGTGGGTTGGATTCCTAGGTATTTTATTCTCTTTGTAGTAATTGTGAATGGGCGTTCACTCATGATTTGGCTCTCTATTATTGGTGTATAGGAATGCTCGTGATTTTTGCACATTGATTTTGTATCCTGAAACTTTGCTGAAGTTGCTTATCAGCTTAAGGAGATTTTAGGCTGAGATGATGGGGTTTTCTAAATACACAATCATGTCATCTGCAGAGACAATTTGACTTCCTCTTTTCCTAATTGAATACCCTTTATTTCTTTCTCCTGCCTGATTGCCCTGGCCAGAACTTCCAACACTAAGTTGAATATGTGGGTGAGAGAGGGCATCCTTGTTTTGTGCCAGTTTTCAAAGGGAATGCTTCCAGTTTTTGGCCATTCAGTATGGTATTGGCTGTGGGTTTGTCATAAATAGCTCTTATTATTTTGAGATACATCCCATCAGTACCTAGTTTGTTGAGAGTTTTTAGCATGAAGCGCTGTTGAGTTTTGTTGAAGGCCTTTTCTGCATCTATTGAGATAATCATGTGATTTTTGTCGTTGGCTCTGTTTATGTGATGGATTATGTTTATTGATTTGCATACGTTGAACCAGCTTTGCATCCCAGTGATGAAGCCAATTTGATCGTGGTGGATAAGATTTTGATGTGCTGCTGGATTCAGTTTGCCAGTGTTTTATTGAGGATTTTTGCATCGATGTTCATCAGGGATATTAGCCTAAAATTCTGTTTTTTTGTTGTGTCTCTGCCAGGCTTTGGTGTCAGGATGATGCTGGCCTCATAAAATGAGTTAGGGAGGATTCCCTCTTTTTCTATTGATTGAAATAGTTTCAGAAGGAATGGTACCAGCTCTTCTTTGTACCTCTGGTAGAATTTGGCTGTAAATCCATCTGGTCCTGGACTTTTTTTGGTTGATAGGCTATTAATTACTGCTTCAATTTCAGAGCCTGTTATTGGTCTATTCAGAGATTCAGCTTCTTCCTGGTTTAGTCTTGAGAGAGTGTATATGTCTAGGAATTTATCCACTTCATCTAGATTTTCTAGCTTATTTGCCTACAGGTGTTTATGTATTCTCTGATGGTAGTTTGTATTACTGTGGGATCGGTGGTCATATCCCCTTTATCTTTTTTATTACATCTATCTGATCCTTCTTTCTTTTCTTCTTTATCAGTCTTGCTAGTGGTCTATTTTGTTGATCTTTTCAAAAAACCAGCTCCTGGACTCATTGATTTTTTGAAGGGTTTTTGTGTCTCTGTCTCCTTCAGTTCTGCTCTTAGTTATTTCTTGCCTTCTGCTAGCTTTTGAATTTGTTTGCCCTTGCTTCTCTAGTTCTTTTAATTGTGATGTTAGGGTGTTGATTTTAGATCTTTCTTGCTTTCTCTTGTGGGCATTTAGTGCTATAAATTTCCCTCTACACACTGCTTTAAATGTGTCCCAGAGATTCTGGTACATTGTGTCTTTGTTCTCATTGGTTTCCAAGAACATCTTTATTTCTGCCTTCATTTTGTTATTTACCTGGCAGTCATTCAGGAGCAGATTGTTCAGTTTCCATGTATTTGTGCAGTTTTGGGTGAGTTTATTAATCTTGAGTTCTAATTTGATTGCACTGTGGTCTGAGAGACAGTTTTTTGTGATTTCTGTTCTTTTACATTTGCTGAGGAGTGTTTTACTTCCAATTATGTGGTCAATTTTAGAATAAGTGAGATGTGGTGCTGAGAAGAATGTATATTCTGTTGATTTGGGGTGTAGAGTTCTGTAGATGTCTATTAGGTCTGCTTGGTCCAGAGCTGAGTTCAAGTCCTAGATATATATCCTTGTTAACCTTCTGTCTCATTGATCTGTCTAATACTAAGAGTTGGGTGTTAAAGTCTCCCATTATTATTGTGTGGGAGTCTAAATCTCTTTGTAGGTCTCTAAGGACTTGCTTTATGAATCTGGGTGATCGTGTATTGGGTGCATATATATTTAGGATAGTTAGCTCTTCTGTTGAATTGATCCCTTTACCATTATGTAGTGGCTTTCTTTGTCTCTTTTGATCTTTGTTGGTTTAAAGTCTGTTTTATCAGAGACTAGTATTGCAACCCTTGCTTTTTAAATTTTTTTAATTTTTCCTTTGCTTGGTAGATCTTCCTCTATCCCTTTATTTTGAACCTATGTGCATCTTTGCACATGAGTTGGGTCTCCTGAATACAGCACACCAATGGGTCTTGACTCTTTATCCAGTTTGCCAGTCTGTGTCTTTTAATTGGGGCATTTGGCCCATTTACATTTAAGGTTAATATTGTTATGTTTGAATTTGATATCGTCATTATGTTGCTAGCTGGTTATTTTGCCTGTTAATTGATGCAGTTTCTTCACACCATTGATGGTCTTTACCAGTTGGCATGTTTTTGCAGTGGCTGGTACTGGTTGTTCCTTTCCATGTTTAATGCTTCTTCCAGGAACTCTTGTAAGGCAGGCCTGGTGGTGACGAAATCTCTCAGCATTTGCTTGTCTGTAAAGGATTTTATTTCTTCTTCAGTTACGAAGCTTAGTTTGACTGGATATGAGAGTCTGGGTTGAAAATTCTTTTCTTTAAGAATGTTGAATATTGGCCCCCACTCTCTTCTGGCTCATAGGGTTTCTGCTGAGAGATCCACTGTTAGTCTGATGAGCTTCCCTGTGGGTAACCCGACCTTTCTCTCTGGCTTCCCTTACCATTTTTCCTTCATTTTAACCTTGGCGAATCTGACAATTATGTGTCTTGGGGTTGCTCTTCCCGAGGATATCTTTGTGGCATTCTCTGCCAACAGCTTGCACCATGCACCTGGAGAAGCCACAGACACTCAATGCCAGCCCAGGAAAGCAGCCAGGAGGGAGGAGCAAAGCCACAGGGGTGGAGCCTCCCATGACTGTGGGAACCCACTTCTTGCATCAGCATGACCTGGATGTGAGACATGGAGTCAAAGATCATTTTGGAGCTTTAAGATTTGACTGGCCCACTGGATTTTGGACTTGCTTGGGGCCTGCAGCTCCTTTGTGTTGGTCAATTTCTCCCATTTGGAATGGCTGTATTTTCCCAATACCTATACTCCCATTGTATCTAAGAATTAACTAAGTTAATTTTGATTTTACATGCTCATAGGCAGAAGGGTTTGCCTTGTCTCAGATGAGGCTTTGGACTGTGGACTTTTGAGTTAATGCTGAAATGAGTTAAGACTTTGGGAGGCTGTTGGGAAGGCATGATTGGTTTTGAAATGTGAGGACATGAGATTTGGGAGGTGCTAGGGGCAGAATGATATGATTTGGCTGTGTCCCCATCCAAATCTCATCTTGAATTGTAGTTCCCACAATTCCCATGCATCACGTGAGGGACCTGGTGGGAGGTAATTGAATCATGGGGACGGATATTTCCCATGCTGTTCTCATTATAGTGAATAAGTCTCATAAGATCTGACGGTTTTTAAAGAAGTTTCCCCTTTCACTTGACTCTCATTCTCTCTTGGCCTGCCACCATGTGAGAAAGATGTGGCTTTGCTCTTCTTTGCCTTCTGCCATGATTGTGAGGCCTCCCCAGCCATGTGGAACAGTGAGTCAATTAAACCTCTTTTCTTTATAAATTACTCCATCTTGGGTATGTCTTTATTAGCAGTGCAAGAACAGTCTAATACACCAGAACTGTTCTATAATAAATGCTAAAGGGAGTACTTTAATCAGAAAGAAAATGACATCAATGAACAATAAGAAATCACCTGAAGGTACAAAACTCACTATTACAGAAAGTACACAGAAAATTAAGCATATTACAACACTCTAACTATGGTGTACAACTCTTATCTTAAGTAGAAAGACTAAACAATGAATGAACAAAAAATAACTTCAACTTTTCAAGGCATAGACAATACAATAAGATATACATAGAAACAACAAAAGTAAAAAAGCAGGGGGACAAAGTTAAGGTGTACAGTCTTCATTAGTTTTCTTTTTGTTTGTTTGTTTATGCAGTGTTAACTTGTTATCAACCTAAAAAAATGGGTAAGAAGATAGTATTTTCAAGCCTCATAGTAACCTTAAACCAAAGAACCACAATGGATACACAAAAAATAGAAAGCAAGAACCTAAATTGTGTCACCAGAGAAAATCACCTTCACTAAAAGGAAGACAAGAAGGAAAGAAGGAAGAGATCATGAAACAACCAGAAAACAAATAACAAAATGGCAGGAGTAAGTTCTTATCAATAATAACATCAAATGTAAATGGACTAAACTCTCCAAACAAAATAGAGTGGCTGAATGGATTAAAAAGGATGCAATAATCTGTTGCCTACAAGAAACATACTTAACCTATAAGTAGACTGAAAATAAAGGGATGGAAAAAATATTCCATGCCAATGGAAACAAACAAACCAAAAATCAGGAATAGCTACACTTATATCAGACAAAATGGATTTTAAAACAATAACTCTAAGAGACACAAAGGTCACTATATAATGATAAAGGGTCAATTCAGCAAGAAGATATAACATACATATATACCCAACACTGGAGCACCTAGATCTATATAGCAAATATTATTAGAGCTAAAGAGAAATAGGTTCCAATAAAATAATAGCTGGAGACTTCAACACCCCACTTTCAGCACTGGACAGATATTCCAGACAAAAAGCAACAAACATTGGACTTAATCTGCACTATAGTCCAAATGGACCTAATAGACATTTACTGAACATTTCATCCAACAGCTGCAGAATATAGATTCTTTTCCTAAGCACATGGATCATTATCAAAATAGACCATATGTTAGGTCAGAAAACAAGTCTTAAATCATTAAAAAAATTGGAATAATATCAAGATATAATATCTTCTCTTATCACAATGGACTGAAACTAGAAATCAATAATAGCAATTTTGGAAACAATATAAATATGTGTAAATTACCAATATGCTCCTGAATGACCAATGGGTCAATAAAGAAATTAAGAAGGAAATTAAAAAATTTCTTGAGACAAATGATAAAGAAACACAACATACCAAATTCTATGAGATATGGCAAAAGTAGTAGTAAGAGGGAAGTTTATAGCTGTAAGTGCCTATGTCAAAAAAAGAAAAAATATTCAAATAAATATTCAAATAAATCTTTAAGATGCAGCTTAAAGAATTGGAAAAGCAAGAGAAAATGAAACCCCATATTAGTAGAGGGAAAGAAATAATAAAGATTAAAGGAGAGATAAATGTAATTGAAATGAAGAAAACAATGCAAAAGATCAATGAAACAAAAAGTTGTTTTTAAAAAAAATTAAGCAAAATTGACAAAACTTTAGTCACATTAAGAAAAAATAAAATTAGAGATAAAAAAGGAGACATTACTAGTGATACTGCAGAAATTAAAAGGATCATTAGTGGCTACTATGAACAATCATATGCCAATAAATTGGAAAAATCTAGAAGAAATGGACAAATTCCTAGACACATGCAACCTACCAAGATTGAGCCATGAGGAAATTTAAAACTTGAACAGACCAATAACAAGTAATGAGATTGAAGCCATAATAATTCTCCCAGTAAAGAAAAGCCCAAGACCCGATGACTTCACTGATGAATTCTACCAGATGTTTAAAGAAGAACTAATATCAATTCTACTCAAATTACTCTAAAATATAGAGGAGGGAATACTTTCAAATTCATTCTACGAGGCTGGCGTTACCCTGATGAAGTCAGACAAAGATACATTGAAAAAAACAAAACAAAACTACAGACCAATATCTTTGATGAAATTGATGCAAAAATTCTCAACAAAATAGTAGCAACCAAAATTCAACAAAAGATCATTCATCATGACCAAGAGGGATTTATTCCTGACATGCAAAGATAGTTCAACATGTACAAATTAGTCAATGTGATAGATCTTGTCAACAGAATGAAGGAAAAAAAAATACAATCATTTTAACTGATACTGAGAAAGCATTTGATAAAGTTCAGCATGCCTTCATGATAAAAACCCTTGAAAAACTAGGTATAGAAGAAACACATTTCAACATAACGAAAGCCATATGTGACAGACCCATGGTCAGCGTCAAACTGAATAGGGAAAAACTGAAAACCTTTCCTCTAAGATTTGGAATATGACAAAGATGCCTACTTTCACCACTGTTATTTGATACATTACTGGAAGTCCTAGCTAGAGTAATTAGGCAAGAGAAAGAAATAACAGGCATTCAAATAGGAAAGGAAGGAGTCCAATTATCCTTGTTTATAGATGATCTTATATTCAGAAGAACCTAAAGACTCCACAAAAAACTATTAGAACTGATAAATTCAGTAAAGTTGCAGAATGCAAAATCAATGTACAAAAATCAGTAGCATTTCTGTATGTCAACAGTGAACAATCTGAAAAGAAATAAAAAAGTAATCCTATTTACAGTAGCCACAAATATAATACCTAGGAATTAACCAAAGAAGTCAATGAGCTCTACAGTGAAAACTATAAAACACTGATGAAAGAAATTGAAGAGAACACCAAAAAATGGAAAAATATTCCATTTTCATAGGTTGGAAGAATCAATATTGTTAAGATATTCATATTACCTAAAGCAATCTACAGAGTCAATGCAATTCCTATCAAAATACCAATGACATTCTTCATAGAAATAGAAAAAACAATTTAAAAATGTATATGGAACCACAAAAGGCTCTAAATAGTCAAAACTATCCTAAGCAAAAAGAACAAAATTTAGGAATCTCATTACCTGGCTTTAAATTATACTGTAGAGCTATATAAAACAAAACAGCATGGTTCTGGCATAAAAACAGACAGATAGACCAATGAAACAGAATGGGCAACCCAGAAGCAAATCCACACACCTACAGTGAAATTATTTTCAGCAAGGGTGCTGAGAACATACACTGGGGAAAAGATAATCTCTTCAATAAATGGTGTTGGGAAAATTGGATATCCATATGCAGAAGAATAAAACTAGACCCATATCTATCACTATATACAAAAACAAAATCAAAATGGATTAAAGACTTAAATCTAAGATCTCAAACTATGAAACTACTACAAGAAAATATTGAAGAAACTCTCCAGAACACTGGTCTGGGCAAGAATTTATTGAGTAATACCCTGCAAGCACAGACAACCAAAGCAAAAATGGACAAATGGAACCAGAGTAAGTTAAAAATCTGTACAAGAAAGGAAACAGTGAGCAAAGTGAAGGATAACCCACAGAATGGGAGAAAATGTTTGCAAACTACCCATCTGACAAGAGATTCATAACCAGAATGTACAAGGAGCTCAAACGACTCTATAGGAAAATATCTAATAATGCAATCCAAAAATGGGCAAAATATTTGAATTGACATTTCTCAAAAGAAGACATACAAATAGCAAACAGGCATATGAAAAGGTGCTCAACATCATTGATCATCAGAGAAATGCAGATCAAAACTCCAATGAGATATCATCTCATCCCAGTTAAAATGGCTTATATCCAAAAGACAGGCAATAACAAATGCTGGAGAGGATATGGAGAAAAGGGGACCCTTGTACACTGTTGGTGGGAATGTAAATTAGTACAACCACCATGGAGAACAGTTTGGAGTTTCCTCAAAAAAACTAAAAATAGAGCTACCATATGATCCAGCAATCCCACTGCTGGATATATACCCAAAAGTAAGGAAATCAGTATATTGAAGAGATATGTGCACTCCCATGTTTGCTGCAGCACTGCTCACAATAGCCAAAATCTGGAAGCAACCTAAGTGTTCATCAGCAGATGAACGGATAAAGAAAATGTGGTACATATACACAATGGAGTACTATTCAGCCATAAGAATTAATGAGATCCTGTCATTTGCAACAACATAGATGGAAATGGAGGTCATTGTGCTAAGTGAAATAAGCCAGTCACAGAAAGGCAAACACATGTTCTCACTTATTTATGGGATCTAAAAATCGAAGCAATTGAACACATGAAGATAGAGAGTAGAAGGATGGTTACCAGAGGATGAGATGGGGGTGGGAAGGGCAGAGGGAGGTGGGGATGGTTAATGGGTACAAAAAAGTAGTTAAAAAGCATGAATATGAATAAATTTGACAGCACAACAGAGTGACTATAGTCAATAATAATTTAATTATACATTTAAAAATAACTAAAAGAGTGTAATTGAATTGTTTGTGACACAAAGAATAAATTCTTCAGGGGGATGGATACCCAATTTTACAAGATGTGATTATTACACATTGCAAGCCTGTGTGAAAACATCTCATGTATCCCATAAATATATACACCTGCCTAGGTACCCACCCAAATTAAAATTAAAAATTAAAAAATATTTTATTGCTAAAAATAATACAATAATGAAAGCAATGCAGTATAACAACTATTTACAGATAATTTACATGTATTAGGTATAAGTAATCTAGAGATGATTTAAAGTATATGGGAGAATGTGCTTAAGTTATATGCAAATACTGCATTATTTTATATAAGGCACTAGAGCATCCTTAGATTTTGGTATCCTTGGGTGGTCCTGGAACTGATCTCCCAGTATCTGTACTTCATTTCTCCTCTCTAGCCTCTGTGATATTGTTGTATGTTTTACTTTACATTTGTTATAAATGTTAAATTTTAATTTATGAATGTCATTATTTCTCCTTTAAATAGTTTAATATTCTTTAAAGAGATTTAAATAATTAGGAACAAGTCTGTATATTTATCCATATAGTTTCCATTTTTGGCACCCTTCATTATTCCTTTGTGTAGACCCAGATTTCCATGCGACGTCATTTTCTTTTTGCTTGAAGACTTTCTTTAAAAATTCTTATAGTGAAAATTCAATGATACATTCAGCTTTTGTACGTCTAAAAAATCTCAGCCTTCTTTTTTGAAAGATATTTGTGCTAGGTAAATAATTCTAGGATGACCTTTTTTCCTTTAAATTCTTTAAAGATATTGTTTCACTCTCTTCTAACTTGCATTGTGTCTTTTATTTTTTATTTTGTTGAGACAGGGTCTCACTCTGTTGCTAAGGCTGGAGTGCAGTGATGTGATTATAGCTCAGTGCAGCCTCTAACTCCTGGGCTCAAGTGATCCTCCTGCCTTAGCTTCCTGAGTGGCTAGGACTACAGTGATGCACCATCACACCAGCTAATTAAAAAAAATTTTTTTTTTGTAGAGACAGGGTCTCGCTATGTTGCCCAGGTTGGTCTTGAACTCCTGGCCTCAAGTGATCCTCTCATCTCGCCCTCCCAAAGTGGTGGGATTACTGGCATGAGCCACTGTGCCTGGCCACTTGCATTGTTTTTCTGAGAAATCTGCTGTCATCCTTTTCTTTGTTCTTCTGCATATAATGTATTTTTTTTCTTCTGGCCACTTAAAATTTTCTCTTAGATGAGTTGGTTTAAGAAATTTGATGATCATAGTGTGACTTGGTATGGTTTTCTTCATGTTTTTGTGATTATGGTTGGTTGAACTTTTTTAATCCGTAGGTATACAGTTTTCATCACATTAAGAAAATTTTCTGTCATTATTTTTTCAAATCCCCCCTTCTTTTTCAGAGACTTTAACCACATATATATTTTACCACTGGCATTTATCTCACAGGTCACTGATGTTCTCTTTATTTTTTTAGTCCTTTAACCCTCTGATAATTTCGTATAATTTCTACTGCTCTGCCTTCAAGTTCACTAATCTTTTCTTCTGCAGTTTCTAATCTGTCATTAATTCCATCTAGTGTATTTTTCATCACATTGTTTTCTATAAGTTTAATTTGGTTTTAGAAAAAACCTTCTGTGCATTCGCCAAAAATGTTTAATCCTTCCTCTAGTTCCTTATACATGTGGAATAGTATTATAATAACTGCTTTAATGACCTTATCTATTTATTACCTATGTCAATTTTGGATCAGCTTTGACTGGCTGATATTTTCCTAACTATGGATCCTATTCTTCCACTTCCTTGCCTGCATGTTAATTTGTAGTTGAATGCTAGACATTGTGAATTTTATCTTTGCGGGTGCTAGATATTTTTGTATTCTTAAGTTGTGTTCTGGTACACAGTTAAATTATTTTGAAACAGTTTAATCTACCCCCAGCTTTCTTTTAACATTTTTACATGAGACCACAACAGCATTAAGTCTACGGTTAATTTTGTCCACAGATCAGGAAGACTCCTCTGAGTACTCTACCTGATGCTTAATGAATTATGAGATTTTCTGTACTTGTTGATGAGGTCAGGCATTATTTTCAGCCCTGAATTTTCTCTGGGGATTGTTCTGTTCAGTGCTTTTGGGTAGTCTTTTTCTTGGCCTCAGGTACATTCCTCATATGCATACACTGATCACTACTCAGTATAATACTTACACTCTCGTATTTGCAGAGTTCTCTTTCTGTTAAGCTCCCTCCTCTTTGGTACTCTGCCCTATGAACTCCAGCGACCTGGGATCCCAAGCAGCTCTGTTTCTTCAACTCGGGGAGGCCAGTGGGCTGTGGTTACGTTCTCTCCTCCTTGAGCCTCAGACTGGAAACTCTCCATGTGGTAATCTGGGGCAATCGTGGGGCTCATCTTATTCATTTCTCATCTCTTATAAACCACTATCTTTCATTGCCTGATGTCCAGTGACTTAAATATTTTGTGTTGTTTTTAAAATTATTCCAGGCCTAAAAATAAATCCAGCTCCTGTTACTCCGTGTTGACCAGAATGTATAATTGTTATTGCTGTTTTTTTCTTTAAAAAACACCTTTATTGAGATGACCGATCCAATTAAACTGAGGCTCATTTGCAGAGATAGTTTTTGAGGTCAGTGTTTGAGGTTTGCTTTGACCCCAAGAGGTCTGTTTTTAGCTGTGTCTTTTCCTGGTTCTCTCTGATAAACTAGCTGGCCTATGGTCTAGTTTATGTCACTAATGAACTTACCAGTTTCCTCTCAATTGCTTTTTGCCCAAGCTTCATTGTTTTGAAAGTCCCCTTAATGTTGAACTTCGTACTCATTTGCAAATAAAGTCAGTTCATTCGGGAAGGGCTTTAGAGCTCTCTATGTCCTGCCTTTCCTCTTGGGTAAATGTTCAGGAATTTTTGGCTATGGCTCTGGGGCTGGGTGGGGACAGTGGTAGGTAGCTACTTTCTGAGTGACACCCCTGCTTTAGGAGGTGGGTGCTTATTGGAGGGTCTATTGTATTCCCAGCTTGCTTCTCATAGCAAGGAACCTCTACTTTACAAATGAGCTGGTTGATGGTGCCAGTATTCTCAGTGTGTTGCACCCAAGGCAGGGCTTTTGTCCCACAAGTAGGGGCTGAGCAAAAGAAGAGAGCCTCAACCGATTACTACAATCACCTGGAATTTAGTCTCTGCAACAGGTAGCTGGGGTGGGAAGAAAAATGCTGATGGATTTTCCTTCTTGGGAAAATACCATAGCCCTTGACTGGGAGCTGGGTGGAGACAGTGCTGTGTCCTTGGCTGCACCCACCTGGCGTGGAGTTTCTGTCACATTTTGCTGGCAGTGGGAGGAATGGAGCAGGTCGTGGTTGAAATGCCACAGACCCTCCCATTTCTTGCCAGGTTTTAATAGATGTTCTTGAATTAAATTTTTTTTATTTGCTGTATGCCCTAAGGCCATTTCTAGAGACTTTAAATAAATACATATATCTTAAACATTTTATACACACACACAATTGCCCATTCTGGAAGTGGAAGTCCCCCGTCTCCAACCCCAGGAGGTTTTCAACACTCTAGATGTGGATGCCCAGCTGACCGCTCACTCTGCCTCCCACTGCAGGAAGACTCAAGGATAGATGCCCCAGTGAGTCAACCCTCCTAGCTTCTTTTCAAATTCAAATAATTTTTTCTCTAGCCACACCTTGGTTCATAGGCTAAAACCCTTGTTACTTGGATTTGACTTTTTTGAGAATTTTTGGAGCGTGCACAGTCTAGTTGAACCCTAATGCAACCAAGTAGTTGTGTAGTTCTCTTCTAGGGTCAGATTCACTCATCAGATAATGTGTGGACCCGGGAAACAAATTATCTGTACAGGCTGGCCCTCTCCCTGCATTTCCGCCACCTGGTGGGCAATTTTTACATGGACTACCTTGAATCTGGATTATATTTGGTGGTCTCTGGCACCCTCCGGTGATGAGATATTTTAGCCCTGTGTTTTGTGGTAGTTTGACCGTATTTCATTTTTGATGAGGTGATTTTTGACCTGTATAACTGCTTTACAAGGAAACACACTTGGAGCTTGTTCACTGAGGGGCTGGAATAGTCAACCTGCATCCATGTCCACAGGCTGTTGGCTGGCATTTCTCCGGTGGTGAGTCTGGTTTAGCCTCATTGTGAGAACATGCAAGGTGTGTGCATCCCTGGGTCTCTAGTTGAGTGTTCCTTCCGGGTATCGGGCACCTATCTCAGCAGATCTTGGTGGCGATCATGAAGGATATCCTGGGGGCATCACAACTAATCCTCTCCCAGTTTTTCTGGCCAGCAGTGAAAAGACTGAGAGGCTGCTTTTGGGTCTTGTTTTTACAACTAGACCTTCAAAAGACATAAAGCATCTGTGTCCCTGCTTTGTAAGGTTCCAATCACCCCAGATCTTTTTCTTCATCCCCATGAGCAGTAGGGGGTCACGTTAACAATTTGGATCCAGTTATTCTCAGCAGCTAATGTCCTTCCAGCAGAGAGGGCAGACACTGGGACAGTCCCATCGTCGATGTTCCTCCAGCTCAGCCGTCTTCCGGCTGCCGGACCAGATTGTCTGACTTTGTTACCCAAGGGCTGAAAGGCTTATTGTCCTTGTGGCCGCTTGGAAGCTCATGATCTTTGACTCCTAAGCTGTATTCTGTCATCCGTTTAGCATAATATAGCGATCAGTCCAAGGACTCCAATTCCTTATTTTACTTGTGAAGGATCATTTAGAAAAAAAATTCAACCTCCTTAGCAGTAGTTTGTCCTGGAATGTTGGTTTTATTAATAATTACTGTGGGTTACACCTCCCCTGCCTTCTTACCTTCTTTGAGGTTTCCCACATGAAAACCCCTAACACTGATTGAGGGATGGTCAGATTTTTAAAAATGTGACATTGGGGTTTTGAGGACCAGCATTCACGTCCGTCCTGTATGAGGCCATCCTTGAAGTCAGAAGTTTTCCACTCTGAACCATCATTAGAGGAGTCATCGCTATGGTGACATGATGGTTTTCTCTCTTTCCATGAACTTGGAGATGGGGAAGTATTTGAAAAGATAGAGAGCTGAGTGTCCAACCTCACTCTGGTCACATGACGTCTCTAGGGGAGCAAAGGCTAAAGGAAAATTGGTTTCCTCCTTGCTGTGCAATGCACTAGCTTTTGGACACATGGCTGTCCTGTCACTTTTTACTGGAGCTAGGCCCGAGGCATTTGCAGGAGTATATTTATTTGGCCCCAAGCTGTGACAAGTTCTGGGTCCACCAGAAATTCTTGATTTCTTTTATACGCTGCTGGGTGGGCTTCTCTAGGGTACTTATTCTAGGAATAAATCTCACGAATCTTTGTGGGCGTTGTAGTCCACATTGCTCCTTGGAGAGGAGAGAGCCTCTGCATCCATTCTTTGCTCACCCACCACCCCCGAAGTGGCCACTCCAAAGAAAGCTGCCTGTGTTCTCACTGGCTGATATCTATCCCCATTTTAACCTGGTTTAGATGGGGCTGACCAGCATTTACGGTTTGGTCACAACTGTAGAACGCTTGCCTTCTGCAGTTCCCTGTGGCAGCTGACTGTCTGCATTCTGCAAGATGAATGCCTGAAGGCTTCATTTGACTTCATTTGATTGAAGGTCTATCATAGTAACAGTTCGGAGATGACCTTCATTTCCATGCCATCTTTTGATGCTGAGATATTGTGTCAATCAGGGTAGACTCAAGAGGCAAACCACACCAATAATTTGAACAGGGAATTTTTCAGAGTTGTTAGACTATAAAGAGTGGTGAGCTCATGAAAAGGATAAAGCAGGACTGTACAACGTTCATGAGTAGCAGATTCAGAAAGCAGCTACCGACTCACGTGGAGTGAGTAAAGGAACTAAGAGCTTGAGAATGGGACCCCAGGCAAGGCTGAGATTCAGACTTTTCCAGGAGAGCATGGCTTTGCTGCTAGCTGTAGCCTGCCAGAGGCCAAGACGCTTGCCAGAGAGTGTGAGCAGAAGCTGGTCCATGGAAGGGCCTATCATTGCCCAGGGGCATGTGGGTGGGCTGGTGCAGGTCTGGAGGATCAGCCCCAGGGTGGAAAGGTGATTGCCTGAGGATGCAGTAGGAGTTTGTCTGTAGAAGCAGCAGCCAGGGACTTTATATTTGCACAGATAATCTTTTCACACATTGCCCTTTTAGGGATCTGGAAAGTGGAGTCCTGGGCTAAACAGATGCCTTCTTTAACAGTTCACTATGGAAGCTGGATGTGGTGGGTCATGCCTGTAATCCCAGCACTTTGGGAGGCCAAGGTGGGAGGATTCCTTGAGGCCAGGAGTTCGAGACCAGCTTAGGCAAATAATGAGATTCCCCATCTCTACAAAAAATACAAAAATTAGCTAAGTGTGGTGGTGTGTGCATGTAGTCCCGGCTACTCAGGAGGCTGAGGCAGGAGGATCACTTGAGCCCAGGAGTCTGAGATTGCAGGGAGCTATGGATGCACTGCTGCGCTCTAGCCTGGGTGATACAGGGAGACCCTGTCTCAAGAAAAGGAATACACTATGGAAAAGGAGGTGAACGTTCGGTGGTCAGCAGCCTGTTGCTGCCATAGGGGGTTTTAGTGGCCAAAGGCTAAGTGTAATGGCTTTGCTATTGCAGGGGCCACCCTCACTTCCCCGCCTATCCTACCATAGGCTGAGATATTTAGGCCACTGAGATTCTGCACACAAGTCTTACACACAGAATCGGAAGGAAATTGACCAAAGAAAGGCCCTGAGATGGTTGTCCAAATTCCAGGAGGAAGCACTCATGGTGAACCAGTGCTCTGGTCACACTAGCTGAGTAACTCTTGTTCTAGGAGTGCTGTGGTGACTGCTTTGGGTTGAGGGACCCTTCTGATAATTCTCAACCGGGGGAAGGCAAGGGGTCTGCAGGCAGGCAGTGGGAATGACTGCTGTACGAGGTCACTGCTGATTCCAACACCAGGCGCCATGCCACTCTACCCCAGCTGCCACAGGAAGGGAGACCTGCAGGCTGCCCATATAGGAACTCCCCAGGCATTGAGTTTTTGCTGGAGTTGATGGGTCCCAGAGTTGGTTGAGGAAGAGGACAGAAACCTTTCGTGGGGGAGCTGGTGGGAGAAGGGGGGTGTTTCTTGTTTTCCCATACTCTAGGCCCTTCTCTACATGGTCTGGGATTTGCTTGACTTTGCCACCAGATGTCGCTGTCTACTTGTACAGAAGCACGGGGAGGCGACTACAGCCTGCCCAGAACTGAGAATTAAGAAACAGGGTTGCAAAAAGCCCAGTGGTGTCCTGCAACCGGCTTGCACCAGCTCAGGAGAGCTGATGATTAAGAGCATCTCTTCCCAACTCTGTGTTCAGTGGGGCACCTTGGTAGCTTGAAATCAGCCGTGGTGGGATTATTTATACCATGGAAATGGGCAAATGCTACAAATTAGGACGCCCACCGCCCTTGCTACTCTGTTGGTTGTTAAACATTTCCCAGCACACCAGTGGGCAGAGTGACCATTTAATGACAAGGATTGGGAAACTAAGGCTCAGGCAGTTTATTGAATTAGTCACATAACTGGAAAAGAACTCTGTGTGTGAAGCACTGTGTTAGAGAAAACAAGAGTGAACAAGTCCTTTTCATCTGCCCAGTCACAGGAGGGAGACTCAATATCTAACTGCAGTGGAGAACCGCCCTGGTATCTGGCCCACGCATGCTGCCTGCCTGGGTTAGTTGAGAGCTGTAAAGGAGGGTTGTAGTAAGAGCTGCGTGGTGCAAATGGAAAAGCCTGCTGATATCAAGTGTGGTAAAGAGTTAGAGAAGCAGAACCCACACATTGCTGGTGGGGTGTAAATTCATCAGCCACATTAGAGGGCAGTAAAACTGAAAATGTGTATTCTTCCTGATCCAGCAGTCCTGCCTCTGGGTATTATCTGGAAGATCTTATTTGCTAATTCCTGCATTACTTGTGGTAGCAAAAAGCTGGAAACAGTCTAAATGCTGTTTAGTATATATATATATATATATAAATGTATCACTATATATGTAGTGGTACATATCTATAAAGAGCCTAAATGTGTAATATATAGATGTGCCACACTATCTATTTATAGTGTGTAGAAAGTATATATAGTATATATGTATATATAGTATATATATAGTATATATATTTTATATATAGTATATATATGTAGTGATACATATACATATATACACACACACACATATATATATATGGCCTAAAAGCCTCATATATATATGTACACTATATATATATATATATATATATATATATATATATATATATATATATATGTGGCTCCTGTGCAGAATAAAAAGAAAGGACAGCAGGGAAACAGGAAGTCGCCTTCTTGCCGCGGTGGCCTCGCAGCTTCCCCCAGGTGCTCTCTTTTGGCAAAGCCTAACATTGCAGCGGTGGGCGAAGGAGGGCGCTGTTTACCAGCCAGCTTCCTAGAGCCGGCGAGAAAGGGGGAATTTGCAGCTAGAACATTCCGCTGATAACTGGCAGAGTTCACCCGCTTTCCTACTTAGCTTCCGTATTTATCTTTCTACACACATTTGAACTTCCGAGGAACCAAAAAACAACTCTAATAAGTTGCATTCTAATAAGAAGCAGTTATCCTTTATATGAACGAAATTCTCACCCTCTCCTCCAAGCGAGATGCAGGCTCCCAAGAGCCATTGCATCCACAGCTAACTATATTAGTTTATCTTCATCTTTAGTCACAATTTCACTGAATACTCTGCTAACAACTCATAAAATAATAAGAAAAGATAAATGGTTAATAACTCCAAATACATACATATACCACACATGACAAGCAAAGTAAAAAAATGTGCTTTTTTACTTGGTCATGAATAGAATTACCAGATAAAATATAGGATGTCCAAACAGTGAATGCATTTTTAAGCATAAATATGTCCCCAATATTGCATAGGACATACAAATAGTACTTTTAGTAATACTATTTGTTGTTTATCTGAAGTTACGATCTCACTGGATGTCTGTATTTTCGTTTACTAAACCTGGTAAACCCTAGTTATGAGCCACAGATGCTATCTGTGACTTCTTTTGTCCACTACCCATTTGATATTTCCCTGTTCCACAGCTAGAACCTCAGCTGGTTACAGATCTTTACCTGGTGGGAAGATCTAAACCTTCATTCTTGAAGGGTCTGAGTAGGCAGAAGTACTAAGAGGATGAGTACTTGGGGTTCTAGGTGAAGTCCTTCCTGCCCCCACTGTGTGTCACAGCAGCCCAATTTCCCCTCGTTAGCACCAATCAGTCCTTCCAGTAAAGTTGCCCCCGTTTCTGACTGTTAGTTCCAACTCAGTGGAGCCATTGTGGTGTCCCCTGGGAGAGGCATTATATTCTTGGGAACTAAGATCTTCAAAGCAGCAGAGCTCAAATGTTCGGATAGCAAGCAAACCTTATTTGAGCGTATTAGGAGGTTTATTTGTGGAAGAAGCCACTCTCACTTCTATCCATCTATTCTCAGACCCATGTACTGTGGCTCCTGGGGAGACTGTGTGTATTAACCATGCTCTTTTATTTTCTGTTTTCTGATGATCTGACATGTGGGGCCTTGCTGACCCTGGGACACTGCCCCTTGCAGGGTTAGCTAATTCTTAGAGATGGCAAACAGCGAGCCTTTCTTGTGCAAACCAACCAATCCAGAACCCATACCCTGAAGCACTTTTTTTTTTTTTTTTTTTTTTTTTGAGACAGAGTCTCGCTCTGTCGCCCAGGCTGGAGTGCAGTGGCACGATCTTGGCTCACTGCAAGCTCCGCCTCCTGGGTTCATGCCATTCTCCTGTCTCAGCCTCCTGAGTAGCTGGGACTACAGGCGCCTGCCACCATGCCCACCTAATTTTTTGTATTTTTAGTAGAGACGGGGTTTCACCATGTTAGCCAGGATGGTCTCGATCTCCTGACCTTGTGATCCACCCACCTCAGCCTCCCAAAGTGCTGGGATTACAGGTGTGAGCCACCGCGCCCGGCCCTGAAGCCCTTTCTTTCCTGGGCTCTCACAGGCTGGGCTGCTATCTACCTGCCCTCATCACTCCAAGACCAGGTACCAGACAAGTAGGTATCTAGTTGTTCCTGTGCTCCAGAGCCCACCAAAATTATTCAAACTAGCCAATCCTAAACCTGCTTACCTTGCCTCTCCTGTTTCTTCCCAGTGGAAACCACAATAGAGGTTCTTGCCTGTTTTCTCCCCCTCCCCTCTGCCTTCTGACCAATGCTGGTGCTTCTCTGTGTGGCCCTGTGTGGTGTGGTTTGTTCCCTTTTCTTGAGATCTGTGAGTATAACAAATCTTTTCTTTATACCAGTCATTTCCATGTCTGCATGTCTTACCATACCTGATTTAAAAATATCCCAGGCACCGTTAAAACACTGTCACTTGATGGTCTTGAGTCAAAGCATAGACTGTACCCTTAAGATAGAACCTCCATATTTCAGGGTGCCATCTCTCAAGTCGTGCCACAACTGAGTCTTCAGTAAGTCACTCCACTTTTAGTCTGGCCATGCCTGGGCATGGGTATGTACTAAGAGCAGTTAATTCCATGCTGCATTTCCTTTGCAGTGGAATCAGTTCCCTGATTAGACACAGCACTGTGAGGAATGACACGATGGTGGCCAGGGATCTCAGGAGTCCAGGGTTGGTGATGCTGGAAGAAGCATTACAAGCAGGGATGGCAAATCCATATCCAGAATTTGTGCCCCTTCCATAGTAGAAGAGATCAATGGAATTAATCTGCCAGCAGGAGGCCGGCTGGTCCCCGACATTAATGATATATAAGGGTCTTGGTGTTGGTCTCTGCCCTTGACAGATTGGCCACTTTTGTCAATGGTAGCCAGGTCAACCTTAGGAAGAGGGAGATTTTCTGTCTTAGGTCATTTAGTGTTATTATAACAAAATAACCAAGGCTGGGTAATTTATAAAGAAAAGACATTTATTTGGCTCATGATTCTGGTGGCTGGAAGGTCCAAGGTTGGGCAGCTACATCTGGTCAGGACCTCAAGCTTTTTCAGCTGATGGCAGAAGATGGAAGGGGAGCAGACAAAGTGACCATATGGAGAGAGAGGAAGCAAGAGAGAGAAACTAAGGAAGCCAGACTCTCTTATTTAACAACTTGCTCTCGAGGGAAGTAAGCCATTCCTGTGAGACCAATAACTCACTCCCAGGAAAGGCATTAATCTATTCACAATGGATCTGCTCCCATGACCCAAATATCTCCCATGAAGTCCCACCTCCCAACGTTGCCACAACGGGGACTGAATTTCAACATGCATTTTGGAGGGGAAAAACCACATCCAAGCCATAGCAGCCATGCTCATGAGGTAATGCACAGCCTCTACGTGTGCCACCATGACTGTCCCCTCTGTCCACGAGCCCACTGGGCAAATACTGGGATGGCTGGGGAATGAGGTTGACTGACATCTATGGAATGTGTCATTTTGTCCACCTGATTATCGAGGCCTCTTCTGCAGAGAGTGTTCATGTGCCATGTGGTCAGCATTCATATGCAATGCTGGTGTCTGCTCATAGTGTCCATAATGAGGGGCCCATCCCTATGCCTCTTCCCACCCTTCCTTGTCATTAATTTTCAAATCTGATCATTGATCCTTCTGAGTCCCTGACCATCCAGCCAAACCTCTAGCAACTCCTCATGTGTCACCATCATCTGTGTTATTTGCCGTCTCTCAATCCAGACCAAGTTGCCAGCAAAATACCCCCCATCAGTCTCCAGCCCCTGGGCAAGCCAACCTTCCCTGTGTCATTCAGGGCAGCTCGAGTGGTGCAGTAGTGCTGCAGCTGGTCACCTTCAGGGATCAGCAGCACGTGTGCAAACCCAGCTGTAATCAAGCTCATGTGTTTTCTTCCTCAGTCAGTTGGTCCTGAGGAACAGCCCAGGAAGCCTTAGGCTGGATGGAGTCTGAGGGGCAGGTGTTGAGGGATCTGAGCCACCTGCTTATGACACTTGCTTGTCCCTTCTGGGCCTGAGTGAGCCTGGGCTCTTATAGGCAGTTTCCTCTGGTGATTGATTGCTGCTTTGGCTGCGTGGGTCAGGGCACCCAGGTCATGGTGGGAAGCTCAGGCTGGGTGCTTGCCTGGTGTCCTATGGGGCATTCAATTTCCGCTAAAGCCCAGTGGTGAGCGGAAGCTGTTTCTCAGAGGAAGCAGAGTCACCTGCAGAAGAGGGTACAGACTTGCTCCCACGTCTTAGAGGTCTGCACGATGATTCTTCTGCTGCTTGCCAGATGCTCCGTGTGGCACCCCCAGTCTCTCCACGGACACTGGATTTCACTGAATGTGCCAGATTATAAGGTCCAAGTGGAAGAGACACCTGCACTGGAGCTTAGGCTTGCTGCAGAGACTTCTCATTGTCTGTTCCCATTCAGCACTGGCCACCTTGTGTGTGACTTGGGAGATGCGTCCACGTGGCCCACTCCACTGAGGCACATCTTGCCTCCAGCCATAAAGGCCCACCAGGCTTTGTGTTCATGGCTGGTGGTGTGACTTGCAGCCACTCATCTTTCACAGGCTGCACATCTGTGGCCACAGTGATTGTCCCGTGAGTTCTGGTTGTTAAAAAGGCTCAATCATGTGACTTTGGTGGAGGAACTCTGATTGGGTCCTGTAATGGGTGTCCTGCCTTCTTCAGGCCCCAAAGCCAACTCTCTCTCTCTCTCAATCTATCTTGCTCGCTCTCTCTCTTTCTCTCTCTCTATCTTTCTCTCTATCTTTACCTTCCTCCCTCCCTCCCTCCTTTCCTCTCTCGCTCTCTTTCTTCTTTTCTTTTTTCTCTCTTTTCTCTTGCCCAGGCTGGAGTGCATTGGGTGTGATCATAGTTCACTGCAGCTTTGAACTCTTGGGTTCAGCTGATCCTCCTGCCTCAGCCTCCCACGCAGCTGAGACTACAAGTGCGTGGCTGATTTAAAAAAATTTTGTTTTAATAGAGAAGTGGGTCTCACTTTGTTGCCAGGGCTGGTCTGAAACTCCTGGCCTCAAGTAATTCTCGCTCCTCATCCTCCCAAAGTGGTGGGATTACAGGTGTGAGCCACCCCACCCACATCTGGCCCAACCCTCCCTTTTCTTCAACCTTTTCCCCTGTGTGATTGTGACTCCATCCCTCTGGGCTCAGCCTAATGTGGATGCTGGCCTGTGTATCTCTGGGTGATCTGCAGTGTATGTGAGGTCAGCCCCCAGTGCTTAAGGACTAGGGGACAGGCTCTGTCTCTGATCCAAAAGGAAGGGAAGGGGTGACCAGTGCTGAGCCCATATCCTGTGCCCAGTAACATGACAGGCCACTCACCTACATGTTCATTTAATCCTCAAATCAACAAAACATGGTACATATGAACTTGAAGTAGCCATTACCCCGAAAGGTGTTACATATCTTTCCAAATATCCCTGGTGGAAGTGATTGGACCTGAAATTGGACCAAGGTATGACCCAAATCCCATGGTCTCCTCCCTCTGTAACAGCTGCAGCAGGGCCAGGGCAGGGGCAGAGGGGATGCCCATGCTTGGCAAGGAGGTGGGAAAATCAGGCTGAGAGTGGACACAAGGGAAGTCCTCAGGACTCCAGGCAGGAGACAGAGCAGGGACCTGGCTGCTGAGGGCCAGGACAGGTCTGCCCACAGCCCCAACTTCCTGATGCTGTGCTGTCCCCAGCATGGACTCCTCACCCCATGCTCAGGTGGGGAGACCCTTACACCAGAGGCCTTGGACCTGGTTCCTGCTGCATCTCCCCAGAGTTCTGCCAAGTGTGTTCTTCTTGCTGGAATTTTTGGTTGGTTATTGAGCTGTGCTTGCTCAGGAATCTCCATTGTCCCTGGCCTGGCAGGATGGGGGTGGGGGTGATCATCTGCCTGTCCTAGGCCCGAGGCCTGCACCACCCCGCCCCTGGTTGCCCTGAGGAAGGCCAGTAGGCCTCAGCCCTGGTCTTGGTCATCAGGAATAGGCCTCTCTGCATCTCCTGGGATTCTGGTCTCGACCTCCTCCTTCTTTGGATGGCTTCATGTACGGGGTGAGGCCCTGCTCTGCCGGAGCTGTTTGCCTCCATGAGGGAAGCCAGCCAATGCGGAGATGAAGACAGGGAGGAGAGAATCCCAGAGAAACAGGGCTGGGCCTCCGGGTTCAGGCGGCTCTGAGTGCCCCACGTCTGGATTTCCAGTTATGCAAGGCAATAACTCCCTCTTTGTCTGAGGCCATTTGAGTCATGTTTCTGGGACCTGCAGGATGGCTCTCTGACATGGTCTATAACAGATGTTACATGTGTGCTCTGGAAGCATGGGGGAGGGGCGCCCGGCAGTGCTGCCCCTGCCTCAGATACTGTGCAGAAAAGGCCAAGAAATCCCATCACAGAGATGTGACTAAACTGTTGGAAATGCAAGGAGAACAGACACAACTGTTGCATAATATAAGGGCACGTTTCAGAAATGATGCATGAAGAAAACCTTTTAGAGAAGAGCTCCTATTTCCAGAATGGTGGGCTAAGATAGAGAGAATGGCTAAAAAGATACCATGAAATTTCTACTCCAAGGAAGATTGGTATAGTTATGTTGACATCAAATTTTAAAACTTTATGGCCAAGAAGCATTACCTGAAATAACTTGAAGAAGATACCAGAAGATTAGAAGACTTAATCGACTTGAGCTAATGGACTTATCTATGGAACATCGCATCCAGAGTTATGGGATGTATATTCTCTTCAAGCAGAAAAGGACTGGCCAGGCGCGGTGACTCATGCCTGCAATCCCAGCACTTTTGGAGGCCGAGGCAGATGGATCACCTGAGGTTGGGAGTTCGAGACCAGCCTGACCAACATGGAGAAACCCTGTCTCTACTAAAAATACAAAAAAAATTAGCCGGGCTTGGTGGCACATGCCTGTAATCTTAGCTACTCAGGAGGCTGAGGCAGGAGAATCGCTTGAACCTGGGAGGCGGAGCTTGCAGTGAGCTGAGATAGTGCCACTGCACTCTAGCCTGGGCAACAGAGTGAGACTCCCTCTCAAAAAAACAAGAAAAGAAAAAAAAAAGAAAAGGACCATGGGCAGAAATTGACTACTGTGGTCTGAATTCTTGTGTTCCCAGAATTCATATGTTGAAACCTAATGTGATGGTGTTAGGGAAGTGGGGCCATTGGGAGGCAACTAGGTCATGAGGCCAGGGGCCTTATGAATGGGATTAGTGTCCTTATAAAAGAAGCCTCAGAGAGCTGCCTGGTCCCTTCCATCTTATAAGGACACAGCAAGAAGGCACCCTCTGTGAACCAAGAAACAGGTCCTCACCAGACACTGAACCTGCTGGTGCCTTGATCTGGGACTTCTCAGCCTCCAGAACTATGAAAAATAAATTTCTGTTGTTTATGAGCCACCCATTTTATGGGATTTTGTTATAACAGCCCAAATGGACTAAGACATGGGCCATACGTGGGGCTGTAAAACAAGCCTAAACAAATTTCAAAGGACCGAAACATTCCACATATGTTCTATAAGCAAAATACTAGAAATCAGTCACACAAATATAACTAGAACATCCTCATATGCTTGGAAATGAGGAAATATGTTCCCAGTGATTTAGAGAGATTCTCAAATTGGAAATTAGGTCACATTTTGAACTAAGCAATAATGAAATCATTACATGAAAACCTTGTGAGATACAGCTAATGTAGTACATAGAGGGAAATTGATTACCTTAAAATATGTATAGAAATTTTATAGAAAATAAGCTGAAAAAGAATGAGCTATGCATAGATCTCAGAAAAATGCAGTAAAATAATATCGAAAAATTGAAGGAAATAAGAAAGGGAAGAACAAGTAGTAAAGAAGTAGATCATATATTCAGTGGGATGATGCAGCAAGAAAGTGGCAGTTGGTTCCTTAACA
The DNA here is from genome assembly GCF_029281585.2 of Gorilla gorilla gorilla. Taxonomy (NCBI): domain Eukaryota; kingdom Metazoa; phylum Chordata; class Mammalia; order Primates; family Hominidae; genus Gorilla; species Gorilla gorilla. The sequence continues at coordinate 20,431,168 of NC_086018.1, read as the reverse complement.
ATATTACAGAAATTGAAAATGATTCGGTGAATTTATCAAGAACAGAAGAAAGGACTGGGTGTGGTGGCTCATGCCTGTAATTCCAGCACTTTGGGAGGCTGAGGTGGGTGGATCACTTGAGGTCAGGAGTTCAAGACCAGCGTGGCCAACATGGTGAAACCCTGTCTCTACTAAAAATACAAAAAATAAGCCAGGTGTGGTGGCACTCGCCTGTAATCCCAGCTACTCAGGAGGCTGAGGCAGGAGACTCACTTGAACCAGGGAGGCAGAGGTTGCAGTGAGCCAAGATTGCACCACTGCACTTCAGCCTACGTGGCAGAGCAAGACTCTATATATCAAAACAAACAAACAAAACAAAACAAAAACAGAAGAAAGAAGGCACAAATCACCCATATCGAGTGTAAACAGGGCTGGGGGCGGGGGGTTGTTTTATAGATGTGGAATACCTAAAATGGGTAATAGAGTCAATTTTAACAACATTATGCCAGTACTTTGAGATGAAATGAGAGTATTCTTAGAAAAATATAATCAAACACATATATTTGACTCAAGAAGAAGTAGAAAATCTCAATTCTTCTAAGGGTATTGAATACATAGTGACAAATATTCCCACAAAGAAAACTGGGTTAGGCAGGGTGCGGTGGCTCATGCCTGTAATTCCAGCACTTTGGGAGGCCGAGGTGGGTGGATTACTTGAGGTCAGGGGTTTGTGACCAGCCTGGCCAACACAATGAAACCTCTTCTCTACTAAAAATACAAAAATTAGCTAAGTGTGGTGGCACGAGCCTGTAATCCCAGCTACTCCAGAGGCTGAGGCAGGAGAATCACTTGAGTCCAGGAGGTGGAGGTTGCAGTGAGCCGAGATGGCGCTATTGCACTCCAGCCTGGGCCAAAGAGCGAGACTCTGTCTCAAAACAAACTAACAAAAACAACCCCAAAACTGGCTCAGAGAGATTCACTGGTAGGAAATTCCAACCTTACACAAGATTCTCCAGAGAATAAAACAATTCTAAGGATAAAAGATGCCTTAATCACAGTAGTCCCAGATATAGTGCTGGCTAGTACATAATGGACAAGTCTGGTCCATGCATTCCAAGGATGCAAAATCGGTTTGACATTAGAAGAATGACAAATTGCAATATTAAAAGAGAAAAAAATCACAATAAAAGATGCAGAAAAAACATTGAATAAATCTGAAGAATGATTTTCAGAAACCACTTACCACACGAGAAATATAAAATAACTTCCTTAATCTGGTGAGAGACTCCTGCAAGGAACTTACAGCAGGCATCGTGTTTAATAGTGAACTGTATATAAACATCCTTTGTGACAGGACAAGGATGCCCATCATCTTCCCTTCTGTGGCACATTGTACTGAATACCAGCAGGGGGAGTAAGGTGAAAGAAAAAAATGAAAGGTATAGGAATTGAGAAGATGGCAACAAAATTGTCACCATTCACAGATGACATGTTTAAGTGTGCAGCAAATCCTACAGACTGCACGGATACACTTTTAGAACTATGAGAAAGTGTAGCAAATTTACCAGATCTGATTTCAGATATATAAGCCTATTATTTAATATATTTTTGTACATCAGCAGATGAATGGAAAATAGTATTAAAGAGGGATACAATTTACAATCACATTAAAAATATCAGTTGGACTGGGCACAGTGGCTCACACCTGTAATCCCAGCACTTTGGCAGGCTGAGGCGGGTGGATTGTTTGAGCCCAGGAGTTTGAGACCAGCCTGGAAAACATAGCAAGACTCTGTCTCTACCAAAAAAATTTCAAATTAAAAATTAGCCAGGCATGGTGGTGCATGCCTGTAGTCCCAGCTACTCAGGAGGCTGAGGTGGGAGGATCACTTGATCTCAGGAATTTGAGGCAGCAGTGAGCCAAAACTGTGCCACTGCACTCCAGCCTGGGTGACAGAGCCAGACCCTGTCTCTAAACAAAACCGAAACAAACACCTCCCCCAACCCGCTCCCTGCAAAAACTCACAACAAATGTATATCAGTAAACTAGGGGTTCATCTACAGAGATGTCCAAGCTGTTTATGGGGAAAATTGTACAACTTTCTTGAGAATTATTAAAGTATACTAATGGGAAAGACAGAGGATATTCATGGATTGAAAGATGTCAATTCTTCCCAAATTGGTTAGTAAACTATCCATTCGTTCAACGTGCAAAATTCCTGTACGTTTTTAGGGGGATAGACGAGTAGCTGATTCTAGGGAAGAGAAGCTCAGATCTTCTTGACAGAGAGGAGCACCCTCCTCCTTCCTGGTCATCTGGGCAACTTCAAGGTCATGACCAGAGGGAACCTGGGCCCCTCTATCGCCCACCCAGAATTCTCCCTCTCCTTCCCCAAGCCCAGAAGCCAGCCACGCTGTTCCCAATGGAGGGAGCATTTCCTCTACCATGGACACAGCCCAGGCTCAGCTTCTGCTCTGGGGCACAGAGGGGAGGGGCTCTGAGGGCAGGAATCCTGTGGAGGGCCACAGCTCCCTGTGCTTTCCGGGGGTCGCACCACCCAACCTGCTGGCCCCCTCTTGCCCTGCAATCCCATCCCGGCTCCGGTGGCCCACTTCACCCTCCTTGGCCACCAAGGGTCTCTGTCCCCATGCTAGCAGTGCTGGAAAGGGCCCCAGTCTGTGCAGACTCAAAAGAGTAGGGACCAGGACTGCAACCTCTGAATAAAACCATGGGGAAACTGAGGCTCAGGGAGGCCAAGGTCAACAAGGCAGGTGCAGAATGGGCATCAGGGTGGCAGGGTCTGGTGACCTTCGAGTGATGCCCGGCGGGCTGGGCTTCGCCCTTGGGCTTTACCTGGTTCTCATTTGGTGCCAGATGGCTGTGCTCTCTGGGGATAGGAACATCCCAATCGTCCACAGTTCCAAGGCAGGGTGTGGTTGTGGGGCATGAGATGGTGGCCCTGCTGGGCTGTGCATTAGTCTGGCTGCTCTGGGGAGAGCTCAGTTCATAGCAAACCCAAATATAGACGTGTGTCCCTCCAGTTACAGGGTGAGTGTGTGTCCTTGGGAGGCATGATGTATACACGGGGACATGCAGGGGCTCACTGGCCTGTGTTTGTGAATGAAGAACCCAGACAGCCCAGATGTCCATCCACTGGGGATGGGCCAGGACCAGCGTCTATTTGTACATTGAATCATGGAGCTCTGTCTTGTTTATCTAGTTGCATCTCCTAGTACTAGATATATACATGTAGCAAGTTAGAAGGAGCGTGACAGGTTCCACATGATGTTCAGGTGCATTTGAAAACTGAGAACAAATGCAAACTGCTCAGCACGGTCTGTAAGGCCCCAAGGTACCCCCACCCCCGCCTGCAACCCAGCTCCCTCTACCCCTTCCCTCCCTCACCCCTCCTCTCTTCTTGGATCTGGCCACATGGCCTCCTTGCTGTTTCTGCAATTCGTCAGCAGAGTCCCACCCCAAGGCCTTCACACTTGCTGTTTCTGCCGCCAGGAGCGCTCCTCCCCAGGCACCTCCACAACTGGCTGGTCCCCTCATTCACTCGGGTGTCCCTTCCTGACCATCCAGCTAAACCAGCAGTTGTCACTGTCTCCCGTTTGACCCTGTCCTTTTCGTAAAGAACTCATCACATCGCAAATGACAGCATCACATGGTGTTTGTTCCAGGCCTATGTCACCCAATGGCACTTGGTTCCAGGGCTTGGCCCCCGAGGCCACCACTGGGTCCCCTGGGCATAAAGCCACATCCAGAGCTGTTGAATGGCTGCATGTGGAGTGAGCAGCACTGGGTTTCTCTCAGGGAAAAGGGGGAGGGAAACGGAGGGGAATCTAACCTGATTAGTTGTATTTTCCTCTCAGTAAAAGCCTGTGATAGTTGACAGCAGGCCAGCATTTGTTACTGCTGTGTGTCAATGTTCTTGGCATTTCTGTGTTTTCCTAAAGCCCAGGCAGGCCCTCCCCTCCTATACCTCGTCCCACCTGGCACAGAGGAGAGCCGTTTCTGGGACTCTCTGGCCTGGAAATTCCTCTCCCCCAAGGTGTCTTCATCCCTCCCGGGGGACCGTGCACCCTGTGTATGTGAGAAGTGAGTGTACAAGGGCCCCCAAATCCTCTGCTCCAGCCCCTCCCTTGGGAGAGGGCCCAGCCTCTGGGCTCTGACAGGGCCTTAGGAGCTGGAGTTATTCGGAATCTGAGTACCCAGGCCATTAGTGGTGGGTGGAGGGGAGGGCTGTGCCACTTTCCTGATGAGGGACCTTGGCCAGGTCACCTCCCTCTCTGTGAAAGGAGATAATGATCTTGCCAGACTCGTGCATCCTGGGATTTCCGGATGAAGACTCCAGGGGCTTATGACTGATAAGACAGAGACCTTCTAGAGAAGGGACAACAGTGGCCACTAGAGGGCCCTATGGACTCTGGCTCTGGCCAGTGCATGTGAGTGGGTGTGTGTGTGTGAATGCGTGTGTGTGAGTGTGTGAATGAGTATGAATGTGCGTGGATAAATGTGTGAGCATGAATGGGTGTGTAAGTGTGACTGTGTGTGTGTGTGTGTATGTGTGTGTGTGTGGAGCCCCTTGTACAGGCACAGTTAGGATATGTCAGCCAAGGATGCAGCTGGGATGCCTTCACGTGGTGACATCCCTCTTCAGGTGAGGCTCCTTGGTCTGGGGGTGGGCACAGGACAGTGGAGTCACTCTGGCTCTAGCGCTGGAAGGAGGGGAGGCAGGAGGGGATGGCTGCTCTGCTCAGACCCTGCGTATCCCTCACATTCAATAAATTGGGCTGGGATGTTTAGTGTTGAGCGAGCTTCAGCCACGCATGCCCTGAGGAAGGAACACGAGCAGGGCCTATGTGAACTGCACTAGGGCCCCCTATCCAGAGAGGAACCCCGGGGCTGGGTAGACTGGGGTGGGGGTGCCAGCTCTCTAACCTCCCCAAAGACCCAAGGGCTCCTCTGCTCAGAGTGGTCAATGTGGAGTCTTGGGGTGCTGGAGCCCAGCACCCTTTGCAGCCTCCGGGTGCTGGTCATGGGGCTGGATCCCAGCTAAGAGGGGACCTCATCAGGGCCAAGTGTGTGTGACAGCACCCTGTGGGGGAGCACTGGGCCTTAAGACTGGCAGCCAGGCTCACAGCTGGGCCCATGACAAGTCCTTTGTCCCCTCTGGGCCTCAGTTTTTCTGTGTGGCTGAGTGGTGAGGTCCATTCTCTAAGACTTTTTTGGTGTCCCCCAGACCCCCCTGCCTCCTGGGGCAGCTGGGCTGGGCACCTGGGACCCATGAGGGGCTGACAGCCCAGGATCTGAGACCTGGTCCAGTGCAGAGCTGGGGGCACCAGGCCCTGCTGCTGGAGGTGCTGGGCTGAAGATCCCCCCAGCCTCCCACAGCAAGGGCAGCCACCCCAGGAAGGCCAGGCTGGGGACTGAAGCCTTGGGAACTAAGGAGCTAGGGATTATCTGATGCAGGAGGGACCAAATCTCCTTCCTGGGCTCTGAAGGTGGAGACAGTGGCCACCAACAGGGCCTCTCCAGCCATCCCTCAGCCCCACATGTGCACACCTCACAGACTCCAGCCCACAGACCCCTGACCTGGAGTAGCTCTCCCAGCCCCCACTTGCAGCCCTCCTGCCTCCCTAGATCCCCAGAGCAGCCAGAGGCTGAACTCATAGCCCTGAGCCTTCTCCAATGGTGGTGTCAGTAGCAGTGGGGGTGGTTGGTGCTGCCAGAGAGAGACACAGAGCAGCCACGGTGGAGGCTGTGGAAGTGGAGGAGTCTGAGGCCTCCCTGAGGAGGGAGCTTGGGGCCTGGTTCAGGCCACCTCACAGTGGATGCTCTGGGGAGTTTGGAGGAGGCCCTGGGGGCCCCTCTATCTCCCCTATTCTCAGTGTAGAGCTGGGGTCAGGTGGGGCAGGTGGGAGCCCAGTGCCTGTGGATGCCTCTCCTTCCACACCCTCATGGTTGCCTTTCGTGGATGCAGGGGTGCCTCTTTGGGCACTCAGCAGGGCAGTTCAGGCTCTCTTTTCTGGAAGTCAGTCTGGGACATGCGTCCAAGGCCTTAGACAGGCACGACCTTTGATCTTTGCAGAGAGGGTCAACCCCAAGTCAGTCACTGGATCCTTGCACAGAGGTGGGGGCGAGGGGCTTTGGCTGTGTCCCGCTCAGAACAGTGAACGACCTGAGCAAAGCAGCCTAATTGTCCAGCTGACTTGGGAAGAGGCTGCCTCAGTGTTGTTGGAGCTGCTTGTTCCCAGTGTGATGCGCACCCAGGTTTATCCACACCTGCATGGATATGTTGTTAAGTGACAACAGTAGAGAATCTTGGTCAGTCTGTCTATTCCTCCTCCTCCTCCTCCTCCTTCTTCTTCCCTTCTTCTTCTTCTTCCTCCTCCTCCTCCTCTTCTTCTTCCTTCTTCTTCTTCCTTCTTTCCTCCTCCTCCTCCTTCTCCTTCTTCTTCTCCTTCTCCATCATCATCATCTATCTGCTATGTGAAATGCAAGGCTGAGTCTGGAATTCCAGATACAACCACTACAGATCTCCAGGATGCACTGGAAACTTCTTCTTTATACTCTTTTCTTCTTTAATTAGGAAAGAATTCACTATTTTTGAAAAACAAAGTGAAATGATGTGTTGTACAATGACAGGCCCTGGACAAACTGTCACACTGGACTCCAGTTGGGTGTTTCTGATGCCCTGCTCCTGGGCAAAACTGCCCATGTGTCAGTGGCAGCAGACTGGACAGCTGAGTGATGGGACCTCCACACAGTGGGCTTCTAGTCAGCAGTGAAATGAGTAATTCATCAACATCAATATCAAAGAGACAGTGTTGAGAAAGAAGCAAACCATGGAAAATACACACGGTCTTCTTCAATCCATATGAAGTTCAAAAGCAGGACAAGCTGAAAAACAGTTTGTTGAAGGGCACACACAGGAGGTCAAACTTTAAGGAAAAGGAAAGAGATGATGAATTCCGTGGTTCCTGAGGTCTTGGCAGTATTCCTAGCCCAGGGGGCTAATAGATGTGAAACTCAAATCATGTGGAATTCACCATTTTAAAGTGTAAAATTCAGTGGCATTTAGTACATTCACGATGTTGTGCAATCATCACTCCTATTATTACTTTGTAAACTTTACAAATTCATCGTATTTATTTATTTAATGGTCGTTACAGTTTGCAACTAAAATAGAAGGAAATACATCAAAATATTAGCAGTGGCTCTTCTGGGTGAAGTACAAGGGGCAAATTGTTTTCTCCTGTTTGTTTTTCTGTACACGTTGTTTACTGTGTCACATTGTTTACTGTGAATAGTTACTATTTGAAACTAAAGATCAAGGGCAATAAACTGTATTTTAAGAGGAAGTCAGAAAACAAACAAGGTGGCCCTCTCTTATGCTGTGCTGACACCTGTGTCCCTGTAGCCTCAACTACGCCTGTTGCCCCCACCTGCGCCTGAAGTTTGAGGTCGCTGGTGGCACCTCTGTGCCAGGGGGCCCTGGAACCTCTCCTAGGATGGTCCCAGAGAAAGGAGAGAGATCTGCTTCCTGGAATCTCGGCTCTAGATGCTTTGGTCAACTCCATGTCATCTGTGTTTGATAAGCTTGATTTCCATTTGTTTTGGCCCCTCTTTTAGTGTGCTTTTTATTAGCAGAAACTCACGAACTAGAGAACTGCAGGTCCCTCAGGGGAGTGGGTTGAGATGTTTTTGACATCAGCCACCTCTTTCTCCCACAGTTTTGTTATTAAAACCCCATTTTAACAACCTTGAAAGACAGGTTTTAAAAGAAAGTTGCAATTTTCTTACAATTCTACTGCTTGATTCAAACAGTAGGCCCTGTGGTTCCCTTTCCCCATCCTGGTGGTGTTCTCCCTGCCCCTGTGGTGGTGTTCTCCCTGCGCCTGCCTCTCACCAGTGTATGCTGTTCCCAGGTGGCAGTAATCCTATCTCAGATCTGGCATTCCAAGGCAGGCTCCTGCTCCTGGGTGGGGAGGAGCCTCCGTGCTGGGCTGAATGTCTGTGCTTTGCTGTCCCCTGACCCACAGAGTGCCCTTGGACAGAATGTAGGTCTCAGTTTCCTAAGTGAGAGTCCTGGATTAGATGGACTGTGGTTAACCCTTTATGGGTCATGGCCTCTTTCTCTATAAAGCCACGGATCTTTCCCTGCAATGAGCATTTATATAGACACTTTTCAGGGTTTTGTGAACCCATGGGCTGGACATCCTAGAGCCCTCCTTCAATCCCATGGCCTCTAGGGTACCCTGCTCTGGAAAGGCAAGATTGGGCCTCTTTTTTGGGACCCCGGAGGGCAGACCTTAGATTTCATCGTGGCACCCCTGCTGGGTGCTGTGCCCAGGGCTTTCCACGATGATCCCACTGAATCCTCGCATAGCCCTGAGGGGAAGCTGCCACCATCATCACCTCCACAACACAGAGGAGTACACAGGGAGGACAGTCACACACTCGGACAAGTGGTGGAGCCAGGACACAAACCCAGGTCTGTCTGGGCTCTAAGCTTAGGCTCTTACCATGAACTGTGATCCAACCATGGGGAGAGTCAGCCCAATGACCTTCAAGTTCCCTCCAGTGCTAAGGTCACACCTGAGAAGCTTGCTAGGGTTTCTAAAGCGTCTTCATGCACATATGTCCTTCCAGTGTTCTTCCCAGCAGTTTGTGAGATGGGCAGGGCAGATGAAGGGAAAAGGCTTCAAGACATTAAGGAAAGGGCACAAGATCACACCCGAGTCAGGATCAGAGCAGGGATTGGAACCCAATCTCTACACAGAGCTGCCAGACACCAATCTGTGCTTTTCATGGTTAGAATTTACCTACTTATCCAACTATTCACCCATCCATTTACCCATCCAGCTACCCACCCACACGTGTACCCACCAGTCCACGCACTCATCTATCCACCCATCCACTCACCCACCCAACTATCCACTCATCCATTCACCTACCAATCCACCCATCAATCACTTACCCATCTATATACATCCCTTCACCTACCCCTTTCTCCCTCCCTCCTTCTTTCCCTCCCTCCCTTTCTTTCCTCATTCAGACTGTTTATTGAGAGCCTTGAAGTCAGGCACTTGGATGGCTGCTGGGGAGATGAAGTTTGAAGATGTGAGAACAGGCTGTGCTTGTTGGGGACATCATCTTTTCCCTCATCGGTGAGGGTTCTGGAAGGGGAATGTGGGGTGGGAGGCAGGCAGGGTGGAGAGGTGGCCGTTGAGTTCCTGCCTTTTGGGTTTTGGGTCACAGTACTAGACTCATAGAATTGGGTTAAAAACTTGTATTTTTTTTCCTAAGGAGAAGCTGGAAAGTGAACAAGTAAGATAGGGCGTCTGGCTCCTTGCTGTGTATAGAACAGATACCTAGCAATGACCATCGGTGCAGAGTTTATTTATGTAGACTTTTTGAATATAAGAAAAGAAATGACAAATATATATGAGTTACTATATAATGAATATAAGTATAATTAAAATAAACCAGCTATAGGTAGTGCAGGGTGAGTTTCCAATAATAAATTCTAACCGACTTCCGTCATTCATGGAACCAGATATTCTATTCAGGAATTAATATGCATTCTCCCATACATTTCCTATTATACACATGGGAGGTAGCTACTCATATTATCAATATCAAATAGACGGGAACATGAGGAGAGAGATTAGTTACCAAGGTAAATTGTCATCTCTAAGCGGCAGAGAAACTTGTCAACTTTGGTCTTCCTAGAAATATGCTTTGACCTACCATACAATTCTTCCTGCCTGAGGAACTGGTAAAAAACTCTCCAAGTCTATCCTGGCTTCCTTCTTTCCTTCCCAACTTCTGCTCATCCTGACCTGACCTTGTCCCAAGCTGCTCTATGGCTTTTATTGCTCTTTGCAGAAATTGCTTAAACTTTTTGTTTGCAGTTGCTCCCTCCTCTGTGTTTAACTGTATTTTAAGGGGGGGTTCATTTTCCAATCCTCTTTGCTAAATGTCTGCTGCTAGGTACTCATCCCCCCTGGAATGCCCTCTCTTTCCATTTTTATGACTCAGCAACTTTCCCTGGGCTTCCTGCCTCTGAGCTGGCTGGAGCTGTGAGACAATTTCGGGCTTTGGGCAGCGCCTAAGACATAAAGGATGCGAATCCATGTTAGGATCGTAGTGACCTCTTTCCGTATAATCCCCCATTGTACTACTCCTCAAGAGAGACCACTCTGTCTTCTCATCACTGTAATCTCAAACCCTGCACCCTGACTGTTGTGGGTGTAGCAGACACACAAGAAATATTTGCTGAATGTTAAGTGAATTGGAATAAACATGTTGATTTAAGTGACAAAACCTTCTATTTTTCATAATAATAAATGTATAATTATTGTCAAAAAATGAAAAAAGTTAGATGTACAAAATGAAAACCAATATTACCTACAGTTTACCCCCGCAACCGGTAGCCCCGGGGAATAGATGTGGATATGGATGTGCGTCTAGGTACGGATAAAAATGCAGGGATTCATGCACACACAGGTCACGTCTTGTCTGGTGGCCTCTTTGGGATAATATGTTTAAGGCTTTTCAGATGCCATTCGCATCATCGAATACAGCATTTTTATAGGATCTTACATCTTAAGTTGGTTTAATGTTTTGTTCTCCGATCATAAAATCTGAAAACAGGAAAAATTAAATAAGAATACAAAGCAAGTCTCTGATCCTGCACTGCCCAAGAGGCCCTGTTAGCGCGTTGGTATGGCGCCTTCCAGATCTTTTTCTGCATGAAATCATGTGCTTATCACAAAGATGGGAACTTCTTTCCTCACTTCTTCTTGCCCTGTTGTGAACATCTGTCTATGGCCCTTCTCCAAGGCCATCTGGGGATGTGGATATGAGGCTGGCATCTGCTCTCGGGCTCTTTTCTGTCACGTTTTGCTGTTAGCTCCCTGGCTAACATCCACATGCACTGGCCTTCTGGCATCTCCATGATAAATTCTTATGAGCAGGATTTCTGGGTCAAAAGAGAGTGCATTCCCAGGCTGTGGAGACAGGGGACACGTTCAGGAGGGCCTAAAAGGCTGAACCATGTCTCAGCTTTCAGGCCTCTCAGAATCGCCACCTTGGGAAGTTAGGAGGCCTGTGGTTGCTCATCACTCCCTCACCCACTCGTTCTGCCCAGGGAAGGTCCTGGGGTGGGGGCTTCAGAGCCCTGTCCTGGCCACCCCCTTCCCTGGGGTCCTGCTGATAATCAGGGCCACTGCTGGCTGGTTCTGAGATGCCTTCTGGTGGACCCTGGGACCCAGGATGGAGCTCAGGGTGTGGGGAGGCAGCCAGGGGGCAGCATCAGGCCCAGGGGCTGGACTAGGAGGGGGTGGGGTGGGGCGCAGGCTCTACTGCCCCCACCTGTGAGCTGCACAAACACCCAGCAGCAGCCCTGAAACTGCCCCATGCTCCTCCTGGGCCACACCTGGGCCTGTTTGTCACTCATCCCATGCCCGGGTGGCCATGGGCTCAGTTTCTCTTCCTCTTATTTTTCTCCTTTTGTCACTCTGAGTTCTGGTTTCAGCCAACTTGGGGTTAAATTTAGCCTGGGGATTTCCAGGGGTGGCCAGCTGCAGGCAGGGCCACCAGAGCTGGGAAAGCGAATCCCCCACCCCCATCCCTTGGCCTGGCCCCCACCCTACTCCCATCTCAGGCCTCCCTGGCCAACCCCTTCACCCAGGAATCTGCTGGTTTCCTGAATGGCTGGCACTCGGGGTCCCTGACCCAGTTCCTCCTTGACCAGAGGGAAGGCTGGGCCCAGGAAGGCAAAGGCATTTGCCCAGGTTCACACAGTGTCACCCGCAGGCCCAGGCAAGAGCAATGACTGAGGGTAGGTGAGGGTCCCCATAGGCCAGGCACAGCTTAGGCATCATCTCAATTAATCCGCAAACCTACCTTGTGGGGAGGGACTCTTATCACCCCCTTGGGCAGATGAGGAAACTGAGGGCTACAGAAGAGAAGCAAATTGCTCAAGGTCAAGGGTTGATGAGGGCTGAGCATGGCGGGGGGACCCCTTCTCTGTCTGACACTGAGGTCTGGGCTCCCAGGGCAGATGCCCCTTTGGGAAGAACAATGCTCTGGGCTCTCACAGGCCTTTGCAGCCACCCTCCTTCCTTGCATCTCCCAAGGCACAGGGAAGGAATGGTCATCAGGGCCTGTAGCCCTAACTCTCATCCATGCTGCTTTTAGGCCTCTTTTCTGCACCCCTGAAATGGGGCTGGAGCTGTGGAATGGTGGAGGAAGTGAACAATCTGGTCTCTGGCAGAGGGCAGTGGTTCACACAGCCACCCTCCATATAGGTCTTCTCCATGCAGGCTCCTCCACACGGGTCCCACCACACAGCGCCCTCCACACGGGCCCCTCCACACAGGTCCCCTCCACACAGGCCCCCTCCACACAGACACCCTCCAACAGATCCCCTCCACATGGGCCCCTCCATGCGGGCCCCTTCACACATGATCCCTCCACGCGGGCCCCTCCACATGGGCCCCTCCACACATGATCCCTCCACTCTACACAGGCCCCTCCACACATGATCCCTCCACATGGGCCCCTCCACACATGATCCCTCCACTCTACACAGGCCCCTCCACACATGATCCCTCCACATGGCCCCCTCCACACGTGGGCCCCTCCACATGGCACCCTCCATACAGGTCCCCTCCACATGGGCCCCTCTACACGGGCCCCTCTACACAGGTCCCTTCCACACATGGTCCCTCCACACGGGCCCCTCCACACAGGGGTGCCTATGTGAGCTCGGGCAGGTCCCTTTCTCTCCTGGTCTGTTTCTCCATTTGTCAGATGGGAGGCCCTGGGCTGGAAGTCAGGACACCACACAGCTGGCTCTGGCTTTTTGGGATCTAACTGCTCTGAGCTTCAATTTTCCTACTTGTGAAATGGGACCATGATTCTGGCTGTGGCCTCACAGAATCCCTGAGTGGCTCAGGTGGATAACATGTGTCCACGTGTTTTATAAATGGTACGGGACAATAAGGCCACTCAATAGCATCTCAACACAGGATGCAGCTACCTGTAGAGTTGCAGATCTGGTCAGACCTGAGGTTTAGGGCCTCTACTCTTGGCCTTGCTCTCTCTGGGCCCTGCCCCTGCCCCTCTGCAGAGCTCTGGGGCTTGGGACACTCTGGTCCACTGGCCTGGACCAGCATGAATGTTCATGGCCTTGGTCCACCATCCAACCCAGAGAACTGTGCACCCTGCAGGGCCCTGCCTTGGGCCTGGCTCCCAGCATCCTCTGCTCATTCCCTCTCCTCCACCAGGTGGTCACTACCTGTGTCCTATTCAGGGCCCAGACCTCTTTTCTCCCTTGTCCCCTGCCCCCATGGAAGCCTGGTCCATCTTGGAGCCCATCCATGTGGCACAGACTCCAAGGACTTCCTGGGTATTAAGTAGGGTGGCAGGCTAGGTGACATGGGGGACAGAGTATGGGGCCTTTGAGGTGAGCTTTCAGGGTGCTTTCATGAGGGCCCTTGTGCACTACTGTGGCCGTGTGGGAAGAAGGGACGCTGTGGTCACTCCTATACCTTTGCTCACACTCACCCCTAACACACCCGTCCTCTCTCTGCCCTTCAGTCCTTGATCCAGCTCCTAGGCCTGTTTGAGGTTGCTGCTGCCACCAGGCCACCTTTGCTGACCACATGGAATCCCCAGTATCTCCTGCCCCTTGTCTTCTTCAAGGAGGTCTCATCTGCAATCTGAGCTCTGGGCTGGGCGGGGACGAGTACCCCCCCTTGCTTGCTTCACTTCAGGAACTGGCCTGGGTGGCTGGCATCCTGTGCATGTTGAGGGGACGATGGTGGGGGATGCCAGTGGATGAGCTGATTGAAGATGGTGCTGGGTCTAGGGCCACCCTGCTCAGCCTCGTGGGTGGGCCTGTGGGGAGGAAGGCAGAGGTGGGGGCACTCATCCGTGGCCTGCCCACCCTACACTTCGCATCTCATGTGTCAGGTGACATGTGCAATGGCTATGTGTGGCGGGCCTGGCTCCTGGCTTTCCTGGGCCAAGGGAGCTCCAGACTGGTGTCCTCTAAGAATGAGCTGGTGAAGTCCCACAGGTGGATGGGATTTGCCATCTGCAGGGGTGAACCCAGGCCCTGAGGCTGGGTACTTGGTCTCCTCCCATACTCTCATCAGAACCTGGAGCCCTGGAATATCCTGGGAGCCTTTCCTCCACATGGAGAAAGACAGGGAGGCCTGTAACGGGGGCAGTGGGTAGGATCTGGTCATCGGGCAGGGGGCATTAAACCTCACCACAGTGGCCTGTCCCTCACACCTGTCAACCTCTCTGACCTCAGCATCTAGACCCAGCATGGGGAAGACTGGACAGGGAATGGGGCACCCCATGGCCACAGCCCCCTCCTCCCATGAGAAGGCACATTCCAGGTCTCACCTGGGGCTGGGCTGGGGCAGTCCTGCCTTGCCTGGGACACCATGTGTCAAGAGCCCTGCACAGGCCAGACCTCGGGGCTTGTGGAAGGATGAGTGTGTGTGTGTGTGTGTGTGTGTGTGTGTGTGTGTGTGTGTGTATGCATGTTCAGATATATGGATGGACAGACGCACAAACAAGTGACTGACCAGTCTGAGGTCCTGTCCACTGGGGAGGGACCCCAGAAGTCCTCTTGGCAGCTGTGCTTCCAGGAGCTTCGTTACTGCCTCAGGCTCTGGGCTCCCAGGGAAGCTCTTGGAAGGGTTCTTGTTTCCCTTCCCCTCCCCTTACTTGGCCCAGCTCCCTTGAAGGGTCCAAGACCTGGGGGCAGCAGGTGAAGTGTGATCAGCAGGGTCCCATGTCCAGCCCTGGCCAGCCCTGCCCACCCCGGGCCCCTCTGAGCTCCAAGTGTCTGGCTGTGCCCCCCAATTGGCCACAGCTCTGAACCTGGCATTTAGAACAGTTCCTGGGGAGCTGTGAGGAGGGGGTAGGGCCTGCATGAATAGAAGCTTCTGGAGCAGAAGGTGCTACTTCTGATCATTGATTGACCATGATCTCCAGACCCTGTCTAACTCAAGCCTGGGCACGGGGCTTGGGTGTCTTGGTGCTGGGACACAGGACCATTCTCCAGCTGGGCTGGTGGAAGCTTTGGAAACTGAATCCCCCCCCTGCCTCCCACCCTGGGGAGAAGGAGGCACCTGCTGCCAGGGCTGAGGCTTGGTGGGGTTTCCCGGCTATTTCGGGCCTCAGGCACTCTTGGTTTCACCAGGCCAGCTGCACTGGGGTAAGGGTTCCAGGGCCGGTGGGGAGCCCAGCATGGGCAGGGGGCTGGCCTGAGGCTGTCTGGGGCTGGAACAGCCCAAGGATGAAAACAACCAACGGCAGAGACAAACAAAACATCTATTTTCCATCTGATTGTCCCTCCCCCCACCCAGAGAGTCAGTTTCCATTATTATCAACCCAGCTGCACAGAGGGGAAACTGAGGCTGAGCTCGAGCCACTAACTCCAGCCACGGGGCCTGGCGCTAGTCAGGGCTCCTCAGTCGCTGGCTGCCTCCAGCCCCTGTGACGTCGCCCGCCGTGAGACCCCAGCCAGGTGCTCCCTACTCCCCATCCTCTGCCCTATTTCTCCCCAGCACAAATCTCGCCTCCTACATGACATTGTTCCTTGTTGAGTTGATTTCCCTCTCCCCCAAACGTGAGCTCTCTGAACCTGGCTGTGCCTGCCTTAACCCTGCTGGGTTTCCAGGAGCAGCAGGTCCTCAGAAGAGAGCTGAACATGTGACTTCGCTCTGGGCAGCCCCTGAGAAGGGGGCTTACTTACCTGGCCGGTCCGGGGTCTCACCTTCTTCAGCTACTCTGCCCAGCAGCCCCTGGGGCCCAGCACCCCTTCCTTCTGGGAGCTGCTCTCTGCTGCCCAGACCTTTGCAAACTTTCTGTCCCCTGTGGGAGCCCAGGCCAAGTCTGACCACCACTTCCCATCCTCCTCCCCAGACAGGTCAGGAGAGGATGTGTCTAGGGGTCTGAGTGGGAGGCTCCCCTTTGGCCTGAAACTATGAAGATGAGGCCCCTTTCTCCTCTATCATCTCCATAGTCAGAAAGCCCCAACATGTCCCTGCACAGGCTGGGAACTGGGTGGGCAGGGAGGGCCCATCCTAGTGACACCTGTGAGGGGTCCAGGCTTTGGTGCCTGGCACGGCAGCTGGCACATTGGATGCTCAGTGGACATCAGACCCGATGTGAGAAGCAGGAGGGACCCGTGGCCAGATCAAGGGTGTTGGTGTTGCTATAGGAAGAGAGGGTCACCATGAAGGATGGCCTGTATGGAAAGGGGCACACTGCAGGTGCCCTGGTGGGTCATCCTGGCTGTGGGCTACTCTTTCCTGGAGCTGACACGGGGGCTCTGTGTTGCCAGCCACAGAAGTCACCCAGCCCCTCCCTGGCTCCTGTCCCAAAGCCAGGAGGCATTCTCCCTGCTGCCTGTGGTCTCCCCAGGAACTAGGGCTGCCCAGAGGAGCTGTCCCTTGCCGGTCTCTGGACGTGGTGTGCTATTGCTGAGTGGGAGATGGTATTAGGGCCACCCCCGGTTGTGTTGTGAGCTGGGCCTGAGTGAGCTCATTCCTAGGGGCTCCAGGCAGGGGACCAGGAACGTCATGGTGACTGCCTGGGTGTGGCCCCTAGTGAGGCTCTCCTGGCCCCTGGCCCCCATTGTAATGTCCAGCACTGCTTACCACAGTGCTAGGTGGCTGCGCTTGGCTTCCTCCCCCTCATTATTAGCCATTATGAAGAATGTCATTCAGTCATTTAGCAAACAGTTACTCTGAGCTTGGGCAACCAAAATTTGTTGTTCAAACTGGGATGTTCCTGGGAGTGGAAGGGGCACTATTAATAACTTCACGAGTCTCTCTGATAGATGTGGGTGGGAGTCCTGGAGGCAGCCCTGGCCTGTGTCTCTGGGCAGAGCCCACCATTACTGCTACAATGGGCCAGGCATGGCCAGGCCTGGGTCCCGAGCTGAGGCTGGGTACACACAGGCACCTGGGAAACTGCAGCTGATTGGTGGCCAGTGGTCTGGGGACCTGGATGGGGCTAGGGTCACCAGGGGCTGGACACTGCTCTAGCATCCACCTCAGCTTCCAGAGTCAGTGGCACAAACTGGGAACATCCTGGAAAATGCAGGATGCAGGTCATCCCCCTTCCCTCAGACCTTCCCCACCCCAGCCCATGTGGTTCCTGGGGAGACCACCCTTGTGAAATTACTGGCCAAACAGGATCAGGTTTGATGTGGTCCCAAGTGACCAAGTGACAAAGACTGACCCTGATCCTGACCCTACTGCCCCTGCTGATGTCACTGTGTTGACATTTCCATGGCCCATCTGCAATCCTCAAGATGACCATGTAGGAGAGCAGTTTCCCCAGATCACCCCAGAAAGAGGGAGTCCTCATGCTTAGGTTATTACAAGAGGTACGGGTGACTTTTGAGGTGTTTGTATAACTAAGCATTTTGGGGAAAGACCTAGCCTTCCCGGCCTCCGTTGATGCCAGCTAGGGATGCTTCTGAATCCCCGAGGGAACTGGAGCATCTCATGTGTGGCGCGGGGGATCCTGGGCAGATTTGGGGCCATTTTTCCTTCACGTCTCATTCAGCACAGGGAAGAGGACCAGTGTCAAGTCATGACACACGACTCTTTCAGGGCTGTAGAAGCTGGTCCTGAGGTCAGGGATGGAGCCCAGGGTGTGGGGTCAACATCAAGGACTCGTGTCCTGCAGGCGGGGTGGGTGGGGAATCCAGAACCTGGCCCTGGTGTGACAGAGACTCTGGAGAAGAGGATGACATGTCGGGAGGGAGGGGCAACATCCTCAGCATTGTGCTGTGTCATTAGCAGTGGGCATTGCGAGTGGATGGTGATTATTTCCTCTATGTCCCCAAAATTCGCATGTTCTGGTTGGCTGGAAACTTGATTTTGGACCTTTGTGTTGAGGAATGGGGGCTTGCCTGGGATCTGGTGGCCTCGTTATGGGGCATCTGAGCTGGTTTGCTTGTTCCCAGGTGAGTGTCGATGTCCCCCTTCCTGCCCCTGGGTTCAGTGAATATGGGGGTTGAAGGGTAACGGTGCCTTTGTCCAGGCCTGGCTGGGGACACTCTCTTGGTGGCTTTGCAGGCCCCACAGGAGGCTGGGCCTGATGGGAGAGTCACCCACTCAGTTCATAGTAGTTCCCAGTCCTTTCCTCCTGCAGGGCCCTGAGCAGCCACCTCCCCTCTCCTCCAGCAGGGCTCCTGCACCCACTCCCAGGCTATTCTGGGCTCTGGCTTTGCTGTAGAGGAAGCCACAGGGCCCCTCCCTGATCTGACTCAGAACACCTCCCTCAGCCCAGGCTGCAGCTAAGCAGGGCCAGGGCCAGGACGAGTTCCTCTCACCCCATCCCCCACTATGACACGCTTCCCTGTACCTTGAGGGGCTCCCCCAGCACAGACCAACCCTCCTTCCGTGTCATGAGGCCATCACTCCTGAGGGGCTGGCCCAGGTCTGAGCTAGACACAGTGGCATGTGAAGACAGGCGTGGGCTAAGGCCCAACTTGGCTACTCCTGAACTGGGTGGAGCCTGGGCAGCCCTGGTGCATCCATCATGGTTCATGTCCCCTCTGTGAGGTGGGCAATGGCAGCTTTAGGCCTCAGGGTCACTGTGAGGGTCAGTGAGGGACTGTGATGTTCCCACTGTGGCCCAAGGATCACAGCTGGGGCTCTCTCAGATGGTTCTTTCAGTTAAATCTTTTCCTGAGTGTGGAGAGATGCTCCTGCTGCCCCAGACACTCCCTGGACAGAGTGCCAACCTTGGAGACTTGACAGGGTGGGGGCAGTGGTGTCTCCATGTCGCTCTCCAAGCTTGTGAGCTCCTCTAGGGCAGGTGGTCATGGGCTGCATGCAGCAGCCCCTGGCCCACAGCTGAGAGCTTGTTGAATGAATGAATGAGTGAGTCTGAACAAATGAATGGATGGATGAATGAATGAATGAATGAAAAGCCCTTAGGGCTGAGGAGTCATGAAAAGAGGCTGGGCATGGGTCAGCCAGTAACCTACTGTGTGACCCTAGGTGGGTCATCACCCCTCCCGTCGGAGCCTCAGTCCTCTCATCTGTGAAATGGGCACATGAACACCTGTCCTGGCTCTGCTTTGTAGACTCAGAGGGCACCCCCATGGCTCCCCTCCTGCCTGCCTCTTTCACCCACTGAGTCAACAGAGAATGAGGAGCCCAGGTCTCCCCATCCCACAGAGCCACAAGGGGGTTCATGCACTCAGCACCATCTCTTGGCCTTGCCCAGGCACGGCCTCAGGAGGGAAGGGTGGCCTAGATCAGGGGCCTGGGCACCCACTGTGCTGCCCTGAACACCTGCAGGACCTGGGCAGGCTCAGCCTCCTCTGCACGCCTTAGGGAAGGGGCCGGCTCTGGGTTGACCTTGGATCAGAGTCCCAGTGCCCACCATCTGTGCAGCCCCGGGCAGCTGTGGGACTCGGGCAGGCTGCTGGTCTCCGAATCTCCGTCTCCTCATCTGTAAGGTGTGCGGGACATGGAAACGTGCCTCCTGGGGTGGTTTGGGATCCCATGACATAGAGAGGACAGACGCCAGTGCAGGGTTTCCCTGGAAGTGGCCCTGGGCCAGGTGGCAGGTGAGGTAGCATCTTCAGCAGAGCCGGGAGCAGTTCCACTGTCGAGCAGTGGCCATCGAGGGGCTCAGTGATACCCAGCCCAGCACCTGGCTGAACATCGGAGGACGTGAGGGGTGCAGCCCCTGCTTTCAGGCTCCTGTGGTGCCCCAGATCCGTGCTGGGCAGGGCAGCACCAGGAGAGCGTGGTCAGCAGCCCTGGGCGGCCATCAAGCCTGAGGCACCACTGGGCTGAGGGCTGGGGCCGGGGCCGGGGAAGGAGCAAGGAACCCTTTTACATTCCGGTAGTTCATGAGTCACACAGTGAAAGAAAGAGTCACCAAGGGTGCCAGCTGCCGGTGGCCCTGATGGGGCAGCAGCAGAACAAAGTGGGAGGGGACCATAGAGGAGAGGACCTTGGCGGGGGGAGGGGGTGGATGGGTGAGGGGCTTCAAGATGACGAGAACGATGTGAGTTGCCAAGCCCATCCTGAGGTCAACAGAAGGAGGACAGTGAGGGGACCGTTGGATTGAGCCACGTGCAGGCCACTGGGGCTGTGATGGGGTGGCAGTGAGACCGCTGGGCTTGAGGCAGGAAGGGAGGGGACCGTGGAGGCCAGGAGCCCTTGATTACCACTTGTAAAAGGCAGGAGAGAGGGAGGTGGCAGCCAGAGGAAGGCAGCATCCACATTTTATTACTTCTTCCTGGCAGGATCACATTTGTGCTCCTAAGGTGACCATCAGGAGGGTCTCTGGCCCTTCATACAGAGATGTTGAGGCAGAGAGACTGTGGTCCAGGTTCTGTCCAGGAAGAGCCCACCATTACTGCTGCAGTGGGCCAGGCAGGACTAGGCCTGGGTCCCAAGCCCAGGCTGGGCACATATGGGTGCTTGGGAAACCATAGTTGATTGGTGGCCAGTGGCCTAGTACCTGGATGGGGCCGGGGTCACCATGGGCTGGTCACTGCTCCAGCTCCAGCATCAACCCCAGCTCCCAGAGTCAGTGGGGAAGGGGACTGGAGTGGGGTCCGATTACAGTGACCACAGGGAAATGGGGGCCACAGGGAAATGGGGGCCACAGGGAAATGGGTGCAGGGAGCAGGGGAGGTTCGGGAGGTGGGTGGAAGAGGACCACGTGCTCCCATCCTGACAGCCCAGAGCCTGCCTGTGCCTGGGGCGGCCGCTCTCTCGAAGGGCATGCGTCTGTCTTGGGGACTGAGGGTCTCTGAAGTCAGGTCGCCTCTTGCTCGAAAGCCCCCTGCCACCTTGCTCTTGACTTTAGCACCTCCTCACAGGGCAGCACGTGTTATCCGGGAGGAAATGGAAACCCTGGGAGGTTCTCTGGTGGGGGAAGGGAGGAGCGGAGGTAGACTAAGAGGGGGTCAGCAGGGGGAGAAGGGGGAACCAGCCCAGAGTTCTCCAGGGACGGGTGTGTGTTGTCCTAGCCTGTGCCCTGGGAGTGACACCAGGTGAGTTGAGATTTCAGTACCCAGCATTTTTGTGACTGAAGTAAAGAAAATTCTGATTTGGCCCTTGCCTGCTTGTACAAGTTAACTGCTTGCTTTTTGCCCAGCATCCCTTGTTCACACAATATGATCATAAGCTGCAGATGTCCTGTTTCTTTGTCAAGAAGGAGGAGGAGATAACTTCAGAGTCACAAAAGTATTTTGCAGGAGTGAATGCCTTTAGGGACGTAGAGACCAGCCACTGTCGCCTGCAAGTCTAGTTGCTTAAGATGTTACCTGAGACTGAATAAACACAGACTTTTCCCATGAAATGCCACCTCCCTCACTTCTTAGCCACAAAAAAACTCCCTGCTTCATCCTTTTGTTAACATGGAGTTGAGGAATTTGCTCTCTTGTCTTCTTACTTTAGCCAAATGAAATAAATCTTTTTCTATCTCCAAGTACTTGTGTCTCAGTTTTTGACCTCTGCTGCATATCGGGTACACGAACCTGAATCTGGGGTTCTACAAAGAGTCTCACATGTCACCACTGAGCCCCCCTCGAACACCTAATGTGCTCGGTGCTGGGCCCCGAGAGGGCCGGGGTTCCTCTTTCCCACAGCCCCAGACCCAGAGCCCCATGTGCTCTTCCCTTGGGAGAGCAGTCCCTGACTGAAGATGTCAGGAATTTTTGGATGTTGAGGGAGCAACTGGGACCAGGAATGGAGGGGATTGGGCTTGGGGAGCCACCTGCCAGGGACTGACTCTCCTGGAGGTGGGGGACACCGTAAGCCCTGGATCCAGAACCAGGACTGAGATGGGGTCTCTAGGAAAAGGGGACTCTCATGGTCCCTCCCCCCGAGTGCCCTGACCCTGATATTTGACCCGGAGGAAGGAGAAGGGGCATGAGGAATCTGGCTACTCCAACCTGAGGCCCCTGTCCCCTTCCATCCCTTGTTGGTCCAATAACTCTGTCACTTGAATCCCGGGTCCCGGGATGGGGGCCTGAGTCCAGTGGGCTCTGAGCTCTCCAGGGAGGAAGCTGGATGAAGTGGGTGGGCGTGGCCAGGTGGGCTGAGGGTGGCCAGGTGGGCTGAGGGCAGCCAGGCACCTGGGGTCCAGAGCTGAGATCTGCAGTTGGGTGGACCAGGTTTGAGTCCCTACTGTGGCCTGTGGCAGGTAACTCAGGCTCTCCGGGCTGTGATGTCACCATCCTAGGGTAAGGATCACAATAGGATCTTCCTCCAAGGGTGATTTGGCCTGGAGGGCATTTAGTCTCGGGGCCTGC
Organism: Gorilla gorilla gorilla; assembly: GCF_029281585.2. Taxonomy (NCBI): domain Eukaryota; kingdom Metazoa; phylum Chordata; class Mammalia; order Primates; family Hominidae; genus Gorilla; species Gorilla gorilla. The sequence goes on along the minus strand of NC_086018.1, from coordinate 20,408,846 downwards.
TGGAAGACAGTGCCCTAGAGCTGTGGCTAAACTCCCAGTGCCTTCCTGGAACCCCAGGAGGAGAAGGGGCCACAAGAGACCAGGGATAGAGAGGGCTGGGGCTGGGCTGGGACGGCCCCCTAGGAGTGGCTCAGCCTGGACTGGGCAAGGCATGGAGAAAGGGAGAGGAACTCGGGAAAGGGGCTGTGGTCGGCTAAATTAGGCCCCGCGGGGACAGTCACGTCCCAATCCTGGACCTGTCTATGTGTCATGTGTGGCCACAGGGACTTTGCAGATGTCACGTCAATTAGGAGCCTGAGGTGGGAAATGCTCCTGGGTTATCCAGGTGGGTCCAAGCTGGGGTCTTTATCAAAGAAAGAGGGAGGCAGGAGGGTCAGAGTGAGAGGACAAGATGTGGGGATGGAGGGAGACGGAGAGAGAGAGAAGGAAGAGAGGGAGAGAAGAAGGTAGGGAGGGAGAGAAGAGCAAGAGAGAGATTTGAAGATGCTGAGCTCAGGCTCTGAAGTTGGAGGAAGGGGCCAGGAGCTGAGGTTGTCCTCTAGAAGCTGGAAAAGTCCTGGAAACGAATTCTCCCCAGAGTCCCCAGAAGGAGCCGGCCCTGCTGGGACCCTGATTTTAGCCCCCAAAGACTCATTTTGGACTTCTGACCTCCAGACCTGGGAGAGAATCAGTGTGTGATGTTTTAAGGCACTAAATTAGGGGTCATTTGTGATAACAGCCAGCAGCCACAGGAAAGTCAAACAGGAGCCGTGGGAGAGACTCCTCAGGATGCCACAAGGGCCCCTCCCAGGCCCCACCCACAGTGACCCAGGCCTGACCCCTGCAGGTGCCCCCACTCTACAGAGGAGGGACCATGCAGGAGGGGCTGGGTGGGGCTGGGTCGTGTTCTCTTCCACCACCCCTTCCTCTCAGAGAGCAGTTGGAGCCCCAGACTCAGGGAACCTCACAGAGAAAGTCCTGATGAGGGACCTGGTTTTCCAGTGAAGGCCCGGGATGCGATGGAGAAGTGTTCCCAAAAATGATGTTCCCAGAGACGGCCAGTGACTTTCTGTTCACGCACGTGAGAGAATCACCATGTCTAAGGGCTGCCAGATAGTTACCTGTGCGTGTGTCAAGGTTCACATCCCATTACTACTGAGGCCTTGGATAGAACATGTTCCCACTTTTAGTTGTGACGAGATGACTGGCCCCAGCATTGAGAACACCACCTTCCCTTCAGCAAAGGGTTTGTTTAAATTTACAGAAATGGTGAAGTGCCTATTACCCTCCTTGCACTGGTTCCTAGGGAGTTCAGAGCTTATCTTTTGCAAGTGTCCCCTGCCTCCTGTAGGCCTTTCGTGTGAGTTTCCTTCCTGGCTTCCTCCCATTCCTCTTTAGGTGTCTGAACCTGCTGTCAGGTGAGGAATCGAGGTGGGTCTCTCATTGAACAGCTTGAGAAGTCAGTGGTGCTGGAGTGTCCTGGACAGTCTGGCTCTCAGGGATGACAGGGAGGGGGTGAGGGTGGGTGGGAGCTGAGCTGGGCACAGAGGGAGGAGGGCATTCTGGGGGCAAGGGCCAGGGGCAAAGAGGCTCCAGGCTTGGAGCAGGGTTTTCAGGCTGGGAAAAGAGATGGTGGGTGAAGGGTCTCTGTTAGGGCAGAGATAGAGGGTGTAACTGGAGTTCCAGCCAGAGACAACTCCATCCAGGAAGGAGGCAGGGAGGTGGGGGGCTGTGCTTTGAGGAGAAGGGGGAGGAATGAAAGGGCAGAGGGACTGGTGTTCAGTGATCAGACTTCTCCTATCCGGGCCTATTTCACCAGGAGACTCCCCGGGAGGCTATGAGCCTCTCCCTCAGGGCTACTTTCTCACTGGGTGCCAGGATTCCCCCCACCCAACACTGAGAACCCCGGGGAGGCCTCAAATTATGTGTGAGATACGAAAAGAAGAGAGGGAGCAGGATTTCTCATTGACGATGAGGATATTTATTGAGAAGGGCTGGATGACTTGGGATGGGGGCAGAGACCCCTCCCCTGGGAACCTGCAGCTCCAGGCCCCTGTGGGTGGGGTGAGGGTCGGGGGCCTAAGAGCATTCTGCAGGGGCCACTGTCTTCTCCACGGTGCTCCCTTCATGCGTGACCTGGCAGCTGTAGCTTTTGTGGGACTTCCACTGCTCAGGCGTCAGGCTCAGGTAGCTGCTGGCCGCGTACTTGTTGTTGCTCTGTTTGGAGGGTGTGGTGGTCTCTACTCCCGCCTTGACGGGGCTGCCATCTGCCTTCCAGGCCACTGTCACGGCTCCCGGGTAGAAGTCACTTATGAGACACACCAGTGTGGCCTTGTTGGCTTGAAGCTCCTCAGAGGAGGGCGGGAACAGAGTGACCGAGGGGGCAGCCTTGGGCTGACCTGCGGGGTGGATGAGGGGCGGGGAGTCAGAGTCCTGGTGTCCACCTGGGGAGCCCCTGACCTCAGTCTTGAAGTGGGTATGGGACTAAGGCCCAGGGCAGGGACCTCAGGCCGGACCCTTGCTGGACTGAGGTCAGGTCAGCGGTGAGTGGAGACACTCACTGTCAGATGGGAGTTCCCCCCACTCTTGGGGGGTCACAGACCCCCTCTTGGATCTGTCTCTTTTTCATATGTTCCGTCACCTATAGACCCCACCCGTGCTGGCTCCACACTGGATGGGATGGAGTCCAGGACCACATCTCCCCCTGGGTATTTGTCTATCTTGGGGGTGTCTGTCTGAACACCTCCTACCAGTTCCCCTTGTTCGCATCTCTTCATGCAGGGCAGCTGTTGGTCCTGGGTTCAGGCTCTTCTCTCTCACAGGGAGTGGGTTTCTTACCCACACATCTCCCTGGCGCCATCATTGCAGCCCCCACCCCACCTCCCTGCAGAGACCCCTCTGGGCTGCCTGGTGAGACAGGGTGTCAGTCCTGGGGGCTGGATTCCAGTAGATCAAAGGCCTCCATTTGAGGCATTTTTTTTTTACTCCCTGAGCTGAACGTGGAGCTGTGTCCGTTCGAAAGAGTCTCCATGTCGTGAGAAGTTATATGGGGGATCTGACTCTCCAGTGGGTTTTCCCTGACAAACAGGCACCCGTCCCAGTCACCGTCCCTACCAGAAATCCTTGTCCTGGGCATCTGCTCTGGGGTCTTCCTCCAGTGGAGGAATTGGTAAGCATCCACGTTTAGGGCCTGAGTTTTCTGAGACCCACCACCCTGTCTGTGGTGTCCTGCCTGTCTTGGGGGATGGTGTGTGACCCAGCGCTGTGGGGCCACCTTCTCACAGGATATTCTTCCTCTATCCTTGTCCTGCCATTTCCTCCCCCATCTCTCCAAGTCCTCAGTCAAAGGCCTCCTGTCACTGTGTTTAATGCAGCCCCGTAACTGGGACCCACAGAGGACAGAATCACAGAAGAGGACAGGAGCCCAGGAGAGGATGGGTTACAACACTGACCCAGGAGCCCAGGCAAGGAGGGGCAAAGATTCCAGACATCCAGACAGGCTTAGACCTTAGCCTTCGACAGACAGGAAAGGGAAAAACTCCCCGTGTTTAACTTGGGATCTCAAAGAGGAGAGAAGCGGGGAAACTTACCGAGGACGGTCAGCTGGGTGCCTCCTCCGAACACAGCACACAGTGACACAGCCCCACACACAAACCCCTCCTGACACACCCGACCCGTTCCCCGCTGCAGCTGCTCCGGCGCCCAGGTCCAGTGGCCCTGTCATGAAGCAGGTCTGGCCGATAGGAGGGTGAGGGGGATGGCCCCTCCATGCATGGATGCACACTTTACTGGAAGTTAGGGATCCCTTCACCCCCAGAGGGAGAGGGGAGAGGGAGGAGGCATGTCTGCACATCACATCTGGGTCCCCTGCTACTCTCTGTCCTGGAGGAAGCCATGTGTCCCGGCTCAGCTCCTTTGGAGACTGTCACCATGGAAGAAGTGAGAAGCCTGTTTATGCCACAGGGAAGGTGGAGCTGGTCCCCTATGGAGATCCGAGTTCCCTGGGAGGGTCCTGGATGCCCAGCACAGCCCCTAGTGGGATGCCCATGTGGTAATGATTCTAAATAGCACAGGAGAGTGTGTGTGTATGTATTTGCATGCAGGCATGT